>NC_046361.1:28696955-29008349 GCF_011125445.2 Fundulus heteroclitus | reverse complement strand
TTTGCATGTTCTCCCATACATGCCTGTGTCCTCTCTGGGTACTCCAGCTTCCTCCCACAGTCCACAACCACACTGTTATTTGTTGGTCTTCCTAAACTGCTTACTGTGGTTGGTGTGGTGTGTGTGTGTGTGTGTGTGTGTGTGTGTGTGCATGGCTGTTGTCTCTGTGTTGCCCTGTGATAGATTGGTGACCTGTCCAGGCTGCAGATAGGCACCAGCCTAGCTCTTGAACATACCTGCCTTATCTCCTTTTCGTCCTTTCAGAAACAACGTCTTGTTTAAATGAAATAATTTATAAACACATATCCATCCTTGTCTATACCCGCTTATCCATGCAGCGGTCAATGGGCGAGAGGCGTTGTACATCCCGGACAGGTCACCAGTCCATCACAGGGCGAAATCACACACGTCCAAGACAGCAAATCAGATAAAAGGTTGGGCTAACAGCGTTAGCTACTCTTGGACAGTTCAGAGACTTTAAAACTGATGTGGTGTGACTGGCTTTCTGTTCCTCGTTAGCGTTCTCGGAGCTGAATTTTAAAGAAACCGTCGTAGGGATCTCATCCAAGCTTCAGAAAGCAACGATGTGCCACTCAAGCCAGTTTTATACCAACAGTGTTGTCTGAACATGTGTGCAGAATGTCTTGATTTTCCTTTTCGCCGCAAAGTCAACAGGTTACTGCATGCACATGGTTTCTTCTGCAAAGTGACATGCAGTCTCTATTTTTTTTTTTTTTGTAATTCAACTATCATTATCTTAACTAAAGAATTTTTTTGCTTGCAAATGTTATAATTGTCACATTTTTTTTGGTTTAACAAACCTTGATCTATGTGCACTAACATGGCTCATTACTGGAAACCAGCCAGTAACAGCAATTTTCATCTGGCCACAACTAAATGAAGATTGACTGACTAGACACAGACATCTATAACGATAAGGTTGAGGGATCATGTTGTCTCTCAAGAGGGCTTTTTTTGTTTTTTCAGTGTTTGTTAGGGGACACATGACCATGTGTTTATTTCGCCATGGCATGAATGCCACCATCTTTTGTCAAGGGTCATAAACCTGATAATGTCATAAAGAGAATTCATATATTTACCTCTTTGTCCTTTTCCAAAGTTTTCTGCATTTTGGTTTCAGCGCCTATTCCATGTTAATTGTTTGTTTTTTATATAGGATTGTTTTTTTATTTAGTTCCGTGGAACCAGAAACATGAAGTGAGCATTTGATCTAAATGGAGCCTCATAGCGCCTTGGTTGCGTGCTCTTCTTCAGAGCCGTCGCTGTTTATTAGTCGGCAGACACATTAAATGCCAGTGTGAACATGGCCAGTGAGTTTGCTAACAACGTGCTGGTTAGCAGCACTGTTTGAGCCGCTAATCAACTCCCAAGTCTCTCACACTGTCTTTGCAGATCACTTCACATTCATACGGCACCCCTTGGTAATGATGTGTTAGGATTTACACGGGGGAAAAAAAAAAAAAAACAACAACAACAGAAAATTAAGTTAAATCCAAAATTTGTGTTTGAGTACAAGAAAAAGAATGAAGTTATACATCTTTTTTTTTTTCTACTGGCTCAATAAATCGGAGATGATCAGCATGCACTGCTCCGAATCTCAAAAGCCAATGCTGGATGACTATGAAGGCTAGAAAAGGTTTCAGAACCAGCCCTGACTTTTGCATCAGCTGTGTCAGAGCGGGGACACGCTGTATCTGGACCATGCAGGACATCGATCCCTGAGGACTGGAGCTGGACATGGCAGCTTGTGCAAAGAAGAAGGATCAAAGAGCCTTTCCTCTGTATTCTCAGCCTTGTGAAATGTGAGGACTAAGTGCTGTATTATTCCCAAAGGGGGGTTGTATAAATTAATAGCAGCAGGTGTGTCAATAATTGCACCACTGGTGATTTGTTATAAACAATTATTTCCAAATATGAGATTATGCAACTGCGATAAGAAAAAAATAACAATATGTTAAGGTTTATTACTCACCATTAGTGGCCGGCGCTGTAGATGTTTCCAACAGCAACGTTTAACGATTTTGATCATTTTCTTTGGAATAATCTAAAAGAAGAGGGGTAACGTACTTTATAAATTGTAAACCGGTTCGTGACCATGTAAACTTGGTTTATCCATTGCTGTTATCGCTCTAAAAAAATCAAACGTGTGGGTCGTATCAAACAGCAGACAGGCAGCCATGGCTTTTTGGCTGAAGAGCACACTGGACCGTTTAGGCTGAAGAGCTAGCTCCAGTCCAGAATAGGCACGCACGAAACGTCGCACGTCATTTGTTCCTCCGGCTCTGTGCTCCAGAACTCTTCGATTGGGATTAACACAGTGGTCTCCCTGTTACAGTGCCAAGTCTCCGCTTTAATTTGACGAGGCCCAAATTCAAAGAGTTCATTAGTAATTAGACACTTGACTGCTAAATGATGCCTGGCAACTGCTTGTTTTGGGGTCATGCTCAGTAAAACTCGAGAGTCCGGTTCTGAAGATGTGATTTATTTAGTTGTCGACGAGAGGGGCCAACGTGTCAGAAAGGTATTTATCTTTTTTTTTCCTGTTTGTTTTCTATAATTTTCCACAGCTAAACGTTTTGAGTCTGCCGTTTCCATGTTCTCTTAGTGCGCTTCATTCCTTCAGGTTCCTCCTGCATGATGGAAAATAAAAAAAAAACACCGGATTAGACGAACAGGATGTTTAAGTCTGTTCGTCCCACTTTGTTAGCCTTTAATTAGTGTTCAGAGTGCAGCCACGAAATGGGCTCCGGGGTGTATGTTGTCTGATGGTTTGGCCTCCAGCTGAGCTGTTGCGCTGATATTTACTGTGGATTTCATCACTACCAAAAAAAAAGAAAAAAAAATTCTTTAGAAGAATAAAATAAAATAGAAATAGCCATTATTTGTCCCACACTGGGGCAATTCAGATCCAACAGGAGCGATGTGACAGACAAATTGAGGCATCCAGATTCACGCAAGGGTGAGAAATAATTTTTAAAAAAGTGAGAAAAACAGAATATGCATTACAGCGAAAATCAAAACATAAGAAAAGTACATTACAGTTCTTCAAAACCATGCTCCCGGCCTTAATAATCTCGTCTGGCTCAGTTCTGAAGGTGAAGCATTCACATTAAAGTTTAACCAAACGTCTCCTGGCTAAAGGAAAGCAGAGAAACAAAATTTAGGAGCTACCAGTCAAACCCAAACACCTCTTACTCTTGGATCCTGATAGGTGAGGCCTGCGCTGAAGAGCTGTATATAGCCTAGAGCTGCTGCATTGTCAGGGATGGGCCGGCTGGGTTTTATGGGTCTGTGTCTGAACTTTATTATGGAGCGTTCAATAAACTGTTCCGGTCGGATAATGCCCGTCCGTTTGAGAGGCAGCGAAATGCCACAGGAAAACCATCATGTTGAGTTTTATTGTCAGTTTTCTGTCCGTTTTGATTTATTCGGGGGCCATTATTTTAAGCTCCGGTTGAGCAGAGCAAAAGTTCACTGATAAAAAACTTAGGAACCTTTCTGAAATATGCAAAAAAAAAAAAAAAAAAAAAGTTAAAAGATGAAATTGAGGTTGACTTTTTTGTTCATAGGGAGGCGACTGTTCTATTATGGGATACTGCAGACTCATCAGTCCATGCTAAATTAAAAGGCATTAAATTTGCATGTAAAATGAAAGGGAATATTTCTCTCTCTCTCTCTCCAGGTATGAGATCCGGGACATACACCTCGTGGAGGAGAGCGTGTTGGAGAGCCTGAAGCTCAAAACCGACTTTCAGAATTTCAAGCCGCGACCTTTTAACATGCGGGAATTCTACGACCGCACCGGTCATGACATTAACGACATGCTGCTGTCCTGCCACTTCCACGGCACAGAGTGCAGGCCGGAGCACTTCAAAGTGGTGAGTCTTTTCCTCAAGAGGGGTTTATTGTACCCAGCAGCTCTGAGCCTCCTTCACCAACAGCCAACAGTCAGGGGGCTTCAGGGGCTGCCAGTAAATATTTGGAAGCTGGAGTGCAAATATTAGAGCCAAGGGTTCCCCTTGTGTGAGCCGGTCAATGTTTGACTGCATTTAAAATTCACAAAGGGAAATTTTTCTCTCACACACACGCTACATGTTGGCCACCTCCTCTCACCCTCTTTAGCTTTTAGCACAATATTCACATCCAACCAAAACCCACACAAATGTGATCAATGGAGGACAGCTGAAACAAAGAGAGAGAAAACAGGAAGGTCTAAAGCACCACATTTATTAACCTCGCATACATATTCTGTATAAAAGATGCTGTTCGGGTCCTGAATGATTAGAAAGCACAAATGCATGTTATTGCAGAGGTTACAAGGAAGTTTGTCTCCCTGATAACAAAATAGGAGCATGCAATACACTTATGAATATGAGTGCAGTTAAAGACTTGAAACATAATATACATATTTAAAAGGGGAGAACAGGTTTATACTTATACTGTCCCACCACATTTCCACATAGATTACAGTATAATAGCTCAATCTGCTTCTAATTACATAAGTATATTAACAATTTGACACAATTCATTACACCTCATATTTGAAGATTTTTACCATACATACATATTGAAGTATATAGTACGGTTTATATTTCCGTTAAGTGATCCATTTTTGCTATAATAATAATAATAGTAATTATTATTATTATTATTGTTATTTACATTGCATATTCATCTGTAACCATCCTATAGTGCAGGGATCTGGAACCTGCAGCTCTTTGGACCTTTCCCAATATCAACAGCTTTAACAAAAAATTACCAACTAATGTTTTTTTTAATTATAGATATAACAAATTACCGTTTTTGCATTTTTTTAATGGAACAATTCATTGAGTTTTCACAACAGAATATTTTTTATGTGTTTTTGTGTTTTTATTGTCATTTGATTGGAAACGGTGTGCGTTTGTTTAAATCGTTTTCCACAGATAAACATCCCATAGCAGAAAGTGTATCTCTCCTCTTTCTGCAAATGTGTTATGATTTTCTTTATTTTACAGCCTAGAAATAGAAGTAAAATGGTGGTTCTTTAAAAAAATGACAACACATTTCCTATAAAGGATATCTATTAAAATAATATACGTTGTCTTTTTTGATAAGGTCATGTCACACAAAGTTGACCAAAGTGCATCACATAAGGATCTCTGCAGACAAGTGCAATGCAAACAAGCAAATACAATCAGAAGATCGCCATAAACACCAACAATTATGATACAAATAAGATAAAAGAAAGCACAATTATACAATATCTCAGCCTAAGTGCTCCAATTGTCTCAATCCTAACTCAAATTAAAAGTCAATGTGAAAAAGTCTGTTTTCAGGAGGCTAAATATCTAGAGACTGTACAAACTCAGCAGAACGAATGTCAAGGGGTAGTTAGTTCCAGAGACTGGGGGCTGCCACAGCAAAAGCCTGATCCCCTCCTTCACCTGGCTGGAGGATTTCACTGCTCTTTTGGGTTGTGAGGGTTAAGTAGAACAGCTAAATAATTGGGTGCCGAGCCATATAAAGATTTTAACGTGAGTAAAAGAATCTTATAATCTATGTCAAAATGCACAGGCGGCCAGTGTAAATCAGCTAAGACTGGGGTGATGTAGACACCCTTTCTGGTGTCTGTCAGCTGCCGTGCAGCAGCGTTTGTACTACCTGCAGATGACGGAAATATGATTTAAAAAATCTCCTTTTTCATAGCTGGCTTTTCAGTCTCTACCCTCTCATTTCTGTCTGCGCCCTCTCATTGCGTGGCAATGTAAAGGTGGCTTCTGTGTGGACGGTGACACTGGCGTTCCAGCAGCTTCCAGGTCCTTGGTGGATCCTGGGTTGTTCCTGAACATCCCAACCAGATTCCTGCCATCTGAGAGTCTTCTCTCCTAACTTTCACCTCATGGTGTTTGCCCGTGTTATCTTGGTATCTGCAGTTGTTTAAAACCAGATATGGGAGGGATCTTTACTGAGAATCATTAAAGTCAGTCCAGTGATGGCCGACTAACAAATCCTCTCCATGCAGGCGGAGAGAAACCAGCGGCTTTGTCTAACCCGACTGCTAACTCCTAGTTGACAGACCTTCAGCTTCTCAAGTTAAAAGACATTCATTCATCACTTGACGCCATTATCTTTTCTCATTTCTTCTCATGGAAATTGTTCAGTGAAGTCTGATCACAGCGTTGTACGCTTTAAAATGGAGATCTGTGATAAATGATGAAATTCATTGTAGTCTCGTCTCTCACTCATCGAACCAGCTCAAGATTTTTGAACAATGTAAACTTAAAGCTACAATTAAAGAGCTAGGAGCATTAACAGTGGCTAGTTTGATAAAAACACACCAGCTTTTGGTGTAACAAACTTTTAAAAAGCTTCAACCTGATTCACTGAAATCCTAACTCTGCATTATGATGATCAAACTATGATTAAGAGAATCCTAAATCACCTCTGGAGTTTAAATGATGCTGAGCGTCTGAAACTGAAGTGGCATTACATTACATACATTATTAAGATCTGCCCACACAGATTCTTCACCAGGGGAACTGCTGTCGCCAGAACTAAAGCGCAGCTACTTTTCAACATAATGCGAGGCTGCACAATGCAGGATCATGGCTATGCTCTTCGTGCATGGCCTTTGAATTTTCTCGCTACTCCTACAGAATGTGAGCATGTCAGGAACCGCAGACGATCTTGTTCACCTCCACAACAAAGGAATTTCCCAAAATCCCCATAATGATTACTCTGGGGAGCTTCTTTTTTTTTTTTTTTCAAGGAAATCCAAACCAGGAATGGTCATCTCTAACAGAGGGGCAACAAATGCTGTTAGTTACGTCTATTTAACATAGACTAGGTGTATCTTTTTATAGGTCTAACATGACAACATCAGGCTCATTAGATCATGTTTTGTATTTCCTTGTTTCTCTCCTGCATATCTAGAGAGAGAAAGAAAAAAAAAACATTTTTATCTCCCATCTTGTTGCTGTAATAGTATTCCCACCAGGTTGACCAGTGCTGTTTGTTCAGTAACACCACAGACAGGAAAACAGTTTCCAGTCCCTACTTTTATTGGCTGATCATTTCAATCATCAACATAACCAGGCAGTATTGGTAGAAGCCAAAGACAAACACATTAATTCTCACCCTCTGCCGGGGTTATTAATTTCCAGGAATATATATCTTTATTGCGAGCAGAGAACACACACTGTAAAATCATATTTTTACCCGTTCATAATATTGTGAGCTTGATTAGATCAAATCTAAAGGATGTTTTTTTTCTGAAATAGGTTTTAATTTTAAAATTGTATCTCTGCGGTGCCCTTCCAGAGTATTCACACCCACGAAACGTATTTGCATTTCAACACATTACATCTACTAACTCACTTTAATTAATATCATTTGGATTTTATGTAAGACGAACAAAAAGCTTTATATAACAGGAAAGTTAAAATTATTGCAGTAATAGAATTAAGTTGGACATTTGTTTGTACTCAGCTTCCTTTCCTCTGATACCCCCAAATAAAATCAAATGTAACCAAAGGTCAACAAATTGGTAAATCTCAAGAGGTATTGTTCAATCCACCTTCTGAGTATTAGGGTACAAACACAAACATGGTGAATGGAGCGAGTAATTTGTATGTTATCCCTATTCAAGTCAATAAAATTTTATTTATATAGCTCCAATTCACAACATGTCATCTCAAGGCACTTTGCAAAGTCAAATTAAATCAAATCATACAGACATATTGGTCAAAAAGTTTCCTGTCTAAGGAAATCTAGCAGATTGCATCAAGTATTGCCTCCTGAAAGAGTGTAGAGCCACAGGGACAGTCGTCTGCTGTGGCTTTACAGCAATCCCTCATACTGAGCATGCTGGAAGTGACAGTGGGGAGAAAACCTTCAGCAGAACCAGGCTCAGTGTGAAATGGCATGTGCCACAACAGACTGGAGGTTAGAGAAGACAAAGCAGAGACACAATAAAGCACACAAGCACACGTTGATCCAGGAATTATTTCTATCCTCCCTGGATTGTGTTACAGCTAACAGAATGCCAGATCAGGGGTACCTTCTACGAAGAGAAAAATGACAGAGAACAAAAAGTTAAAAGTTTAAATAACAACAAACAATGCAAATTGGAGAGCAGTAGGAGAACTCAGCAGAGTGAGAAAAATAGACCCTGATGTCCTCCAGCAACCTAAATCTATAGCAGCATAACTATAGAGGTAGCTCAGGATAACATAAGCCACTCTAACTATAAGCTTTGACTGCCTCCCATTCTTCTTTTAGAGACTCTAGGAACCACCAGCAGACCTGCAGTCTGAGAGCGAAGTGCTCTGTTAGGAACATACGGGGTAATCAGAGCTCTGATATATGATGGAGCTTGATTATTAAGGGCTTTATACGTGAGAATTTTAAATGATATTCTCGATTTAACAGGAAGCCAATGAAGGGAAGCTCTCTCTCTCTCTCTCTCTCTCTCTCTCTCTCTCTCTATATATATATATATATATATATATATATATATATATATATATATATATATATATATATATATATATATATATATGTATATAAATGTGGTAGCAAATATGATGTTTTGTGGTATCCTGCTGTGGGAAGGCTTTTCTGCAGCATTTGAAAGCAAGCGTGTCAGCGTTGATGGGAAGGTGGATGGAGCTAAATACAGAGAAAAGATTTGAGACAGGGCCGTGGTTCACCTCTCAACAGGAATCCAACACTAAATGTTTAGTTAGAGCAGAGATGGAGTGTTTCAGACTATGGTTGCACAATTTATTACCATTCAGTTAAAATACTATTGCTATAAATTGCTATATTGATATGGATTATGTTTAATTCTCACTTTCTGGGCTGTTTTTTTCTTTATTGGATAACAAATGCCCCCACCAGTCTCCATGAGCATCTCAGCCACTAAAGAAATATACCCAGTATGAGCACTTAGAGTCCAGCCGGTCATATATATTATTGATATGCTGAGCTTGAATGCCTGATATGCCTGATATGCCAGAAAACCTGAAAAATAATATTCTTCCAGATGTTAGATCCTAGAAGTTCTTTGTGGTTGCAATATTGCACGGTTGTCTTTCAGTTTATTGTGCAGCTCTAGTGTAGCTCAAGAGCAGATTTGTGTGTTAGAATGGTCCAGTCAAAGTCCAGACCCACATACAAATGAGAAGCCGTGGCAAGGCCTTCATCCAATCTGACTGAGCTGGAGCTATTTAGCAGAAGGGATATTTCAGTCTCTAGCTGACTTAGACATAGTAAAAACAAATGAATTGCAGCAAGAAGGTGTTTCTATAACATACTTACTCAAGAGGCAGAACATGAATACTTCTTTTAGATCATAAGAATAAATACGAATCAAGAATCTTAATTGTCTTTATGCATCCATAAGGACATTTGGGTGAGTCGCCAGGTCTGAATGAACAAATAACGCACAAACACAAATCAAACACACCCATGGAAGAATTAGCATTCCTGGTGAAGACCCTCAGAATTGCAAAAACACAATCATCTTGTGCAATTATTAATTGATAATACAGCATGTTCTGATGATGATGAGAGGTTCAAGTTAAAAAGAAGAGAAGAGAAGCAGCAGTAGATTCACAGAGCCATGTAAAAAACTGTGTACCAGAAAAGCACTTCCTGAGAAGCAAATAAGTGTCCAAATAGTAATTACCATCTTTTAAAAGCGACATGTTCAAATAAAAGAAAAACAATTATGTGATCACTTTTGTTGGTCTCTCAACCAATTTCCCAATTTTGAGATTTGTGGTTGTTAAAAAGACAAAACATTTGCCTGTTTATGGGAGGGATGCATGTTTTATTGTCTAAATATAGGCATAAGCATTCTTAATTTACACATCTCTATGTGCTTATACACAAAACCTTTGTGATTAAAGGGACAGTGTGTAACTAATTTGGTTTTTAATGAGCAAAAAATCAAGTGTTACTTTTATAGATGCATATTCTGGCAAAGTCTAACAACATCACACCAAAAATTAAAGCGTTGTTATAACTTAAAATTAGTAGTTTATAAATACATAGGTGTTGGTGCACCCACTGGGAGGCGCCATGTTGCTTCGCTGGTTCTGATTTCAGCAGCCGAAAGATGCCAAACTTGTCAGCTTTACGCGTTTTTCCTATCTGTCCTCTATATGAGGTCGTGCTGTCGGTGGGGGATGAGTAGAAAACAAGCAAAGACGACTGTAGATCATTCCATTTGCCATTTTCTGTTGAAATAGAGGACCACCCGTACTATTTGCTCAGCGCAAGGGAAGCAAAAATAACCAAGAAAAAAGAAGAAGAAGCAATAACCGGAGAAACGAGAAGCTATATCAGCTATTATTACCAGGTGGAGATAATTCAGGAGGGAGCAGGGATTTGATGCGGAGGTTGCAGGCTTTCTGCTGGACAGCAGGTAAGTTAATTCAATATAACACTGATGTTTATTTTTGCCGTTATGTTAGAAACAGGGCAGTGTAGTCCAGTAGCTACTCTGTCCTCCCGGCAGGCAGAGGTGGCTCGATTGTTTGTCTCTCCCTCTCCCTCCATTATGTGTGTACAGGGAGGAGCGGAGGGATATCAGCCCTGTTCATTGTCTGTAGTGCAGCTGCTAATTTAGAGCCCAAATAAGCGAATGTACATTCAGAAATGAGCACAAAAAAAAAAAATGCGACTTGTGGAATTTACAAGCGACTTTGGAAAAAAACAAGCGGACTCGGGAACAGTGCTGAAAACCATTTAAAACGACGCGCCTAGCTGTTAGCTATTAGCAGTAGCTAATACACGGAGGACATGTTGAATGTTGTCACATTTATCATACCCCACGGCTTCCGTAGTGGTTGTTACGCTCTTAACGGCGAGGTCGTTGGTAATTCACAGATAGCACCACTAGATGGTGTGCCAGTGTTAAAGTCTGCACACTGGGGCTTTAAATAAATGAGGCTTATTGGTGAAATTAAGATGTATAAGCAAGTCCACCGATATTTAGAGTGCTTCTGCCTTATGCAGCTTATGGAGTGGTCCTGCTTGTCTGTAATATCACATTAATAACCCCCACTAACTTAACGAGGAAGGAACTGTTTGTAATGTTCCTAATAAGGCTTGTGATTTTGAAATTTTTGCAGACAAAGTGGTAAAGTTTTCTAAACCGTGCCCACCCTTTAACTTGTCTCCAAGTTGCATCGTAACAAGGCCCCTAATGAGTTTGCTTTTCCCTAAAGTGAGAAGAGGACGCATAATTTCCTCCACCAAACAGTCCCTTCGAGCCGTAGGAGGAAGCTTGTGGTTGTGTGGCGCTTTAATGATGCCAGAGCAGAGAGCATGTCTCCTTAACCCAACCATTGCATCACTTCTCTGCACCAATGAGCATGTCTTTCCCCAACATTTGATTAGTTCTGCCTCAGCTCTTTCAGATGCTGAAATGTGAAATGCAGAGACGTGAACGCATGAAACACGAGGCGCGTCTCTGATTCCCGCTGAAGCATCCCGCTGGTCTCTCAGTGTTTCATCTAAATCGAAGGGAGTGACAGCTCGCGCAGTTGGATCAGTCCGAGAATGATTTAAATGTTATCAAATGTAATAGAGGCTGCAAGAAGCGTCTGAGCAAATTACAATTGGCAAGAACATCGTGACAGTAGAAAGGTGCTTAGCCCCCAGAGAGGTTTAAGGTCTTGATTTCTTTCCCCTCATCTTCCTTTTCTAATCTACATCACATCACGTCCACCAAACTGTAAAATACACTTCCTTTGAAGGCCGCCTTTGATGCGAGGCATTGTTAATCTTTACGGCGCTCCACAGCTATGTGCCTGATGAATAAAGAAAGAACTATATCCCAACTGACTGATCTTTGTGAAAAGATCAAACCGGGAAATGAGGCCGATAAGACTCTGCCTCGTGCTGTTTGTTATGAGGACGAGGAACCAGTTCTCAGTCAAATTAGCAGGATGCTTTAAATAAATAAAACGAATTGTGTGGAAAACAAAAAAAGTGACCCTAAAACGTCTCCAAGACAGGTTTTTCAGACATTGCAACAAAGTGTACAAACTTGCATTATTATTAAAAGAGATGGGTGTATTCATTATAGTTTAGCAAGAGCAAAGAGTCGCTGTCCCTGAACAGGAAAATTGATTATCAGAATATTTCGCTTGAAAATATAGCATTGGTTTAATTGAAATTCAAGTGGATCTTTTCATACTAATGAGTGCATTAAAAACCTGAGCTGCTGCCAAATCTGCTAACCTATAAATCTAAGCCATTAATATATTAAAAAGTTCTTATTGACTTTGACAGCAAAGGGTGCTGGGCTCTAATGTTCAAAAGCGTGAGCATAGCATGACAATGACATGATAATGAAAGGAGCGTCGGGGGCTGTTTATGCCATTCATTCTTAGCTAATATTTCCATTTTAATTTACTTACTTTTTTAAATGTTGTTTTTTAATGTTTTGAATTCTGTTGGACCATGACACACTTTGTGAATCCAGCCTGAGAAAGGTGCTGTTATAAATAAAATTTACTCACTTACTTCTTCCACATTTGTCTTGCTTTAGGACAGAATCGGGCCTGTCTCTGTTTCCGCAGGGCTAAGAAAACATATTAACTCATGTTCTGCTCAATAAGAGCTCAGCAAATAGTTTGTGTTTACGTGACCCTATGGTCACAAAGAAGGAAACTTATATAATGGCTTCATTAGTTAATGCGACAACATTATGTTATATATACACTGGCTGAAAAGGAGAGAGTACCTTACATAGGAATACCCCTTAAACCTTTCTACATTTTGTCTCATTACATCTAACTTAAAATGTATTTTATTGAGACTTTAGGTGAAAGGCCTAACTCCGTAATTTATTTTTAATATTGGAATATCTTAAATGTGTGCCGTGTATTTGATTTCAACCCTCCTGTGGCAGTACTTTGTAGAACCACCATTTGGTGCAATTTAAGCTGCAGGTCTTTAGTCGAATGTATCAAGCAGCTTTAGAAATGAAATGACTAAACCTTTTGGTCATTCTTCTTTGCAGCATAGCTCCCCTGCTGTATTTAAATTAAATACGTTTGGAGTGTGTAAAAAGTTGATGACCATTTTCTGTAACTCTCTGACTGAATCTGTCCTCACTTTCGCTTTTATCACCTGGTTTGGCAGTCTATCAGCTGGAAACAAGAACAGGATTAAGCAAATTGGAAAAATTGCTGGCAAAATTATAGGAGTGAGATTACCCATTTTAAAAGAAACTTTAAATTAAAAAAATGAGTCCTGCAAAAGGCAGAACACATAATTCATTCTTCACATCATCCACTTCATAGTGAATTTGAGCTACTAACGTCGGAGAGGAGATTCAGACATCCCAAATCAAGAATAAAACTTTTTCACTAGCCATTTCAAAGGTTATCGGGCTTGGTTTGTTGTTCTGCCTGTTTTAAATGATGCAGGAAAAGTGTCTTGCCCAAGGACACAACAGATGAGGTGGTCGGAGCAGGGGCAGTTATTATAGTGATATAACTGTGTCACTGCACGTTTAGACAATTGAGATTATTTCTGCTTTTCTTCAGTGTTCTACAGGCTTTCTTCAAAAATGGCCCTGAAATTTGCTTAATCCTATCTTCGCATTTAACTCATATTTAAAGAAAAAACAGCATTCTCACACCGTGATGTTGTCACTACCATGTTTCATTATGAAGATGGTGTCTTTGGGGTGCTTGTGCAATTTTACTTTTCCTCAAAGCAAATAGTTTTGCCTGCATGCTAAAAAGTTACATTTTGGTCTACTAGAACGTGTCCTTGCACATGTTTGCTGTGCCTCTGGCATGGTTTGTGGCAATCTACGATTGAACTGAAGTTCTTTGGGTTTTCTCTCAGCAATGACCTTCGTCTTGGAAATATTTCTACATGCCCGATGTGCAGACTGCACAACTAAAAGTCATATCAACAAATCCATCCACCTGAAATGTGGATGTCTGTGGCTCTTTAAGAGCTCTCATTGCTCAGTTTAGGAGGGCAGCTATGTCATGGTATGTTTTTACAGTACTGTGATTTCCATTTTTAGATCTCTGTGAGATATTAAAATTCTGGGCTTTTGTTTAACAACCTAATACCTCCTTAAACCTCTCCACTAGCGTATCCCTGACCTGCCTGGTGTGTTTGCTGGTCTTCATGATGCTGTTTGTTCTCTAAAGTTCTCTGACAAACAAACTTGAACAATTGGGGTTATAGATCTTATTTACCACATGCTTGTATCATGTTCTAGCAGTCTGAATGTGCTTTACTTAATTAGCATGAATAGGGCACCTGCGCTCCTCCAGCGGTTACGCAATCAGCCTCATTCCATTCTCCCGTTCTTCTGCTCTTATATGCGGGGCTTCTCTTTCCAGCGCTTGTGAGATCATTGAAAGCCTTGTGTGGGTCAATGTATTTTTTCTTTATTTGCCTTGCCAAGTCCCTGACCAAGTTCTCATCTCTGGCTTTCCCTGATTTGTCTTGCTGTTGTTTGAACACCTGATTGCCTTCTTTATTCTGGACATGACCTGGATCACTCTCATGACCAGGTAAAACACGAACCCTACCCAGAGTCGCCAAAGACTGCCTGCCCAGAGCAGTTGCCCAGAAGCATCTGTGTCTGTCTGTACCAGGACTTTATTCTTTATTTAAGTAAACTTTTAAAAAGGCACATTGAGCTTATAAGCTATATCCTTTTCCTTAAGTAATTTCCCCCTGGGATCATTAAAGTAAGTCTTAGTCTGAGTCTGATATGATTATGAGGGAGGAGGAGATGAGAAATGTACCTGCAAACCTGGAGACTCTGCCTTCTTCTCGTTCTGTTCCTCTGTCTCACCAGTCCTTCTCCAGACATCAGCCACAATCCACTTCTCCTCCCATGTCTGTATATCCAGATTCACCCATCTTACCTGAACCCAGCAGTAGGAGGTTGGACTTGTCCCAGGAAGTAGGAAAAGAGTCGCTCCGCTCAGCAGGTCTGCTTGAGTGCGACTCCTCTTCACTTCCTCAAACAGCCTCATTCTATTCACCTGTTCTTCGTCATCTATATACGGGGCTTCTCCTTCCAGCATTTGCCAGATGATAGAAAGTTTTGCAGAGTAAAAGTAAAACTCCAGCATTTTTCTTTGCCTTCCTTATCTAGATCCTGACCAAATGATTGTCTCTGGATTCCCTTCTCTTGTCTTGCCCTCGTTTTGAACACCTCATCCGTTTCTGCATTCTGGACATGACCTGGACCGTTCTCACGACCTCGATCTTTGCCGAGCCCTTTTGGAGCTGTCAGCAAGTACCCCATGGACCTTGCCCAGGGCTGTAATTGAGCGCTTGCCCGGAGCTGTAAGTGAGCGCTTGCCCAGACTCGTCTCTGTCTGTTTGTACCAGGACATTATTCTTTATGTAAAAATAAACTTTTCAAAAATGCACATGGTGTCTCTGGCTGAATATGGAGTTCTCTTTCTCGGCGCATAACAGTTTGTGATGCCAGTAAAGGGACACATTGTCTTCTGCACAAGCTTGTTGCGTTTGAGATGAGAAGCTTCACTACCCACTGTTTCAGCAAGTTTTCTTGGCCCGTTTAGTTTAATTTGAAAAACAAACACTAACCTCTACAGCTAGTTGGTCTAGATGAAATTATGAAACTTAAACGTTGCTATAATTTGCTACCATTTGCTTAATAACTTAACACGATCTGTAGCTGTCGGCCCTGTTGATGGGGCTCCGGCAGAAACGGTTTCACCTGATCACGTTTCACTTTTTCTGGAGTATAGGGGGGAAAATAAGATTACTTATTATGTGTCGAGTTTATTAAAATATGTTGCAAAGAATGTAACACATAGCATTCGCATCACATTGTAAGCTCTGGCCTACAGAGATCACGCGTGTCTAATGCCTAAGGACAATAGATCTGCAAAAATATTTACGAGACAAACCGTGGGAACGAGCTTCTCTGCAAGTTGTTGACTTCTCATCATCTATTTCCTGCGGCGGCAGAAACCCGCAGTGGCGGATGACCTTCGAGGGGGCAAAGCAGAGAAACCTTTTTCCACACAGAGCCCATCAGCATAATAAAATAAAGATGTAACATAAACCACAGGTTCAACACAGTCAAGACAGGGCAGGTTTATTGGTGCAGCACATTTCAGCAACAAGACAATTCAAAGTGCTTAACATGAAAACATAAGGAAAGAGAACAGATTAAAAGGACGCTGCAAAAGGAAAGAAACGCTGGACTACAGGCTGAAATTATTGATGTTTCAGTCAATAGTTTTGATAAATAAAACAAATTTCGTGTTGTTTTAATGTTGTTTTAAAGGAACTCAGGGTTTCAGCATTTTTTTTTCAGTTTTATGAAAGTTTGTTCACTATTAATGGTGCCAAAAAAAAAAAACAGTAAAAATTGCTGCTTCTCCCTGTTTTGTTCTGATTCTGGCTGTGTGGAGTAGACGTGATCCAGGAGACCCAAGTCGTCTGGAAGCTTGTCACGGCAGCAACAAATCTTTAAAGAAGCAATAAGCGACATTTCACCGCTGGGTGGGCTGCTGTCTGTAGACCAAAACAAGATGTGTAACAAGCCACGCCCCTTTCCCCTCCCCTTCCCACCCGTCGCCTTGTATGCGCATATTTGCAAAGGATACAAACACAGCAAACAAGCATCACCTTTCAGAAGAACATATCAGTGAAGAAGTAACTCATATCTTTATAATAACTCATAACTTTATAATGATTTATTTGCAAGAGAACACAGGGAGATTGTGTTTGATGTCACACCATTTTCCATCTAAAAAGTTACCTTAGTTCTTCACAAAACTATTTTTTAGTTCCTTCAGTCTAAATTAATAAAATATCACTTAATAATGATACTTTAATGTATTTTGGTGCTGAAACGTTCAGCAGTTTTCAAACTAAAAGAGGTCATCCAAAGTCTATTCCCCGAGATGTGGGCAGCCGGCGTAGGAACCCCCGAACTGGGATGACGTGCTCCACTTTCGACCAGCATTCTTAATCAGCTTTCTGATTGACTATTTTAGGCAAACACGTGAAGACCCTGTTGCAGTCATCAATCGGATTAAAAATAAACGCATAGGTGAGTTTTCCCAAAATCCTGCCGGGACATTAGTCCTGAGACTTTAGCAAGCTACGCAATCTTTCGTCACACATGTTAACAGTGAAGCACTGGTAGGGGGACGTTACACATTAAAGCTCCTTGTTAGCTAAATATAAAGAAGTGCATTAGTGAAAACAGCTTGAAAGGTAAGAGCAATCAGAGTCCTTTGTAAAGTCCTTTTGCTCTGAGCTGCTCTCTGAAGACCGGATAAATGCTTTGGCAGTTGCAGCAGTTATCAGAAGCCCCCAGCGCTCCTCCTGAGTTCCTCAACGTCTGAGGAGAATCATCACAGCTAATTGGACTCTGAGGTATTTCTGGTGTTGACAGCAAAGTGAGCTCATTTTACAACCCACTCACCAGTGAACTCCAGCAAAGGGGAACCAAGAGAGAGTCCCACTCTGACAAGAGCTTCTCCTGGTCTAATGCCTGGCCCCTTTTTGTTAGTCAAAGAATCTGACAGCTCTACCCGGGGAATGGATGTGCGTTCGCCAGCTCTCACCGTGCTGCCGTTGTCTTGTGATTTCTTTACCCTGATTGCAGCTGTCATGTCTCAAGTAAGAAACACGCATTTGGAGATCCTGCAGACAAAATGCAAGACATGTCAGGAAAGAGAGGAGACAGCCTGGAGACGCTGTGCATTTTCGTATTTCATCATTTTTGGAGGCTGCGATTGCTGGGGGATATGCTCAGAAGTCCTAGCTCAAAATTACACATGCAAAACCTTTAAGAATCATATCACCCACTTATCTTGAGTCTACGTATCTACTACTTAAACACGTGTGTTTACAAAGCATTAAAACCATTGCTTCTTTTATTGCAGCAGCATGTTATCACAATTAAACTTTTTGAAAAATCTACAGGTGAACCCTTTCTCTATTGTTTTGACAGTATGTTCTGGATTAGCCAGCTCATAGACCCAATGAAGAGCAATTTTCAGTTTATAGAGCGGGTTATGATGCCTTCGGAAGAGAAACAAGCCCACAGCATCACAGAACCTCAACCATACCGAAAGGCGGGAATGGTTCTTCTGTTAATGTGGAACAGGACCTAAATGCAGGCTGAAGTCAAGTAGGATTATTACAGAAAGATATTTAAACAAAAAAATACATTTTGGGCTGAGTAAAAAAAAAAAAAGATGCGCAAACAGTGAGACATTGGGATAAAAACAGGTAAATCTTCTGATGAATGAATGTGAACCAGGAGTATAAATCCAGAGGAAGCTTATTACAGGGATTAGGATTGGGTGAGTCTGGTTACACTGAGTAAGAAGCAGCTGTGAGGGGAGCAGGAGCTGCGTCAACGAAACACTACAAGGGGAACAGAGGGGAATTAAATGACAGCAGTAGACACAGAAACTAAAAGAAGTATTTTAAAGCCTATTCTCTGAAACGTGGGGAGCCGGTGTAAGAACCTCCGAACTGGGATGATGTGCTCTAATTTCTTGATTTTAGTGTAGCAGCTCCAGCTATCTGCTTGACTTTTCAGGCAAACCTGTGAAGACACTACAAGGGGAACAGAGGGGAAATAAATAGACACAGAAAACGCAGGCATAATTATAACTATGACTAAAAATCTAAACACGGAGCTAAAAAACAAAACATAGAAATGACTCAAAACATGCGAAGCAGAACACGGGACTCAGAAGAAACCAAAGTGGACGTCCTACAGTTCAGTCCATGGCAGAAGGCCCTTCCTCATGTTTGATGTCAGTTTTACGTTCAACACACCTGGAGTGTTTGTTGATAAAAAGCTCAACCTGCCCAGAACACATGGCTCCAGCTATACTCAAGTTTAAAAACACGTTCACATATGTGATGTCAGTGCAGAATGTGCCGTTTAAGTTTTTCTTATGAAGACTAAAAGATTCCAACAGACCACTCTTTACTACAGTTCCCTGAAAGCAGTCTTTAGAGATTTCTTTTGACCACCATCACTGTCCTGCTCGCCGTTTGTGCCGACAAGATAAAAACGGGTCAGCCTAGTGGCGACTGGCTAAAAGAAATGGACCTCTGTGACACTTTATATTTATACTCCAGGGGAAAAAGAAAGTTGTGGATCACTAACTATTAGTTCCCAACGAAGTATACCAGAGTGACAAGTTTTGAGGCTTTTTTACACATCTTTACCAGGGCTACCAATAAATGTAGCCGGCGCTGTACACACGGAGCAACTGAAGGCGTTTTGCTAATGATGCTTCCTTTTCTCATGCAACCTTCAGGGAGTTCATTTCTACGTTGTCTTGGTATGAAGTGACCCAGTTTCAATGTAGAACGAACGAATGAAGCCTTTGGAAAATATTCAGCAGCAGAGCTTCAGACCCTCCGCTGACAGCAGACGCAGATTTCAGCGGCACTGAAAGTTTTATTGGACCGTAGGATTTGCTGTTGTACAGTAGGCACGCTCAGAGTGTCTGATTAATTATTTGACTGCTGCGGAGTTCATGTACTGATGATCGGGAGTAACCCTCCAGGAGACACGGAGCTCAGATTTCTCTGACAGCCTCGGCGATCTGGGGAGCTGGAGCAGAGCCAGACGGAAGCAGGAGGGTGTCCTGTATATCATTTGGCAAAAAATATTCAGAAGGCCTGCATCTCCTCTGGATGCGTAAGGCCTGAGGCGACAGATGTGAAGCGCGGCCACCACCCACATCACCCGCCGGCTTTGGGTCAGCACAGCTGCTCTTCGCAGTCTGGCTTCTCAAACTGTCCTCGTGTGCCGAGCGAGGAAACCTGTGCCAGCTCTTGGCGATGGTGTTTATCACGGTTTTCCTTCCCTCGCTCTGCCTTCGGGTCTCAGACGGTTTTCTGCATTTACCCTTCATCACTTTTCCTGCGCAGCAAACTCCTCACATCCGCTCCCATGGGCATGACGATGCTCATTATGCTTTCAGCCCTCGTCTTGTTTCTCACCCTCCTCCTCTGCATCCCTCCTGTGCCCTCCTCTTTGTTCTCTTTGCTCCCATTATGCACTCCTTTGACTTACCAAGTCACGAGCTTTTGTTTAAGCAAAAAAAAAAAAAAAAAAAAAAAAAAAAAAAGAAGCACCAAACATTAGGATGAGCAGAATTAGATAATTAACAGGAAATTTAATTTCCTCCTGCAGCCATCAGCAGCACAGTGATGAGCTTATGAACGCCTTCTGAGGTTAATATTTTCCCCACTGTGCTGAAGAAGAGGTATTTACTGCTGACCAACTCCAAACACCGATTGCCACCACATTACCCAGGTCGCCAGGTAAATGCTCAGCACAAATAATAGAGGGTAATCCTTCATATGAAGGCCGTCTGTTTGCAGAGAGACCGCACAACATAGCGGAAAACCTCAAGCACAGCTTTATCACTGTTATTTTAACCAGGATATTTAACGCTCACCCACCTCTAGCCAGCGGGTAAAACTCTCCGCATGTTTGCCTTTTTGTCCCAGAGCTGCCATTTGGCTTCATTTATACTTTATCAATTTGTGACAAAGATCCAGTGTTCATATTTCCCAGATCCACTCACTGTATTTGGGATCTTAAATTAGTGCTTCTCACAAAGCTTTGTTAGCATTTATAGCTTCATTTCCTAATCCGGTATGCTTAGCAACAGAGATGCTCTTCAAAAGAATAAAACAGAGAAACCTTGGGTCCGTTTCCTGTCATCTGAGGATGAACGGGAGTTCAGCATGACAGGCTGAATGAACAGCAGGCATACTTCAATAAAGCTGTTTCCTTTATAGAAACTCATGCATGTAATACTTCCTCTGAATCTATTTCGAAACACCTTAGTGACGCACTAATTGGCAAACTTTGAGTAAAGTACTTCCAGACTGAAGAGGATTGTCCGTGCCCCTCGGTGGTGGTGATGTTTGCTGCTGGGAAAACTCCAACATCCACTTCCATAATCTGCTTTGAAAGACGTTTCCCTTCCACTTTACTTTTATTTATTTTTTGTTCCAGCATCTCAATCTCTGATTTCAGGGCGGATCAGTGTTGCTGCCTTAGCACGCTCCGTGTCCCTGATCCCGAGATGGGGAAAACATTTATGGCGGAGACATCTCAGACCGAGGAAGAAGGACAGTGGGGCTGAAAATAGCATGGGGCTGGCTGCACTGCTGTGCACATGGTTTATTCATTCTGAGGATTAGTGCAGGTGACTTAAGGGCCCGGTTCTGTGTGAACTGGTGGCAGGCTTGCAAAGGGCTCTCTGGGACTCAGACTGGCTGGTTGGGCCGAAGGGAAGGAAGCTGAGGAGGAACGATGCCACGGGTTCAGACTGCGGAGCAATGCTGTACTCGAGCGGCCGCGAATCAGCCTAAATGTGTATTTTTAGACGTTTCTATTTGATGCAGGTTAGTCGGCATCAGTAATGAGTATATTTAGCCAAGCGCTGAAATGACTGCCATTATTTTTGCTTGCTTTCTAAAGAGCCGATTTAGAAATGAACCCACACGCAGGATGCATGAAACATGCAGGCTGAAAAAGCTAAACCAAAGCCTGTTAAAATAAACATAGGATAAAAATCCTTCAAGCCCAAGAAGAAAACACAGAAATTATCAAAAATTCAAATCCAAAATCAAAGCTGAAGTACGTGAATGCTGACTAGGAACAGGAACAAACTGAAGACCTTAACAAGAAAAACACTGAGATTTTTATAGAGGCATAACATATGCATCACTTCATCCTCTGTCTTCCCATGACCCATAAAAGGTTACCCCAATCCCTTAAATGCACCACAAGAAAGGGACCAGAAAAAAAAAAACAGTGCAACACAGACGTGCTTTATTTAAGAACGTTTATTTCATCTGGTGGCTTTCAGTTGAGGGGATTTTCCTCTATGATATTTTTTTACAGACAGCAGCATGAAACAAGTTTTTGTTTGCATTTTCCTCACCTCTTTCTGTCTCATCCTCACCGGCGAGAGTTGAGATGTAAGACGGCGATGAGCTAACATGTACAGACGTGACGAAAGAAAGGTGTCCTAGATACATCTAACAGCGCGGGACAGAGAAGCCGGGGAGGAGCGTGATGCACGCTTATCGCCTCTTACTTAAACTGGATCTCATCACATAAAAAAAAAAGAGCGTGGAGAAGAAAGGAAAGGAGAAAGGAGGGTTGTTTTTAGGAGATGTGTTGGCAGATGTGTCAAATCTCTGGGCGTTTCTTTGTGTGTCAGCTCAGCTCATGTTGCGTAAATCACTCTCCCTCCCTCAGCTTTCCTGTTTTGCTTCTCCCACAGCTGCTCCTTATCTCCTCTTATTGGTCTTCTGGTTTGCTTGTCCTTTCTCCATCGCTGCCTTTGTATTTAAGCTCGCTGGTTCTCACACTTCTCTCCTTGTGTTGCTCTGCCCTGGATTCTGTTGACTCCCCGTGTCATTTCATGTTATTTTCAACAGCTACAGTACTTAATTGACATCAGTTTTTAAGAGGAATGATAAATGCATAACAAATGTGTTACAAATTAGGCTTAAGTAAGATCACATAGATCTGAATTAATATGGGTTGCAACTAAATAATCAGCTCAGCTGTGTCACATGTCAGTTTTTGAGCAAATATTCTCCTTTAGCTAATTCTGAGGTGGGATTATTAACAGACCAGATAAGAACAACAGAAGAAGCAAAACGGCCATCCATAGCAGCAACAACTGCTTTTAGACAGTCCCATTGGAAAAAAACTGTTTTAATTCAGGAATATATTGGTAAGTTTGTTCATAAAGTCACAGTATAAATCTCAACTGAATTTAAGTGCAAACTTATTTTGATCTATTTCGATGTGGACTTCCTGGTGTGTTTACAGTTTACTGTCCTCCAGCAGAGCCACGGTAGTTTGACTAAAGTTAAGAAAATCTGGTTGAACAGTCTATGTTATGATTTTCTGATAGAGAGCATTGCTTCCATCAATTATGGCCATCTAGTCTCTGAAGCAGATGTTCCAATAACTTTTACTTTTTTGTCATCACTCAATGTAACGCTGACTTTAACTAAGGAAAAGAGGCTTCCAGTGTTTTAGATGCTCTTCTAGGTTGTTGTTTTTTTGAGTAATCTTGATAGGGCGCCCACTCCTGGGTGGTTACTACTGATCGCTACTGATGCACCCTTGGGGGATAATTGCTCTCACTGTGGCTGTCTGTTGTAAAGCCTAGCCAATGCAGGTGCAGACTTTGGATTTAATTTGTTCTTGAATTTATTTAAATCAGAGGATGTGTTTGATAACTTTTGGTGGACTTTATATTGATGGAAACACTCTATTTAAATAGCTTTTAACTCTTTGGGTCAGACAGTAATCAGGTCCTGATGTGGCTACTCACTTTGACCCCAAAAATGTGGCTGATCAGTGTTCATGTGGACAAAACTCTCAGACGTTTTCTCCTGCGTCATGAACTTGCGACTGTCTTAAAGACGTCCGAAAATGTAATGATTCAGCTGCTCTCTGCACAAATTTACCTGGCCGTCTGACCACACTGTGCCAAGAAGGTCACACAACACAGACAGTCAGGGCTCGGCAGAACCCAACACAGCCCCTCTTTCAGTGTAAACATAATTTTTTAGGGAAAACCCAGGATGGATGCAAATGAAAATCTCCAGGGTGTTCCCCAGCTCTCATTGCTGGGTCTGCTTCATATGCATTTGCTTATCCGTACAGTGCAGTGTAATACGGTTAAAGCACAAACCTTTTGATCCTTTAGTACTTCTAAGCAAAATCTTGCAGAAAGCATCAAAAATATACTTTTATTTAGGTAGAAAGTTGTCAATATAGCCATCACATTACCAAAAACGTGCCTCAATTCAACCCTATTATGCTTCAACCAACAGATTTGTGGAAATAAAAAGGTTGTAACATCCACCTGATTCACAATCCCAACACTTTTTCCATTTGTAGCAGCAGAGCACCAATAAGAACTGACAAATCCGATTTATTCCAACTTGTATAAATGTGATTATGCTGTAATGAACCTCAACAACAAGCAGATTGGCATTAAATGAAAGATTGTCCAACTGCAAAACAAATTAAAAACCGGGATCAACAGAGTTGAAGCAGAATATCGAGCAAGACGCCCTAATACACAGACGCAGAGCTGCCCTCAGTAATCCTGCATTGTCCGGGAAACACTGTAAACACTGCTGATTGATAGCAGACAAGAAGCAAACCTGTAAACAATCAAATAATCCTGCCACAGTGCAAACAGGAGCTGGCAGAGACACGAGGGCTCAGAGAAGCAGCTCGCCGTTTCCAAACAAATCATGCTTTCATGACGTTTTTTTTTTTTCTGTCTGTTTGAGGTGTAGAGGAGCTGTGGGCAGTTTGGGGGGAAGCTCTGTGTGTAACAAGGTCGCGTAGATGGACGCAGGGCAAGGCAAGGTGAGAAAGGACAGATGGGAGCAGCTGTAGTGACAGGTGAGGATGTAGCCGGTAGAAACGCGACGCGGCCAAGGGCTCGGCATGAGGCAAGGGCAAAAGGATGAAGGAGAGGAGGAGTGAAGGAAAAAGAGCTGGAGGCAGGTTGTCTCTAGTAACCAAAAGAAGGATTATAATAAGAAGGGTTGGAAGAAGGAATACTGTCTGGGTGTCCTAAGCTGTCACGGCTGTGGGTATTGTTATTATGCAGGAAAATATCCTCTCCTCATTTTTAACAATTTATTACGGAACAGCTTTAATGAGTTTAATTAAATCCTTAAATAATTTCTGAAATTATAAGAATTTAGTTAAAAACATGCAATTAAATGTAGTGTTAATATAATAATCTATTTTCTGCATATCCATTATATGTCAGTGGGCGAGAGGTGGCGTACGCCCCGGACTGGTCACCAGTCCAGAGACATGCAGCTCAAACAACCTTGCATTTACACACTGATACCAGGGAACTCGAGAAATACCATTTGACCAAACATGTATTTTTTGGACCGTGGAGTACCCAGAAAGTACCCATGCATGCATGGAGAGAACATGTAAACTCCAAGCAGAGAGTCCTTAGGATGGGATTCGAACCCAGGACCTTCTGCAAGACAACAGTGCTAACAGTAGTGCTACTGGCCATTATTTTTACTGAGCATTTTATTACATGTCATGAATTTATTCTATCTATCCACCTTGGCCATCAGATTGAAACATTTTACTGCAGCTCTTGTCAATATAACTAGTCTGAAGCAGATAGCTGGTAAAGGTTGACCAATCAAACGTTGAGGTCTGTTTGACAAGCTGCAGACAGTTTAAGTTACTTCTTGGTGCAATGCAGCACAGGAAAGAAGAAACTACTATTTTAAAACAATCAATCAAAGAGAATATAAGAAGTGTACACACCACAGATAGCAGGTTGTATGTGGAGAAAGCCTTTGAAGTAACAGCTTGTCGAACCACCTTTTGACTATTCTTTGCTTTGAGATTCAGCATCTCACTTCTTAGCTCAAAATATTCCCTGTAAGGTTCTCAGAATCTATGAGATTTTCAAGACATATAATAATTTTAGATTTTTCATAACAATTTTCACATTTATTTATTTGTTTGGAGCTGAATTTGGAGCTGTAGCAAAGTTCAAACATGAAACGGTTGAAATCCCAGTATAAGAAGATGGTTATAAATATAAATTAGACAAAAAAATAAATAAATAAAATAATAATAATAATAATAATAATAATTTAAATAATAATGATAATAATAATTATTATTATTATTATTATTATTATTATTATTATTATTATTATTATTATTATTATCATCATCATCATCATCATCATCATCATCATTATTATTATTCCTATTATTTCAATAGTATTATTATTCTCTCTCTCCTAATTCCTGTAAAACATTGCACATAATATTACATATTCAACATAAATACAATATTTATTTATTTATTTGACACTTTGATTGGGGGGTTATTTATTTTCACTATAACATATAGACTAAAAACTGCAGTGATTTATTTATTATATTACGCTGCTCTTGGCAGGCAATATAAAAGAGCAGAAGCTGGGAGGGTTTCATTTCTAGCCAGTGAGCCCAGACAGAGTTGAACACATGGGCACATAAACATGAAGCTAACCATAGGTAAAAAGCTGTGGCAGGAGGCACTCACATTCACAACAAGTGAAGCTGCAGCCACCCGGGAGACTGATTAGTATTTCCTGGATGTGCCAATGCACTTTCTTTTCTTCTTTTATCAGCCTCGGAGTGGCATTTCCACTGCAATTACCAAGCTAATCAGTTAACTAGTGATGGCTCCAGTTTTGGTCGAAGCCAGAGTTCAGGCAGCATTTCCCTCTGTTGTTTTCTCCTTCTTTTAAATTGGTCTGCAGGAAATCTGAGGTTTCCCTGGGTGATGTTCCCCCTGTTTGCTGACAGGAAATACCTGTCTGTTTGTGCGATTTGTTGGGACCTTTTCACCACTGGATGCTAAAGTTTCTTAAAAGATTTTTATGATAATGACATTTTGCCTTTACGCTGCTGAACACGCTGCAGTCTGACAAGAGGGTGGCCAATATAAAAAGACATCTAGGTGGTGACAGCAGGAAAGGGAAAAGAAAAGCCATGGAGCATTTTGGCAGTAAAAAATTTAATTTCCTCATTATCTTAATTAGAAAATGTCTGCTAAGCCACCATTACAGAAGTCGTCCTCTCATTACGTGCAGGTATTAAATGTTCACCCTATTGAGATTGCTGTTGGATGTTGCTATTGAAATCAGTCTTAACTTTGCATCAACAGCATGTGCATCAGGTGAAATTGACTGCTTAGGGCGACAAACCCACCACTAACAAAGCTATTATGTCTGCAGTCCCCCAAGGCTCTGCTCAGCAATTTAACTTTCAGGAAACAGCTATCATTTACAGCCCACATTCATGCTGTTCTGCCTCACTCTTACTGCTTTCATTGGGTCTGGGAAGAGTGTGCTGCCTTTTGCAGTAAAACATAAAAAAAAGAATCTACTTAGAGATGGATTGAGCTGTGCTGAATTTAGTG
This sequence comes from Fundulus heteroclitus, assembly GCF_011125445.2. Taxonomy (NCBI): domain Eukaryota; kingdom Metazoa; phylum Chordata; class Actinopteri; order Cyprinodontiformes; family Fundulidae; genus Fundulus; species Fundulus heteroclitus. The sequence continues at coordinate 28,981,299 of NC_046361.1, read as the reverse complement.
GTTAAGGTGGCAAATGTTTCTGCTGGGGGATTTGTTGAAGAGCAAAACTGATATCAAAGGTCCTCCTTAAAGCGAGGATCCTGAGCACTCTTTCAAAATCTGAAAAAGTCTCAGTTTTGCTTTTATCATTTTCCAAATCTAGGTAAGCATGGAAAACATAAGACTGTGTTTGCAGACTTTATTCCTTATTCCATTATCTAACAGATAAAACTCATAACTTCTGTAAAATAAAGTGCTTTTTATGCTGATTTATATTCAAAAGGCGTACTTAGAGATACCACAGCAGCACTAAAGGTATTATCACAACTCATTGATCATTTTCTTCCTTTGGAAAATTATTCTCATCCACGGATAATTACACCCTAAGTCAAAAATTGTTGTTGGGTTCCAACCAAAGATCACAAATTCTGTTTAAAAAATACAGTTTTTTGGTGCGTTTTATTATGTTAGAGGTCTTTTACCACACCACTGAATTTGAAGCCAGCTGTAGCAGAGTGTTGTCCCATGTGTCAAAGAACAAAGAGATGGTAAAAACCCAAAACTTTTTTGCATTTATTTAAAAAATGACAGCAATCTTGAAATCTGAGACTTGAAAAGTGTGGCATTTTGAAATAGTAATGAGGAACCCTGTTAACACTGCTCTCATTTTTTTGTTTTGTTTCCATATATGTTGGCATTTTCAAACGATGATTTTCTGTGTTGTGAGCAGTTTTATTCCCGCCAGCAATGTTGTTGCTGTGGCATTTGCCACATACTGTTTAGTAGCGGTATTGAGTTTTTTTGATCTATACTAAACTCTCTTCATGCCAGTGCATAACTGACTTTCCTTCTAATGATGTAGGAAGATAGGATACCATCAGTATACATTTAACATTGCAGCATACACAATTTAAAGACCAGATAGCGAAGCAGGCACTGATTCTTTGGACGTGTCCAAACTACTTTGACACATCATGAGCACCCCACAACTTAGTCACCACGACCGATGAAACTAAGACTCAGACATCACAGCAATGACCCAATGCCGTCTGCTCTGATGAAGGCTCACTTACCTCAGCATGCTGGCTGCTTGAAACTGAAAGTAAGGGCTTTAGTTGTATGAGTAATTCCTTTAATTGATCCTTAATAAATATACAATAATAATGATAATACCAAAACAAGCAAGGGACATCAAGGCAAAAACAGCTCACCCTGTCTTGGACAAGGAAAACACTGTAAATTCCACAGCCCTGATCCCAATGCAGATGCACTATTCAGAATGAGCACATTAAAAGATACACATATACATCAAAGACATGACCGGATTGCTTCTCTTCCTCGTGTTTAGACCTATTTAAGATATTTTCAGTGCTTGTACTACATGGACAGGGAAAACAGAGTGCAGCAGCTTTGTTGTCAAGACCTGTAAGTGTTACAAGTAGTTCTGGACGTTATAGAAAAAAGCATATGGATAAAATAGAAATCAGATTGATCGATATTGATAATTATCAAAACTTTTCAAACATATATTTAAGTGCAGCCTTGGCCCTTCTATGCTGTTGCTTGGTTACCTATTTTTAGATATAAAACCCTGAATTCTGCCCAGCGATAGACTGGCGACTTGTCCAGGGTGTACTCCGCCTCTCGCACATTGACAGCTGGAGATAGGCACCAGCACCACCAACAGGGACAAAGCGTGTATGAAAATGGATGGATGGATGGAAAACCCTGAATTCAAACTTAACCCTTTATTCAACCAACTTTTTACCAAAACTGATGTGTTTTTTTTTTTTTTTTTTGGTTTATTTGCAAGAACATGTGCTCTCTGAACTCTTTGAAGGGGGCGGAGCTTGGTGATGGAGCATTTCCGTGTCTACATTTGTGATTGGTTGGGAGGATGTCACGACTGTAGTATTAACCCACATGATGGGCTAGAATGCAAAAAGAAGTAAAAATGTTATACTATTGAACTTTTTATTGACCCCTGTCTATCGCACCAACATGTATATCAATCGATATATATTGTTAGTGAATTATCGTATACAGCCTCAGTTATAACCAACATCTGTCTGAAGGATAAAAACCTGGACATTTCCAGGGAGGAATCTTGTTTACATGTCAGTAGAAGATTTAGATGATTAATATAAGTTTTTTACGATTAAGAATCCACATAAAATGTAACACCTCCAATAAAATTATTAGAAGAATCGACAAGAGCTATTCACTAAAACAAAGAGTCAAATGAAATGAGTCAAATGAGTCAGTTGAAACCAAGATTTGAGCCAGACTTAATTGGTATGCTTTCATTAACCTCACTCACCTGTCTTTGTCAGTCTCAGACTCTGTAGCTCTCACAGGACAAGTCGTGAGCAGAAGCAGGTTTGCCATTCAGGGAATTATTTCAGCCAGCTACTCTGGTCCTATTTTCCTTGCTTTGCACCATAACATTTTCATTTATACCATTAGTTCTCAGAAAATAAATTATGTAACAGCACATAATCCAGTTTGATATTTGTTTGTCAGAAGAATCAAATGGCGACACAAACACTACGTGGATCAACACTCTGCCGACTTATAAAGTTATGAAATCACTCTCAAAAGCTTTGAGCATTACCGGTTTTGTTTCCCTACTCCGTCGACTCTGGAAAACCTGAAAACAAAACCATCAGGCGATGATTCCTCACAGAGCACATCTGCAGTGAGATGAAATTCTTGCATCCAGGCACTGACAGACTAATAATAAATATCAATTGTTGTTTTTTTTAACCTCATGCATTAAATATTGTGCTTTCAGTCACCCTGTCAAAACTAAAACCAAACATCTTTCTCAGCTGCCAGCTGGCAGAGCCAGAGTTTAAATGTTGACTTGATTGAAGCTCAATCTGTGCTGTTACATTTCATCAGCTCACAGGTGTCATAATTCACCAGCCTCCTTTACTTTGAGTGTCAGACGTGCAGAGTTTGAATCTCTGTGGAGTGGACAAATATTTGATTGCTGCTATTCAGACCAGACAAGTGGACTAATCATAGAGGGAAATGCATCATTTTTTTTTTTTTTACAATGAGTTGCAGACAAATCAAGTGGTGAAAGGATGAAGGTCTGCATCTTTATTTTTTGACTGGATATCAAATATGTTAGAGGATAAATTAATGTGGTTTTTTTTTCCATCGCCCACAGTCACAGCAAATATGATTCTGCTTTATAATGAAACCGAATGAAAGTCATTAGTCATTGTGCCTTGCAGAGGCATCAGGTAAAACAGGCATTACGACTTATTGAGTGATGTTCAGACAGCGAGCTGGAATAGAGGACATCAGTCTCTGGGGTGTGTGGCTGCGTTTAGGACTGACAGATATATCTGAGCAGGTAAATTGATTCAGTGTTGTATGTTTACTCCCTGCTGCTCCGATAAGCAGAGCAGAGCTGGAGCAGGAGCTGGAGCTGGAGCTGGAGCTGCGGCGGAGTTGTCTAATCTCCCTCTTTGTCCTCGGGACGACTGGGACACACCTGTTAAAAGTAGCAGCAGCTTATTATGCTCCTCCGGTTGTCGCTGTCTGGCCTCTGCAGATGCTGCCGTCTGGCCGGCAGGACCCTGCGGATCCGACTGCACCTCCACCGCCTCAGTAAGAATTCTGTGTGCAAAATTAGACCCTGATAACCCGTGTCAAAATACATTTCACACATACTGCGACATTTACTGTGAAAGACTCGATTGAAATACTAAGAAATCTGTTAGAAGGGGCAAATGGAAAAATGGAAAAAGGGGCCTGATAACAGAAGTGTGCACACCTTTAAACAAATACGTTGCCGAGGCATGTTTTGATTAATTTAGTCTTTTCGAGTTTACGCCGACTCTGCCTAACAAAATAAAATGAAATAAAGAAACCAAGTTTTCTTGGTTGGATTTTTCTGGGTTTTCCACTCTTGTATCCTTTATCAAAGGTCGTAGTTTTCTGGGAGGTTATTAAAAAACCTGAAAGTAGTCCAAAATGATTTACATTATTTAAAAATAAAACACACACACACGAAGCGTCTGGGAAGTTGAAGCCTTTTCTTCCAAAGAAAGCACCAAAGCATCGCTAAAATATCAACACCAACAAAAACACCCAGAGGAAAGTGTTACAGTCTAACGAAATCAAACTTGAGGTTTCAGGCAACGATTCTGACCAAAACATTGAATCATCTTGCACTCATTTCTCATGTGGGGTCCCACAGGGCTCAATTTTAAGACCTCTACTCTTTTCATTATACTTATTGCCTTTAGGGGCTCCAACCTCAGGAGATCTGGAATTCCTTTACATTTCTATGCTGACGACTGTCAGCTCTATCTGCCCCTGAAGCAGGGTGACGGTTTCTCGGTGAAAGCCCTGCTGGACTGTCTGGAAGACATTAAAGCTTGGCTAGCCCTGAACGTTTTACATTTTAATAAAAAGAAAACTGAGGTAATACTGTTTTGACCAAGTTGCTCCTTTGACCTCAGTACTGTTGATTTGGGACCCCTGCCAGCATATTTTAAACCAAGTGTCATTGATTTGGGCTTTAAATTAGATAGTTATTTTACATTAGATGGTCAGATCAGAGTAGTTGTTAGATCATGTTTTTATATAGCAGCTGGCAAAGTTGAAATTCCTTCTGTCAAGACGACTCCTTGAAACAGTAACCCCCGCCTGGATTACTGTAATGGACTCTATGTTTCCTTGAATCATTCTTTGCTTTCTCATCTACAGCTGGTTCAAAAAGCTGCTGCCCGTCTTTTAGCAGGTACTCCACAAACAGAGCCTATCACCCCTATTCTGGCCTCACTCCATTGGCTCCCAGTACATTTTAGAGTTCATTTTGAAATTCTTATTTCCGTTCTTAAGTGTTTGAATGACCTTGCCCTGCCGTACCTCTCTGAGCTTCTTCATCACTACTCACTGTCTCGGCCACTCAGGTCAGCTGAACTGTATGTCCTGGCGGTACCGAGAGGAAGAGGAAGCTCAGAGGAGGCAGGGGATCTTTCTATTGTTGGTTCTTAATTGTGGAATAATCTGTCCCTGCACATAAGAGAGGCTCCTTCACTGCCCACTTTTAAAACTCGCCTTAAAACCCACTATTATCCCTTGGTTTTTACCATTAGCGACACTTAGTTTTTATTTGTAATTGGTTTTATTGTTTCTTTTCATGCAATATCTTTTTATTTTATTTTTTTCACTATTTTATTTTTTCACTATTTTTGTACACTTTGTTTCAGCTGGTGGCTGTTTTTAAGCGCTTTATAAATAAAGATGGTAAAACGGCACACGCTCGTTGCAACACGGTGGTGGTACCGTCGTGCTCTCGGGCCGCTTTACAACACCTGTAACTAGGGTTTTTATCAAGGTGAATGAAATCATGAACTGCTCAAAACCTTTAAGTATTTGCTTGCAAACTGAAGGTGAAGAGGGATTTTATTTTTCAGCAGAGTTTAGATCTAAATTTGAACAAAAACCTGTAGGATCCCCTGAAGAGGGCAGTGGACAATGAAGTATGTTCTTAGTGAACTTTTGCCTGGTAAATTTGGAGAATATTACCAAGTCAAGATGTGGGATGCTGACAGAGTCATACCAAAGAAGAATGAATGATGAACCTAAATCAGAGGCTTGTTTTACTTTATTTATTTTATATCTGACAAATTAGTTTTTTGGTTGAGCTGCATGAGGGAACCGACACATCATACATGTAAAATGTTTTCAAATGCTCCCATTACATACAAGAGGAAAAACCTGGCATCTTGGGGAACCTGTACAGTTTCAAGATCTATTGTAAGTTTTCAGTCAACAGATCCTGAGGAAAGAGTGGGCCTCGCCTCTTTTTGAGCTTCCGTCTTGCACATTTGAGCCCGTCTTGTTAAAGGATCCAGAGCTTCTTGTTTTACAGCGCATGAGATCTTCACCTCAGAGCACAGCCAAGTTGATGCATCTGATGATTTAACGCTTCCTCCAAAATGACCTTATGCTTGTAAAGAGACGGAAACATGATGTTACATCTGGGCCAGCTGTCCACTAAACTTGTGTGACTCATCGCTGTCTCATCACCTGGAGACTCCTTCATCAATATTAATGAAAAAACAAAGTGTTCCTGCAGCAGTTTGGGACTCAGCGGACCAGACCGTCGGCATGTTTGAAGAGGTGAACCAAACAAACTGATTTTGGAAAAGAAAAGTGCTTTAGTGCTGATCGCTGGATTTCTTTAACGGGCTAGTGCTCTCCACAAAGTTAATTTCATGTCCAGCAAAGTTGTATTTCTGGCTGTTTACTCTCATCGTAACGTCTCTGTCGTGCACTTATCAGACACATGACCTGTTAGGACTTTCTGCTAATGAAAAAAATAAATGCATTCCTAAGCAGTCAAAACATTTATTTATTATCCTTAACAGGTTCCAGTTAATGAACTGAGAATTAGCTGTTCTGCAACTTGTATTAAGTGAACTTTTTAGTCTCAACGCTGTTACAGGATTCAGGGCACATGGATTTATTTTTAACTTGCGGTTTGGTAGATTTGTCACAATGCTCCAACTCCAACTTTATTTATAAAGCACTTTAAAATTTCTCGAAGGACCAAAGTGCTGTGCAGTGAAACAACATAGCACCATAACACAGACTCAAAAAATTATACAGGCATAAAAGACAGAATAAAAATCGGAATTATATAATCTATAATAAAATCAAAATAAATGTAATTTTCACAGGCTAAAATCAACATCTCACACAGTTTAGAAAGCCAAGGCAAAGAGATGAGTTTTTAAGAGCGATTTAAAATCAGACAAAGAAGTAGAGAATTTAATTTGCGATGGAAGGTCATTTCACATTTTTGGAGCTGCCACGGAGAAAGCACGATTCCCCCCCTAAGCTTCCGTTTAGTTTTTAGCACCTCAAGAAGCAGCTGATCGGCTGACCTGAGTGAACGGGAGGGTGCATGAAGGTGCAGCAACTCAGAAAGATAAGATGGAGCAAGACCATGGAGAGACTTAAAACCAAATAAAAGAACTTTAAAATGAATCCTAAAATGTAGAGGGAGCCAGTGTAATGAGGCTAAAATGGAGGTAATGTGCTCATATTTACGAGTGCCAGATAAAAGACGCGCCGCAGCGTTTTGCACTCTCTGGAGTTGGAGGCACTAACCCCCAAATAAAGTGCGTTACAGTAATCCAGCCAGGTAGTGATAAAGGCACGGATTACTGTCTTTAAAAGATATCTGGAGAGAATGGCCTTTATTTTGGCCAACTGCCTTAACTGAAAGAAACTTTTCTTCACAGTTGCCTTTATCTGGCTATCGAATTTAAGATCAACATCCACTTTGACACCAATGTTTGTGATAACTGACTTCCTATACTGGGCTAGGTAACTCAGCTCAATGAAGGGAACCTCAGGTGTGCTGCTAAAAACCATGACCTCAGTCTTACTCTCATTGAATTTCAAGAATGGAATTTTCAATGCTGCATCATCATCATCAACGACTTTATTTATAAAGCATTTTACCATCAGCCACAGCTGAACATTAAAAACAATAAAATAATACCAAGGGATAAAATGGAAAGCGCACAATAATGAATTAAGAAACTTGCTACAAAACACAATAAAACAATGCAAACACAGATTAAAAAAAAAGATCATAACAGTAAAAATAAAATAAAATCATGTCTCGGTTGGTTTGAAGGCCAGTGAGTAAAAGTATGTTTTTTAAACAAGTTTTAAAAACAGACAATGAGGGGGCCTGTATGCGCACGGGTAGAGCGTTCCATAGCTGTGGGGCCCCAATAGAGAAGGCCGTGTCTCCTCTGAGCTTTGAGCTGGGAGCCACCAGGAGTAACTGGTCAGCGGACCTAAGAGACCGGCTGGGGGTGTAGCGGTGGAGAAGCTCTACCAAGTAGGGCAGGGCCAAGTTATGCAAGACTTTAAAAAGGAACAAACACTGGGAGCCATCCTCAAACTTCTGTTCATCTTGTGGGGATTTTATTGATAAATCACCAGGAAGCAGTTAAGTGATAAACGGTTTTATTTCCTTTTTACATATAAGAATATGAAATGTGTTTTGCATTAGTTCTCAACCCATTTAGCGTCATGCTGCTATTTACATTTAGTGTTGCCCGATACCGATACCCAATACCTGGCTGTGCAATGTTGGCCGATACCGATACCATCTGTTTGAAATTGATGTGTGTGTATATATGAAGAACTGCATACTACTTAGGGTAGTAGAACTTTGTATTGCCTACCTGGAATGGGTGACAATAGTTGAATAAACTTTTGGCTCTCAAAGGCCAAAAAAGTGCAACATTCGTGAAATTGTAACATGTATAATAATAGTGCAACAGTAAAATTACATTAATAATTAAATAATCTCTTTTAAACCCTGAATTTTAGCTCTCAAATGCCGAAACAGTGCAACTTTCATGAACTTATATAACATGTATAATACTAGTCAGGAGAGAGAAGGCTGCGTTCAAGTGACATACAAACATCAAAATGGTATCGGTGCCTTATTTGTTGGTACTCGCCGATACTGATACCATCATTTTAGTTCTGGATCTGAGCCCCGTCCGATACTGGTATCGGTATCGGTGCAACACTATTTATAATACACTGCAGTCAATTTCAATATAAATAAAGCCCCTCTGGAAGCCTTGGTGCTTTGTCAGAGAGCATCAGCGAACAAAAAGCTTCATGAAAATCATGACACACAACACGTAGGAGAGGGACAAAGCTGTGAGGATGTTCAAAGTCAGGTTTAACACGGTATGATCATCCCCCTAAACTGAAAGTGCTGACCCAATGGACAGGTGGACACCGGTACTGTGTGCTGGGTCAGCTTCTGGTGGAGGATGACTGGGTTGACGTGTTGAAGGGCGGAGCTGAAATCCACAAACAAGATTGTGGCGTGCGCAGGATGAAAATGCCGCGCCAAGCTGACTGCATCCTCCGCTGACCTGTTGGCCCCGTGAGCAAAATGCAGGGGGTCCAGCCGGGGGGGGGCCTGTGATGTACTTCAGAGAGTTCAAGAGCAGTCGCTCAAAGTGCAAGTCCAGATATATAATCCTAGTAAAAATATGTGACAAGAGCTCCAAACCGATGTTCACTGGTGTCCTCCATGCTGTCTGACTGAGCTGGAACTGTTCTGCAAAGAATGGGCAAAAGTCTCAGTCTCTAGATGTGCTAAGCAGGTAGAGGCAAAGTCTAAGTGAAAGGAGCTCCTGTGAAGTATTTTCTCAGCTGAACCCAAACACTCCCCAAGCTTTTCAGATGTTTATCTGCAGAAAATGTTGAAAAGTCATAAACACTAAGCAGCAAAACCCAGAAGATTATAGAGATGAAATGTAAGGTAGTTTTACATTACAAGATGCTGAAAATTGATTTTAGCATTACGCAAGGCATGTTGCAGAGTAGTTATTATGTATTGTACATGTGATCACAACTTAAAGAATTAGTAACTAAACACAATAACTAACTTATTAAAGGATACGGAGCAATTAGAGGATGTGTCTTTATACTAGGAAATTAGTTTGGGTCTGATGGTCTCACTCATTATAGCTCTATTGTTGGTCACAGTCAGGGAGCGAATGAACGCGCGCGCACATATGTGTGTGTGTGTGTGTGTGTGTGTGTGTGTGTGTGTGTGTGTGTGTGTGTGTGTGTGTGTGTACTTATTTTAAATAGTTATCAGCGTACCGCATTATCACCTCTGACACCTTATTAAGGACAGGGTTGTTTTAATTATACACTGATATCAGTGAGTGCCGATAACTCTGAGTGGCAGTCATTATGGGCCCCATTAGCATTTGAAGACAGACAAATGAGTTCCACTTTGTGAAAGTGGGCTGCACACGCTCAGATATGGTGAAATAAAGGAAGGATGCATAATGAAATGTTAGCAGAGTTGGAGAGTAGCTGGAAACGCGAGCTCGAGATAATATTTATATAATTAAAAAACTGTCAGGTCTGTCCAATAGAGTGAGAACACAGTGACGAACCCGGTGGTCAGGGAGCAATTTGTCATATTTCGATGTGTGGAGGAAGGAGAGCGGAGGTGTAAATCAGGAAGTGAGCGATAGCTGCTACCTTTTGAAGGTCTTAGCTCACATAACAAGATGGGAGACTCTTTAAAGTTTATTTCGAAACGTTACTAAATTACTAAGGAAAGGATTCACTCTCTAAAAAGATATTTTACTGTTCATACAGCCATATGTGTACAGAATTACACCAAATAAATCTTTTTACTTATTTTTTTCATCACAAATCTGGGCCCCCCCAGCTAGGAGCAGCTTTAACTTTGCCAATTTTTATTTAAGGTCTGGTCTAACTAACCATAGCATTAAACACTGCATGACAAACATGCACCAAGTAGATGGTTGGTGATCCAACCTATGTTCACTGACTTTGTATATAGTATAACCAATAATGTTAAACATTTTCTACTATCCAGACTGTGTAACGTTACATAAATATGTAGTGGTTGTTTTTTTTTTTATTAGCATTTGAAGGAGTATTTAAAGACAAAAGACCGTCTGAAACTCCCGAAATAACCCTGAAGTTCCCTCAATACACCAGTTTGAATATTTTCCATTCCTCTTTGTGTTGCTCTTTGTTTGTTATTTGGCCTTCACTAGAAGCCTTCCAGCCTCTGATTCCACACATTTTGCTCTTCTGACAGCCTCCACTTCACTCAACGATATATGTTTCACCGTTGTCTTGAATCATATCTATGGGCTTAAAATCTTATTGAAAGTCAGCTTTGAGAGAAACCAGTTGACGCAAATGCCAAAGCATTCAAATATGAAGACTTACAGTGCCTTTCTCAAATTTTGTCATGTTACAACGACAGACTTTAGCATATTTTGTTGGGATTTTATGTGATGGAGCCAGACAAATGCGTGCATAATCCTTAAATAGACAGAAAGGCATTTGTTTGTTTTTAAGACTTTACAGGTGAAAAATCTGAAAAGTGTGGGATCATTTCGTATTCAGCCCTGTTAAATTAAGTTCAGGGCAACCAAATGCCTTTAGAAGTTGCCTAGCTAGTAAATTAGTGAGCAAATAAAATCATGAAAACCAAGAAACATATCAGCCAGATTTGGTATACAGTTGTGGTAACGTTTATTACTGGGTTTAGTTATGAAATTATTTCTCAAGTTTTGAACATCTCAGAGAACAAGCCACTGCTAACCTACCAAAAAATGGCTGTCCTCCAAAACTAACGAACCGGGCTATCAGAGCGTCGGACAGAGAAGCATCCGGAGGCCCATTGAAACCGTGTTAGGGGCTGCAGAGATCCACGGCCCAGGTGGGGGAATTCAATAGGATGATTCCTGGCAATTTCAGCCACTAATCCGACCAATTTCAAAGAGCGGCACCAAGCGCTGTGGGACCCAGCAAACGTGCAAGAAGGTGCACTCTGCTCCGGTGAGAGCAGATCAAAACGTTTTGGCTGACATTCAGAAAGCTATGTATGGATGCAAATTTCCACTGCTCATGTGCAAAGCTGCGGTTGCAGAAAAAGGTGGTTCTGCAAACTTATTGACTCATGGCACCTAAATACAAACACACAAAAAACCATGTATCGTCTTCCTTCCAACCGGGAATATGTTCTCCTTTCTGACTTATTTGTAATATAAAATCCCAACAGCTTGTGGTTGTAACATGACAAAATGTGAAAAGGCTGTGGGTGTGTAAATAGGCCTTTGCTTCCAAGAAAGAGGTTTTGTGATTTAACTTGTTGCTCTGCAAAGTAAAATGCAGCGAAGAGCATGTTATTAGTGATGACTTCATCGTCATTCACCGTTAATAACCTAGAGAGGTTTATCCGAGCAAGGTATGCACACCGTTACAGGTTAGCATCCTGTATGCAGCATATGAACCTCAGATGGTTGTGACAAATGTACATCCTCCACCTCCATCTGTCCACTTTCTGTAGCAGCTTGGCATTATTTAGGGGCACAGGGGGAGAGGACCTAAATCCCAGCATGCCCCTGGATGCCCTCAGGAACTTCTGTGCTTTGAGTAACCACTGAGGCATCACTGAAGCATGTACCTTCAAAAGGTCCAGCTAGAAGTAGTTTGGAGAAAGGGAAAATAATTGACAGACTTGTCATACACAGTGCAAGTATTCACCCCATATTAGGTTTTTACCTACTTTGTGAAATGCCAACCTGTAACTGAAACACTTTTTCATTTTATTTTGTGTAATGGATCTGCACAAAATAGTCAAAGTTGGTGTGGTGAAATTATCATTTATATAAAAGCTATTTTTAAAAACTGCGCCACATGATCTGTCAGTAGAAACGCATCTTTTCTGAAACACCCCAGAGTCTGCAGCACCGCTAAGCAAGAGGCATCAAACCAGGAAGACCAAGGAGCTCTATGAACAAGTCAGATACAAAGTTGTTGAGGAATACAAGTCAGGATTAGGTTATTAAAAAATGTATCAACAGATCCATCATCTTCAAATGGAGAGCACATGGTAGCACAACAAACCTGCCCAGAGAGGGCAAGCCCACCAGAACTCACAGACCGGACAAGGAGGGCATTAATCAGAGAGGCAGCACAGAGACCAAAGGTAACCCTGAGGGAGCTGCAGAGTCCACAGCAGAGACCATGGGATCACAATAAGCTGGACTCTCCATAGAGCTGAGCTTTATGTGAGAGTGGCCAGAAAATAGCCTTTACACATTTTGAGTTTGTCATAAAAAGGCATGTGGGCGACTCCAAAAAACGGATGGAGGAAGGTGCTCTGGTCAGATTAGGCTAAAATGTAACTTTTCTGCCACCAAGGAAAATGCTACGTCTGGCTCCAACACATCCCACCATCCCCCAAAGAACATCATCCCCACAGTGAAACATGGTGGTGGCAGCATCATGCTGTGGGGATTTGTTTCCAGCAGCAGGGACTGAGAAACTGGTCCAAGTTGAGGGAAAGATGGCCGATGCCAAATACGGGGACATTCTTGGAGACTAAGACGGAGTTTCACCTTCCAGCAGGACAATGACCAGACGCATACTGGTAAAGCAACATTGGAGTAATTTAATTGTTGGAATTGCCTAGTTGAAGTTCAAACCTTGATCCAATTTAGAATCTGTGGTTAAACCTGAAGATTTGCTGTAGACAAGATGACAGCATCCAACATGAGTTTAGCCTGGAGGAATGGGCAGAACTGTCACTTTTGGAAGGCACTATATATATATATATATATATATATATATATATATATATATATATATATATATATAAAATTGGGAAAATCGCATGTTTATGCACATATGATGCACCGTTTGAGTTATATTTTTTAAATTTGGTAAAAATGTTTGCGGTTTGATTATTAGTCATGCCCGTAATTAGCTCGTTAACTTCTCCCCATCATTGTAGATATTATCTATGTATTTTTAATTCCAGGTTGTACGGCGAAGCCTGAAAAAAAGCCAAGTGGGGGGAAAACTTGTGCAAGGCCACTGTATTATTCAGAAAGGCAGAGAGTTCAGATCTACAGCGATATTAGGATTCTTTGCATGCTCCTGCTGAACGCAGTGAGAATATCAGTAAAAACCGTGTCAGGATGTAAGGATGACGGAGAGTCAGTTGTGGTTGTACTGAAGGGAATATATAACAGACAGGCAGCGCTATAAAATGGACAAGTGCTCTAGTTTCTTACCCTTTTTTCCCTCTCAAAAGACCTCATCCAGCTCTCAGCAATATTGATGCTGTTTTGTCACGCCCCTCTCACCGTTAGAGCCCTGTGTTTTCAATACAACTTAAAGATATTTGCCATCTGGAGCCCCTCGTCTGTGGTTGAGAAATGTCAGTATATGCAGATGCTGTCCGGAAAACGGCGCCTTGAGTTTCTGGGTTCGGCTTTCTCTCTGATTTGTGCCGCAGCGAGGCGCTCATCAAGTCGTCAATTGATTGCATTATTTATTTTGACTTTTTTAAAAGAAAGGGGAAAAAAAAGAAAGCTGCAGTCGCTTTGAGTGATGCCTCTCATTAGTTGCTCCTCAGACCTGAGCTGTTGCTCTAGACTATATGGAGGACTGCAGATTTCTTGTCTTTTCTGTTCTCAACATTTCAGTTCATAGACGATTAAGAAATGCATCCACAGATGTGCTACAGCGATGCACCTATATCTGTGTCTAGGATGACGACACATTTCTGTCTAAACAAGCTGTTATGTTCTCTTTTTCCATTTGCAACCCTGTCAGGAGGATCATAAGCTTTTACTAGCAATATTCACATTAGATTTCTCAGTGGGATTCCTCACATTTACCAAAACCAAATACAGTAAAAACCAGAGCTAAAAAAAACAAACGGCCACACAGAAGCTATTTTTGAATTTCTCATTGATAAGAAAACAATTTAAATCCATAAGAATAATTATAGTTAGTGTGATTTTTGAAAATGGCTTGCAGCGCAGCAGCATATTGTTTATAGATGCAAGTCAGTTTCATATCAGTTTGTCACAGATTGCTTTTCTCTGTTATTTGCTGCTTCGGTTAAATATAGTTTGGAATGCTATTCCTGTCTTTAAAGAAATTCTGGTTATTTCTGTGGGTTCACGGAGCTCTGGTGTTGCATTTTACACCCAGCCTCCACAACCTCATCCACTTATATCTGCACTGATTTTTTTTTTTTTCTGCCTAATGGCCTCTTTAGTGTAGCTCTCACATGACGCCTGATCCCGGCTTCGCACAACCAGTTATTACAAATACTGTGACTCCAAGAGGTGTGATTCTCAGGAAGCATGCATGAAGGCATCGCCGTCATTATGTATAAAACTGCTTGTGCAAAATCCAAACAGAAATTAACTCGTGTCTCATCCTGTTTTGTGTGTGAATTTAAGACTGAAGCCATGTTTTGCAAAAAGTGCTCATATTCCTTAAACCTTTAAAATTTTTAGTCATGTTACAATCACAAAATGGAGTCTATTTAATCGGGATTTTATGAACTGTAAAAGCTTAGTAGTGCATTGTTATGAAGTACAATCTGAAAAGTGTGGCATGCATTTGCATTTGGTCAATTCTTTGTAGAAGCACTTTTTGTTGCACAACACCTTTGCACATCTGCAGCCTGAAATTTCTGCCCACACCTCCCTGCATAATAACTCAAGTTCAGTCAGGTTGGATTAAAAGTCTGTAATCTTTCAATTATCTCCTCTGATTTTCATTTGGGGCTGTGGGTAGCGCTATTGCCTTGCAGCAAGAAGGTCCTGGGTTCAAGTCCTACCCCTGGGTCTTTCTGCATGGAGTTTGCATGTTCTCCCTGTGCATGCGTGGGTTCTCTCCGGGTACTCCAGCTTCCTCGCACAGTCCAAAAAACATGGCTGTTAGGTTAATTGGCCTCTCTAAATTCTCCTTAGGTGTGAGTGAATGGTTATTTGTCTCTGTGTTGCCCTGCGACAGACTGGTGACCTGTCCAGGATGTACCCCGCCTCTCGTCCAATGACAGCTGGAGATAGGCACCAGCACCCCTCATGACCCTACAAAGGATAGATATGTTAGAAAATAAATGGATGGATTTGTATTTAGATCTAAAACTTTGACTAGGCCATTCTAACACATCCGTTATCTGTGATATAAACCGTCCTGGCTTTATATTTGGGTGTTTTGTCCTGTTGGAAGGTCTGGCCCCTGTCTGAAGTCTTTTACAGCCTCTGACAGGTTTGCTTCCAGGGTTGTCCTCGAATATTTATCCACCTTGCTAGCAACTAGGAACAGCTGCTGCAGAAAATTTCCTATCACTGTATTTTGTCAGTGCAATCGGAGGAATTTTTCCCTTTCTGTGTTTCAAATCTTTGCTCACAAATAGAGGCAGAACAGAAGGTCGTACCGACCCAGACTTTCCTCGTTTCGCCATGATGGGAAGAATCTTAATGCTATCCCATTGATATTCAATTTTTCAGAACAAGAAAAGTCGTGTTCTTTCCTTGCACCTTTAAGTTTGTCTGGGGGGAAAAAAACAGCTAAAAATCTATTTATTGCAGCATATAAAGCAGCATGTTGGCTCCAGGCGGATCTCTCATCCTTTCGTTTTGATTATGATGCTGTAGTTCAAACAAGAAGCAGTAGATTTATAAAGGTCACAATAAGGCTGAACAAAAAAAAAACAGATAATCACGATCTTGGTGCTCACACATATGAGTTCTTGGTTTTGACAAATGGTGGTAAAGATGTGCACAGACATGCTTGGATGCTCACTCACTTCCTTCACAAATCCCCAGGTGCCGAAGCAGCTACAATCATCTATTACACAGAGATTATTCAGTATTCAGGCCAAAGATTAGCAAATAATTCAGTTATACAGCTCGTTTATTTCATCCTTTCCCCAGACAGCTAGGGCCACGCTCAGGTGACATAGTGGTGATATCAACAACTGATCAAGAAAGTGAAAGCAGGGAAAAGCGAAGCATGTCTAAGAAGTCAGTTAAGTAAAAAAAAAAAAAACAGAAACTGTCATAACACATTTGCATCTGGGTGGAAGATCTCAGTATTGCCCATGACAACCGAACTTTGTTTACAAAAATCCACACATGCTCGTGATTTTTAAGCAGCATTGTTGCAGCGTGCAGGTAACAGGTATGTTAGCTGTGAAGATGAACAAAGCAGCTTCATCTAATTTTTAGTATTCAGTGAACACCAAGTCAGGCTCAAATCACAAGAAAGACAGTCGAGGAGGATGAGCTGGAGACTGCACGCGGCAGGAATAAGAAAAATATCCAACACCGCCTGCGACAGTCAGTAAGACTCCCCGACAATAACGCCACCATCCAGTTAATTAAAAAGAAACCTTACCAATCAATACAATTGTTAATGAAGCTTAATTCTGAGTTGAGTGAAACAAACGGATGATGTTTTTAACAGGCCTCGTGTGAGGCTACTTTAGAAGAAGAGTTCCTCGTGAAATGTGTGTTGGCTGGGAGAAAAGCCCAGTAACAGAGAGAAAGTCTTACTCCCTACAAGTTTTATGTGCAGCAGAAAATTTCCCCAGAGCTTTACCGAACCATGTTTCTGAATATTTCCAACTGTTGCCAAGTGCCTCGTTTGTGTGATTTATTTACGGATAAAAATGCTCCTCCACAGAGAGATTATAAAAACACACAAATCGGTGCAATTGGTTCTCTTTATGAGAATAAATAATGTAAAATATTTCAATTTCAAAACATGTTTGTGTAGCAATCTTCTGCTATTTTAACTCCATTTAATATGCGACAGCAACCATATTGAACCTCTGACTTCCTGGTTTAGGGGACGTTCTTTATCTTTTTCCTGATTTGCAACTTGGGCTTCAGACTTTGAAGAACAAGAAAAAAACGCAGCAGTGAGATCTTACTTTGGACAGTGTTTGGGTCTTTATTTGGTAAAATTAAGACACCCACGGATGGATGGATGGATGGATGGATGGATGGATGGATGGATGGATGGATGGATGGATGGATGGATGGATGGATGGATGGATGGATGGATGCATGGATGGATGGATGGATGCATGCATGGATGCATGGATGGATGGATGGATGCATGCATGGATGCATGGATGCATGGATGCATGGATTGATGGATGGATGCACAGACGGATGGATGGATGGATGGATGGATGGATGGATGGATGGATGGATGGATGGATGGATGGATGGATGGATGGATGCACAGACGGATGGATGGATGGATGGATGCACAGACGGATGGATGGATGGATGGATGGATGGATGGATGGATGGATGGATGGATGGACGGACGGACGGACGGACGGACGGACGGACGGACAGATGGATGGATGGATGGATGGATGGATGCACAGACGGATGGATGGATGCACGGATGGGTGGATGGATGGATGCATGGATGGATGGATGGATGGATGGATGGATGGATGGGTGGATGCACGGATGGACGGACGGACGGACGGACGGACGGATGGACGGACGGATGGATGGATGGATGGATGGATGGATGGATGGATGGACGGATTGATGGATGGATGGATGGATGGATGCACGGATGGATGGATGGATGGATGGATGTGACTGTGAAATGCAGTCTAAGAACAGACCAAGACTAGAGTTTCGCTTCAGCCTGTGGGACCACCTTACAGGGATTTTTGCAGAGTTATCATGCTAACCATAAAGTTCTGGCTCTGGCTCATTGCAGAGGGGAATGGGAATCACTGCAGAAAGAAGGTCCAACAGCTGGGAGCGTGCAGTTCAGCCAAAAATCTCAGGATAACCAAGGAGCATATAAAATATTTCTGACAGCCTGGAGAGGAACATGTTACATAAACCAACAGGAATCATGACAAAAGTGGCCTTAAAAACCAAGGCAGTGACACAAAAGACCCAGTGGTGACTGCTTATCCCGAGAATCCGAACTAGGCCTTTATAACCTGACAATATGGAATCTGCTATTAAATTACTGCTGTACGGCTGTATCTCTACAGTGGATAGGAAGTATTACGGTGGGAAATAAATACGGCCTAAAGATCTGACCTTTGCTGCCTTCTGCTGCTAAAAGGACCTGCAACTCAAATAGGCAAGATCAAAGAACCCTCACATCATACATAACCTGTTTGACAAGATGCATATAACTTTATAGTTTTATACAATTACAGTTATATATTTATCTTTATTTCAATGAGCACATCCCAAAATGTGCTGCTGGAAAACTGCTAGCATCAACAAAACCACTTTAGCTTAATACAACGCACACTTCTAATATTTATCTAACAATTTCCCTTCATTTGGTAGCAAATAAATATTGATACATTTCAAAATAATGTCTTTGTCCCAGTGGACGGGGAAAAGGAGATCTGATTTTCATTGGATTTCCAAAGCGTGTGTGCTGCCGAGATTCTCTGTGATGTTTCTGTGGTCGCCTGCTGTCCTTTTGTCTCTGACAGCGCGCTGCAGGGAAGCCGAGTCTGCTGTCACAGTAAACACAAAACTCTTTCCTCCCCGCTGGCTTAAGCACACAAAGAAACATGCATAAAACGTGGCGGATGAAAGAGAATTGATTCTCTGAAAACTCTGCACAAGACAAAAAAACAAAAAAGAAAACAACAACTCAAGCTCCTTTTTTCCATAGAGTGCCACTGTGAAACTCTCTCTCTCTCTCTCTCTATCTCTCTCTCTCCCTCTCAAATCACAAATTATAGCTTTTTAGGTGGTATGAACATTTTGGAAACAAAATAAATCATTTCCTGAAAAAAAGCATTTCCAACTTTAATATATGTCATGGTTTGTGGTGAAGGACCAAAGATGCAGCAAAGCATATTGGAGACAATAGTAGTTAATGGAACTGAATCACAGAATCACACCAAACTTAGGAACTGGGATGGAAAACAGACCACGCAACCAGGAAGGAACAAAAACCCAGAACTTAAATACAACTGGGAATCATTGGAATAAACAGGTGAGTGGGATTGTTAAGTAATTAACACAAACACCCAAAGGTCATGACGATATAATTCATTCTGAATTCTGCTCAGGCTCTGCGTTGGTAAAAAGCACAGCAGAATGAAATAGGGTGAACCTGGACCCACATAAAGCAGTAATTCCCCTCGTCTCCTTATTGTTGAATCCATTTTAATTAAATTCGTGGGTTTTTTTTGGAAAGTTTAAATTTTTCCAGCCATGTCCGGACCTGATTACTGCCAATAACTGTAAAGTCAATCCCCTGCTTTAATAGAACCTGTTTGGCAACACGAAGTAGGCTAAAATATCATAAGGAGCAACACATGCTCCCAACTAACGGAATTCAAAAGCAGATAAGAAACAAAGTTTCTTATATCTATGTCTTGAAAGGATTTCAATACCTTTCTGAGGCGTTGGGACTTATTCCGAAATTGTTTGGTTGTTCATCACAGAACAACCTCTGAAGTGCTGTTGTCGCTTTATGCTGTGGTAATGTAATGGTCTGGGGCTAATTTTGTCACGATCTGCACCTGTTTGTGTCTTTGTTACGTCACCTGTCTTCTAAGTCCTTTCATCTTGGTCGTATTCGTGTCTGTTCCTGTTGTCGTCCCTGACTTCTGTGCTCCTGTGCTTCTCATTAAAAATACATCCACCTAACATGCGCCTGCTGATGTCCTGTCGCCGCCCTGGTCCCTCATGTCCACAAAATGCGACAGCTTTGCTTTAATTGGTGGCTGAAGTGAAGCAACTTCGAGAGGAAGAGCGGGCCAAAATTCCTCCACAGGGAAAGCGAACGACAGATTGCAAAGTTATTGCAAAAGCGTGAAGGCCGAGCGCAGCACAAGCAGGTATTCGCTTTAGGGGACAATTACCTTTTCATGGCTATGTCCGTCGGGAAAGCTCTTTTCCCTTAATAGATAAAATCATCAAGAAAGAAAAACATATGTGGAATACAAAAGACACAGATAATGACGCTCTTAATAATCCTCCTGCTTAATGTTCATTGTAAGCGTTTTAAAGTCGTACGGGTGACACATTTAAGGGCTTTCGATGATTAAAAACATGGCGACAGGATTATCTTGACAGTGTACAACACCTGTGTCAGTCTTAGAACCGGGTATTTCCTGCCACAGTTCGAACGCCGTGTGCTGCCTGTTATCTTTCCTCCCAGCCTGAACTTTCCACGCTGCTGTGGAATCGGGCAGGTGAGCAACGTTAGTTGTTAGTTTTGCGGGTGGGGTGCGGGTGGGCTGGAGTTGCTTACATGCATTATCTGCTAAACGGATTTATCTCTCAGTATTCGGCGAAAGCATGCGACAAGCCGAGATATCCAAAGTCTCGGCGGATTTCTCTCGGCAGAGTGTGAAATTTGTCACGCGGAGGAGGCACACTCCAGGGGTTAGAGCCGCGGGGCCTGTTTTCCCTCCTGACAGTTTCCCCGCCCTCTAAACTGCACCAAAGAAAGTAAAAAGAAAAAAAGTGTCAGGATTTCCCCCCCTCTACAATACAGGCGGCGTTTATTAATTGTGGTTCGTCCCACCTTTGGCTGGGTGGTATTTTAGGAAAGGCAAAAAAAGAAGAAAGATGTTTGATGAAAGGAGGGTTTGTCAGCTGCACGGAAGCGGAAAGGTGCTCTTCTCCAGCGCAGGGAGAAAAATGCTCCGGGAGCGCCTCTCTGTCTGTTGATGTTTTCTTATTAATGAGGGTGATGGCTTCTTCCTCCGCTGCTGGGGTACAGCAGTCCCAGGTGATCAGTTTCTCCGGTAAACAGGCGCTTGAGACGCTGCTCTGTCCGGCTCCTAGTTCAGTGCAGATCCACTGTACGAGCTGGTCACAGCCCATCTCCCCCCCCCAACGGGAGGTCATCTACTTCTTATTACAGCCACTCACATGTTGAGTCATCATGTTTTTCCTAAAATAGGTCTACGAGTGCAGCTGCACTGTGTGTTATGAGCGGTTTTCTGTCAGAGATGAGAGTTGCATACATATAAACCCTGTAATTCGTTCCTTAATATATGGTTTCCTTTTTCTTTTTTCTTTTTTTTTTACAAATAAAAAGCTGAAAATTGTGATCTTTGTTTGATACCCCAAATAAAATCCAAGAAATTGTTGTCAGCAAAGTTTAGTTTATTTCTCCTTTATTTAACCAGGTGGAACCCCATTGAGATCCAGATCTCATTTGCAAGAGAGACCTGGATAGATCTGCAACACAACAACCTGATTGCACAAAAATAAAACAACTCAAGAAATATACACAAGGTTAAAACAAGTTACAAAACAGTTTAAAAGCAATGACAGATTAATTGAATCATGTAGCTTTTTATAGCTAATCTCAGTATGAATACAGTTGTTCTCTAAAGGCCTGAGAGGTTATTTTTTTAGTGATTAGTGAACAATAAAAAAAATGGAAACCAAGAAACACAGCAGACGAGTTAGGGATAAAACTGTGGAGAAGTTTAAATCATGAAAAAACATCGCAAGCTCTAAACATCTCATGTGCCGCTCTATTAATCTTGAGGAAAGGAGAGGGAGTAACACACCTGCAAACATAACAAGACCATCCACCTGAACAAAGGGGAGGACAAGCAGAGTATTAACCAGAGACACAGTCAGGAGATTAATGGTAACTCTGAAAAAACAGCAGAGATCGACACCTCGGATGGAAGAATCTACCAGTGGGAAAGTTATTAGTCTTAGCAAGAATAAAGCTGTTGTTCAGGGACAGTCCTAATAAGTGCTGAAAAATAATCAACACGTGGAGAACAGTAAATGTAACTTTTTGACTACATCAACCAATAGCTATGTGAGAAAACGAATCTGTGTGTCACCCAGAACACAATACTTCTGGGTTAAACATGGTGGGGGCAGCATTATGCTGTGGGGATGCATTTCCCAGAACACCTGTTCAGAGTTAATAGGAATATAGAAGGAGCGAAACACAGAGAAATCCTGGTTAAACCTGTTAAAGGCTGCAAAAGACCTGAGAGCAGCACAGATTTTTGCTTTCCAGCAGGTCAACAACTATAAATATACAGCCAGAGCCTAATAGAATGGGTTTTATCAAAGTATGTTCATGTACTGCAATGGCCCAGTCAAAGTCCGGATCTGGATCCCTTTGAAAGTGTGTGACAACATATTAAATCAGATGTTCACTCTCTCCATCTAACCGACTGAATTTCGTCTGTGTTGCCGGATGTGCAGAGCTGGTGGAGGCATTCCCCAAAACACCTGCAGCTGCAGAGGGTGTTGAAAAGAAATGACTCAGGGGGGCTGAATTCAAATGCATGCCACATTTTAGATTTTATTTGAAAGGGGAGAAAAAAACATGCATTATTTTTCTTTCTCTTCACATTTATGCAGCTCTTTCTGCTGGCCTAACACATAAAATCTTAATAGAACAAACTGAAGTGGCAAAATCTGAGAAGGTTCAAGGGGTGTGAATAATGGCGTCATGCATGATCCTTCTTCAAGTTGCAACTATCTGTGCCCACAGCACTAAATGGCCATACTTACCTGGAGCCCTCTTCTCACTGGAGTGCTTTGTTTGACTTATTTATGTGGCTTTGCTTTACCATTTTGTTTGGCTCCGGGTTGCACATCATGTGCAGATTCTGTCCTGTCTGCACAGCATTTGATTCGGAGTGGCGTTGATACTCGTCCACAATGACATTAAAGGGCATGGATTGCTTTTATTTTATGACCCTTGAATAATTTTTTAAAACGACATGAAAGATTTTATGAGGCAAAAAAAATACACGGGGCTGCGTATGCAAATGGAAACTTGTGATTGCAACAGCCGCCCCGTGGACCATGAGGGGTTAGCGTCAGCTGTCAGGTGAAATACGACGTGACAGCCTTCTGCAAAATGAATTTTCACCCGTGCTGCTGAAATAGGATCAAGGCTCATCATTACACCGCATATAATTGAACACGCATAAACAGGATGGGAACACACATTTGGAAGATTCCAAAACATGCAGGCATAACATACAATATCTATCAATTCAGAATATATATATATATATATATATATATATATATATATATATATATATATATATGGCATATACTGTATCCAGTTCAGGTTAGACATCTACCTCCGCTTATGATCAGTGTAAATGTTTTAATTGTGCAGTTTAAATTTTGCTTAGAGAACTTTACAGTTTGCATCGTTTAGACTTTCAAAGTATAGTTTATAGATTATCATCATAAAAACCAAAAGACAATGTACTTGATTAAGAGAGTAACTTCGATATTACTAATGGCACTAAAGCTGTTCTTTAGTAACAACTATGCTGCACTTTCAAAATTAGACCTAAACGTATTCTGCTAAATAAAAGCCTTGATTTTGCCGCTTTGGGCTTCTCACTAATGCGGGAACTCAACCAATATTGGAGACGGGACTGCTTTTGCCTTTCAAAAAGAAAGCTAAGTAAAATTTTCAGAATAAAAGCCTCGGTTTTAAGCTTGATTTGGGGATAACAAGTAGGTTCCATATTACTAATGGGACTAAGCCTCTCCTGTAATGACGACAATGCAAGACTTTCAAAATAAGACCTCAACATACTCAACAAAATAAAAGTGTTTATATTTCACAAAGTTTTTAGAGAATAAAGTTTGACAATACTGCTGGAACTCAAACAATGTTGGTCTTTAGAAAATAAACCTACTGATATTTCAAAAATAAAAGCATCAATATTTCATAATCAGTATTTCAACTAAGGGTGGTAATAGAGAATGTGGTTAAGTAGGTTCAAAATTACTAATTAAACTTAATGTCACAATCTCCAGGTGTTTGATTTATTAGTTTTAGTTCCTGGGATAGTGGATCTTCTACATAACAACAATAAAAGTTTACACCTTTTATTGTTGATAATTAGTCTGTAGATTTTGTTTATTTCTTCTTTTTGTTGTTTAGATTTCTGCATATTATGGATTTAGTTATTTCTGTTTTCTGTTGGATCTTTGTTTCCCTCTCTGCCTGTTTTCAGTTCACTTACTAGCGGGATTATTTAGTAAAGCTTTCATATTTTGCAAAGCAGATTATTGCAGAATTAGGATATACAGTTCATCTGGAACCCAACTATTGATGGAAAGAAATTAAATTTTTCCCTTCAAAATAAAGTTTATATATATCATTGTTACTATTTGCACTCTAAGCTTATAATAGCAAGTAAAGTGATTTTAGCATAGTTCTTACATTTAACCTTATGCAATTTGTGAAACAAGACCAGTTCTAGGGGGAGGAACCATGGAAGTTTTCTAATTCACATTCAGAAACAAATGTGGATGATATTTGCCTTGCATTAACAGACAGCTAAATCAGACTAAAACAGACAGTTATTCATATACAGGGGACCTCTGACACACACCAGATGGTATAGCAGACAGATGGGCTTTCATGACGAGCTTATATGACACAAGAATAGCTTTTTTGGTGATTTTGATAGAACTGACAGACACGTACACAAACTCTGTGTTAATTTAAGCTCTTCAAGCATTTAAGGTTAAACCTGACGCACACTGGGACTAACTCAGCCACACAACCTTTGGCTCTAAACCCGGGAACAATGCACCAAACAGCAGCCACAATCAAAAATGTCTTCAGGATTTTTTTCTAGTTTATTTATTTAATCCAAACAGGGTCAACATTTTAAACACAGTCTCAAATACAAACACGACTAGTTAAATGCCCCTCGGCAGGTTACAGGTAAATCTCACACCTTTTGTAGCCATGTAAAAGCTCCTTGCATAATCATGACAGGATCTTTCTTTTCATGAGAAATGGTTGTTCATTTAACTTTAACTTAAGGTATTTGTTCTAAAAGTAGCTCTAATGGTTGGCAGCAGATTGCTAAGGGACATTTATCCACTTATTGGAACCTTTATGTATAACTTTAACCTTGTGTGGATCACTATAAGTTCAAACTTGTGCAGCCAGTTCTTTTATTTTTTTCCCCCAAATCATTACAAATGTGCAGCAGATTATATAATCGTTCAGGCTTGGGGGGGCGGGGGGAAAGGCAGCTGAGAGCCATCGTCAAAACCCCCAAAACTGAGCGGTTGCCCATTGGTGAACGAACGTCTGACCAGAATGAACCCCCATCCATAACAGAGAGTCGTGTTTTACACAAAGGTAGCGCTCTGTTTTGATCTCAACAGCCAGGCGGTCACGCAATCATCTGACTATGTGGACTATTTTGAACGCCGCAGAAATAACCCGTCATTATCGGACTCTTTCTGGCCGATCGTGTGCTGCAGCGTTGTGCAGAACAGAGTTTGTTCTGACAGCAAAGCGATAAAACCGGCAGGAGCACAAAATCAACCAGCGTCGCACAAATCGACAGGGTTTCGTTCCCATAAGTAGCATAATGTATTATTCAATGTCCGCTTGAGGCCAAATATTTTGAGGAAGCGGTGTGGTAGCGTTGAAACAAAACAAACACTTAGTTTCAACTCCCTTAAGGAACCTTGCAAAAAACATAAGCATGTATCTGTGTTCGTTTTCCCCCGTGGATGCGTGGGATTTTTCTCCTGCGGTTCACAAACGTGCATGTTGGCCCATCAGTGAACTGGCAACCTGCCTGGGGTGTTCGCCTCCTCTAACCTGGTGGCAGCTGGGATAAGCTCTAACAACACCCCCACGCACCCCGACCCTGAGCAGGACTGAGAGGGCATGTGGGGGAAAAAAACGGATAGCTGGAAGATCTTAGTGCGCCTTACATATCTCTGCACAAACATTAAACACCTCGATGGGAGTTATTGAAAGCATTTTGATTACTAACATAAACACGGGATACAGACTGATGGTTTCAAGGCCTTTATGTCCTTAACTATGATGATTTTCTGCTTACAGCTAATGGAAACCATACATTTAAGACCAAAGTATTATAGCAGACCAATAATGAAAACATTTTAACACAGAAATGTGAGGAAATGTTTGTTCAATACCTGCTTAAAGGTTTTTTTTAAAAGGTACTTTTAATCTGAGCCTCATCAGGATACGGTGTGTAAATTTAAAACCCGTCGGCAGAAATGCGGTTTGCACTTTACAGCAAAAATGGTCACTTCTCTCTGTAGAAACCAAACAGCAAGACAATAAACTCCCGTGAATGGAGATGCAAGAAAATGGTCGTCACTGTGTTTCCTTCGACATGGAACAAACAATTTCTTCCCCGTCCTCCGCCGTCCGCATGTTTGCTCAGACGACCGGTAGACGCAAACCAAACAGTGGCTCCGAGGCAAGCGTTTTCACAGCCAGCGGAGCCTAACAACTACGTAAGGGGACGTTTACAGTTGGCCGCGGTCTGCATCTGCTGCACCAAAAAGAATAATTTACACTTCTCCTAAATGTAAGCACAACAAGTTGGCTATTATGTAAAAACTGTGACAGTTCAAGAGCTACAAAGTCTAAAACAGCAAAATGTTGCTGCCCGCATTTATTAGCATCTCTTTTGAGAAATATATGAAAAAAACGTACATTTTCTTTCATTATCATTATTGCTGAAGCAAAATTTCACACGGACACATTTAGAAAAATCTGACTTATAAAATTAGGACATTTATTCATAAAAGAGAAACACATTTTTCTAGTGTATTTTACTTTTAAGTTAGTCAAAGTGTCTAGGAACTAATTAGTAATTTAAGACTCTGTTTCTCCCAGTTTAAATATAGTGTGACACAAAGCCCCTTTTCTTTCAAGCCACTGTCCATTAAACTCGGTAAGGACCCACATTTATTTTGCCACTGTGCACAGTGAGGAAGATGGTGAGGGAAATAAATCTGTCGAGGAACTGCTGCAGAGAGCGGCATCTTGGGGTCATCAAGTTGCCAAAATAACTCCAAGATGCTATCTACCTACTTTTTGGAACAGATGGTGGGAAACAGGCTTTTTTTTGTCCTAACCTCACAAACATAAATGTGAGGAGGTAGGAAACTCGTGCAGGACTTTAACTGGAACCAGCCGTTATGGTCAAATAGGAGTAAGATTGAGTCTTTTAAGTGACAAACACTCTAGGCGGGTGTAGTGCTGAATATGTATATTAGTAATTTGTGTCCACCGTTAAGCAAAGGGGGAAATCTGTGATGCTGTGGGCCTGTTTCTCTTCCAACGGTCCTGGGAACCCTGCTTGAAGAGTCCAAGTTGCTACAATAGGAGGTTTTAAAAAAACAATTTAGTGGCCTCTGGGGGGGAAACTGAAAATGCTTCACCAGACATTAAAGGGGGCCTATTATTCTTCCTTTTAAACATGTTAGGATAGCTCTATGGGCTACACAGCACATGCTCATTACATTTTTGCACAAAATCATTCTCAGATAATGGGAATTCACAATTTTGCATAATAGGTCCCCTTTAAATTAGCCTTCTTCTTAGTCTTCAGACATAAATCCTATAGGCATCATGTGGGGAAGAGAGGAGAGCATTAGAGAGGGTCCATGATTGAGGATAATTTAGGTAGCCTGTGCAGACACAAATGGTCAAAGAAGACCCTCTCCTCTTTATGCACCTATGTTAGAGGAGAGGCCTAAGTGCTTTCCTGTTGACAAAGAGGCATTGTAGAAAATATCGACAGCACGGATACTAATAATTGCGCTACTAGTAATCATTTGAACACTATTATTTCTTCAAAAAGGATTTTTTTCCTCATTGAATCAATGTACTCATCAGACCTAGGACTTTCCATGAATGATTATACTACTGTAATAAAGGATGCATTTAGTCTTTGTTGACTATTTTAAAAAACTGCTAAGACGTTCTCGTTTCAGCAAGGCGTTCTGTTGAATGTTTCTCTCTGTGGTGGGTTTTATTGAGTTATTTTATCGTTTTTATGGGTACTTAATTGTAATAGTGATTTCATTGGGTTTCGGTAGTGTTTGTGATAATTGGATCTGTGAATCGGGGCTTAAAAAATAAACTTTACTTACTTGCTTTTATGGCTATTTGCACATCTTCGCCAAGGATGCCCATAGGTGCATGCAGTGCAAACTATGCAAACTAGACGCAAAAAAACAAATAAACAATGAATTCCTGGTACTCCAAGATAAACTAGTCATAAATCAAATATGAAATCCGGATTATGTCGTAGCAAGAGAATGTGAAGTTGTTGTTTTTTTTGGGTTTTTTTTACATGAAATGCGTTTGAGCTCCTTTGTCATCTAAGTAGATGTAAGCAGGCTGATAAGTTAGACTTAAGGAGTGAATGAGAAATCAAGACACATATATAATTATAACTTGAAAAGTCTTATGATTGAAGGTGTAGTGTCTTCCAGGATTTACTCTCTTATTGTAATAAAATAAATGTTACCGCACAATTTGTCTACATCTAGTGTTGCAGCAGACAATTTTTTTTCTCTCACTTCTCAGCCTGAAACAGGCTAAACTTCGGTATCCATCACTCATCTGATTATGCCGATTTCAAACTTCACAGGGGAGTTTTCTTCGCGCGTGGCGGCTGTCAGGGATGCAGAGAAGACATGAGTGGGCTGAGGATATTAGCAGAGTGGACTGTGTGTGCCTGGGAAATGGGAAACCCCCTGAGGTGTGATGGGGAGGCTCTCACAAATCTAACGCTGTTTTTCTTCTACTCTCACTGCATTTTTGCACTTATGTTATTTGAAAAGCCTGAAAGGGGTTTATTCAGACCGATAACTGACATTACCATTTATTCATTTAATTTTTTTTTAAAGTGAAAAGCTAAATCCTATTTTAAAAATACTGGCTTCACTTAATGCACAGTTAATTGAGTAAAGTTGGCACATCTCCAGTCAGCCACAGCCGCCTTAAAATGTTGCAAGTTTAAACTCTCATTCTCTTTCATCTTTTGAAGAATTTTATTTTTTCCCAAATATCTAGATGCGTTCAAAAGGAACGAAGGGCCGCACGCCAGCCACCTTCACAGAGTCATCTTTGCTCTGCCTCTGCGGGGGAAGAAGCCCTGGTGGCGCCCAGAGGGAAGCTTAGTGGTGAAAGCGACTGGTGAAGGCGGCGGTCCTCCTTCCCGCTTCCCTGCCATTTCTCTCGCTGCAGCTTGTGCGCGTGGGATGCGTCGCATGGCTGGCTCGAGCAGGCTGACAGGAGATTTGTAGGCAGTTGTAGTGATGATTGAGACGTGCAGCCCGGAGACAGGCAGGGGAGGTTTCAGCATCCCATATGGATCGGCTCATCGAGACACGCTGATTGGGGCCGGGGTGGGAAGTTCCTGACCAGGATTAGCATTTGCGTGTCACAATTATCTCCGGTAGGCCGTGGCTGTTTAATTCAGCAAAAAACAGTGCGTCTTTTTATTCCACTGACGGGAGGGGGACAGGTAAATGTCTCAGCACTTTGGTTCCATTCTTGACGGCCATTTTTAAACAAGTCGGAAATGAAAGGATGACTTCTAAATAAAAGATCTTTAACTTCTCCGGGTGAATGTGAGCAACATTCCCAAGATCATAGTTTATCTTCATCTCATCGTCGGTCCTCTGGAGATGTGTCAAAGTAACATTTTAACACCTTTCAGCGAAGATCTAAAAGAAAACAATTGTTTCATTTAACAATAGAAAATGATGGAGAAAAAAAAGTATGGGACTCTTACCTCTGGGCTTTACTTCCTCACAGGTGTTGGGTTTGTGCTGCTGCACTCCATCTACCATGATTGCTTTAAAACATCAATTAGTTCTCCTCAGAGACTGGTAAAAGTCTGCAGGCTCCGCTCGATCGGTTATGTTGGTCTGTTGCAAATTTCCTGTTTTGTTTTAATCTCTCTTTAATTACTCCCTGACTTATACGCCATCTTTTATTTTCACTGTAAAGAAACTTTTTTTAAATTGTCTTAACAGAAGTACTGTAGATCAGAAAAGAAGAAAACGAATAGAATTACCCTTTAGTGGTCCTCAGTGCGGAAAAGCAAGTGTACCAGCAGTAAAGTGACAGGGAAGTCGAAGTATGCAGATTCAATGCAATTAAATTTTACTAATACAGCCCCAATTCACATCACATGTCATCTGAAGGCACTTTACAAAGTCAAATTCAATCATATCATCCATGCAGATTGGTCAAAAAGTTTTCTATCTAAGGAAACTTCTATTTCTGTGTTTTTATCTTTGTGTGAATGCATGTTCAGTATGAGGGATTGCTGCAAAGCCATTGAAAATGCAAAGTTAGATTAAATACAATCAGGGCAAATGTGCTGTATAAATGGTCAATGGCTTGCACTTTTATAGCGCTTTATTGAGTCCAAAAACCCCTTAACACTACATTCACACCCTGACGGTAGTGAGCTAGTAGCCACAGCTGCCCTGGGGCAGACTGACAGAAGCGAGGTTACAGGACAACCTCTGTGACGTTTACGCCATCGTCGCCCACGATATAAGAACAAAATAGTGTGGACATTTTAAAAATAGCATATTCAGGTATATTCAGATTTTTAAAAAAGTGCAGCTGAGTGGGATCATTTAAAAATGGACAACATGTCCATGTATATTTGCCAATGTTATGTCATGTTTTAGCTTTATTCAACTTGTTTATCGTGTGGTTGTTTGTATTGTTTATAACTATTTATGTGTTTTACACTGTTATTTTCATGGCTACTACCTTGGCCAGGTTCCCTTTGTGTGTCAGCTTTTAATCTTAATGGGACATCCTGGTTAAAGGTAAATAAGTGAGATAAACAACAACAGACAATTTACAAGACGTGAAAAAACTGGGAAAAACAGCAGGGATGTCGACACTTATTGAGATTCTTGGGAGCAGTGATGGTGATAAAGTCCAACAGCTGCTGGGAGGAGGATAGCTTAATGAGCCAAGCTATTATTTTTGAATTAAAGCTTTATTTGGATACTTAATTGGAAGAAGCGCTCATCCCTGCTTCCCGGTTACAAAGATGAGACGTGGATGCCGTGTTTTTCCGTGCCCATAATCACATTTGTTAGGTGTGAAATATTGTGAAAGCATGACGAAAAATAAATGTCTCTATCTTAGATGCCTATAGACTCTTTATAGGTTACAGAGTCGTACCATTCTTATTTATCAGCCTGTCAGTTTTAAACGCACTGGAGGAAAACCTCAAACTATTGCTACGTTCACTAAGGTCTATTTTATTGTATCTACCGCATTAATTTGACATATCAAGTTATTTTGACTCCAGAGGAAGTATTTTCATCTGGATTGCTAACAATTTTTTTTATTAACATTTTCTAAAGTCATTTATTGTTGTGCACAAAAACAATTTTACGCAAAACGAAAAGCTGAAATACATTTTTGCTCTCCGGTCATTTGAATAATTGCTTAACAAGCTGAAAATATAAAATGATGACTGAATGCTGAATTAAAGAAAAGCACCATATTGGCTCATTGCTGTATCACAAGGTTTACACAGTGACTCTATCTGTAACTTTTCTTTTTTTGTTTAGGGTGTATACTTTGTCTTGAGGAGAAATATAAAGAATAAACATTCACAAAATGTAGGGCCTTTTTCAAGTATTGAGCAATCTTATTGAAAGGACATGAAACTGTGGGAACTGTATGAAAGAAGCATTCAGCAGTTTTGGCATTTTGAACCCATGATGCAGAAAACCTGCCTGTGTTTAGTTGATTATTCTGTTGCTTGGCTTTGATTTGATGAGTACAAATTGTTGTACAGACATCCATCATGTTTTCTCCATCCTAGTGAAAGGTTATTAAAACAGTCTTTCCCTGTGTGACAAGTCGTTGGAGCTGTACGGTAAGTATACTGATGCAGAAGCCTACATGCATTTAAGCGCAATAGAAAATGAAATAATCTTCTTCACATAATCTTTTTTTTCTGATGCATATGTAATGCATTTATTTATGTTAATAAATCCCTTTCTTTGCAGAACTACTGACTTTATATTTTTTACTATCATATTTCTATTTTTTGTCGCGAATGTGCTGCACCACGCCTTTGTCGATTCGTAGGGATTATAAAGGTTTGCTCACCTCTTCTAACGGACTTGGTGTTGTTTTCTCGTTCTACAGTGTAGGGCTGATTTTATATTCGCTCTGTCATGCTCAAATAAAGCTAAGGTCAGCACAGTCCTGACTTTGAGATCAGGCCTTCGCTGACAGCCAGATATAACTTAAGTGAACACATAGTTCGCTCCTTTTCTTCCTTTTTTATTGTGCTTTTTGGCTTCCTGCGGTCTCCCGGGATGCCCCCCCCCCCCCCCCCCCACTCGGCACTATGATTCTATCGCCTCCGAAGGTGATAGGTACCGAGAGCCGGACAGGTTTTCTGGGAAAAGGATGAGAGAGGAGGCGGCCCGTCTTTACTGGCCTGTGAAATATTCATCAAATGAGGCAGGGGTGGGCGGGGAAGTGGGACACGAGCAGGAGCGGAGTCCACTGGGAAAAGAACATCATAGTTCAGGCAGCGCATGGGGAACCAAGGGAGAACAGTGTTAGCCAGGGAGGAAGGAAGAGTCTAGGGAGAAGAATTACTTTTATTGTGCAGGAGCCGGTTGCTTTAATCCCACATAACGAAAAACAATCCTATAGTTGGGAAGGCTTTACGATATTCATTTATAAAGAAGAGACTGATGTCGGTGTTCTCGGGCACCGGCATTTTGACATTTAGCAATTTTCTTCAAGTGATGAAGAAGTCGGCTTCTTTTAGATTTCTCATTACTGCTCGGTTGTCAATAAACATCAGGTGGGCTGGTTAAGTGATAAATAACGCAGCGCTGCCCTTCACCCCGTGCAGCAGCAAACGTGCGATCCACAAGTCAATGCACTGAACCGCTTGATTTACATTATCAATTCTCATTTGTTATTCTGACTCAGAAAAGAAGAGGAAAACTGTTCATTCTCTTTTGACTTTTGCACCTAAAATAATTTCTCTGTACAACTGCTGCCTTAAAAGGCCAAACCTACACTACCAGTCAAACCTTTGGAGACACCTTCTGTGGATCAGTGGGTAAAGTAGCTGTCTTGCAAATTGGAAGGTTGTGGGCTTGAATCCAGCTTCCTCCTCCACATGTCAATGTGTATCTGGGTGAGGTAATTAACCCCAAGTTGCCTCCAGATCTGTGTGACTAGAAAAGTGCTTACATAACTTCAGTCCACATTTGGACCGGTAGAGTATTCCAGTTAATTAACCATTTAACTTTTTGTTTTCAGTAGATTCCTTTTCACTTTTTAACATAAACTGGACTGGGCATGCACTATCCCAGTCTTTGGTCGATGCTCAGTTCTGTTGATTTTCCTAATATGAGAACCACTGGTTCAGGCGGCGTTTTATTCAAAAGCACTTTTTTTTTTTTTTTTACAAATACAAATCTGAAAAGTGTAGAGTGCTTATTTATTTATCGCTATTTACTCAGGTGTCTCCAAATAAAATCTGCATTAAACTGAAGTGCATTAAACTGAAGATGAAACCGCAGGGTATAAAAGTTCACCGCTCACGATATCTGTTCTTACACTGTGCGGCCCGACGCTCCTAATGCGACTGGGCTGCTCACACTGTACATTCAGGACGCACGATCAAGCTGAAACTCGGCCCGCTCAAAAAGATTCTCACATGACTAAAGAAAGTTTTTCCAAATTTTGCTGTTTCCATCAACCTTTTCAAATGCAATACTCCAAAATGTGCACACAGAAGAAAAAAACATTGATGGAAACACGGCTAGTGAGAGGATGGATAGAGATAAATGCAAGATAATGCTGGAAGACAACCTGTTTCAGAAGGGTTGAAGCTGGGGCAGAGATTCATCATCATGCAAGACAAAATGAAGCTGGGATGAAATGATTGAGATCAAAACATGTTTATGTGTCATAAAAGGCTATGTCAAAACCCAGACCCTAAATCCAAATGAAGATTTGTGACGGGACTTCTAATGCAATGCTCAGAAAGTCTATCCAATCTGATGGAACCTGAACTATTCTGACAGGCTGAATGGACTGGGATCTAGATGAACAAAAAATGGTTTTATTATGTAATGATTCAGCAGACTGAGTACAAATATATGCCATATTGTTAAGATTTTTATTTGTATTAAAAAACAGGAATCCACCAATCTTCTCACTTTACAATTACTACATAAAATCTCATTAAACTACATTTGAAGTCCTTTAGGGCATATGAATGTATTTGCAACAAGGCACAACATTTGCCCATCTAACTAATATGGATGATTTTAGACAGTATGTACTACTAAGTGTGATTGCAATGCAACAAGGGCGTCTTCATGAATAAACTCTTTCACTGAACTGAATATGTTTTGTTCCTGGCTGTGCGTTTACCAGCAATTGATTGCTGGTGATTATTTTCTCTGTGTGG
Organism: Fundulus heteroclitus; assembly: GCF_011125445.2. Taxonomy (NCBI): domain Eukaryota; kingdom Metazoa; phylum Chordata; class Actinopteri; order Cyprinodontiformes; family Fundulidae; genus Fundulus; species Fundulus heteroclitus. Next base: position 28,946,636 of record NC_046361.1, on the reverse strand, counting down.
CACATTTGTCTTCTACACGATTAATGGCACGATAAACCTTGATCACTTTGACAAATGGCTATACTAAGGTGATGGCTCTTCCTGCTGGCAAAAACAAGGGAGCATTAGTAATGCACCAGTGATGGGGACGATGCCTGTCTGGTTAAATTGTGCACATAGTTTTTGCTTTTTCAAACGCTTTATGTTTGTATTTCTCTGGCTCAATGCGCAAAGCATTTGATATAAAACTTCTGTTCTCAGCCCATTTGAAACCAGAGATTTTGTGCATCCTGGATGAGAGTCGACTCCTCAGGGACTTTGGTTTTCGACCAAAAAACACAGATTACTCCTCCAGACAGAAGTCTCTCCAAAGGCTGTGGTTGTTGAAGATTTTTTTATAATTAAACACTCTGTTGAATAATCCCCCAGATAAGTGACTAAAATGTTTTACATTTACTACAACAGACTTCCACAATATTGTTTTCTCGAGAGCTCCGACTTAAAGTAGCTTTCATAGTGTGCACACCCCTGTTAAAAAGTCTGTTAAAAAAAAAAGATTACTAAAAAAGATCATTCCAAATCCGGTTCTGTTAAGAGGAAAATATATATAAAAAAATAAACATGCAATAACATGGTTTTCATAAGTGTACAAACCATTAAACTAATACTTTGAGCCACTTTTGAATTTAGTTTTAATTTCAATTGTAGTACATCAGATTAACGCGAAATAAAGCTCAGCTGCTGTACTTGAATTTTCCTAACCTTTCCATTATTTGCATCCTTTACCCAAAGCCATAGTTTGCAGACTGGTTACAAACAATCTAAAGGATTGGAGAGTAGAACAAGGTACAAAGAAGACAGTCATCAGTGACTGGAGAAAATAAAAACAAACATAGGAATACTGCTGCAATAACAATACCAAAACGTATGTTTGACACAAACACAACACTGCATGCGACCAAAAGAACACAATACCCACAGTAAAACATGACAATGGCAGCATCGTGCTATTCAAATGGACCAACAGAAACATTTGGATAAAATTATAGACGGTTCCAAATATCACAACATCCTCAGGTACCAGCAGAAAAAGTGGAATATAAAGATGTGTTTTACTTCTCAGCATCGCTGTGAGTCCAAGCATACATTCAGATGCACAGAATAATGACTACATGAAAGTTTTCAATTAGCCTGGCCAGAATTCAGAGCTAAATCTGATAGAAGCTCTTCTTGGTCACCTGAAGCAGGAACTTTGCAAAGCCGAGCGGGCAAATGTTGTCATGCCAAGAGGTGGGATGCTGATAGACTTCACCCAGAGAAAAGTGTACGCTGATATTAAACCAAAAGTGACTTTCAGAAAGCATTCGTTTAAGGATGATCACACTTATTTTTTTGCAGTTTTGTTTTTCCTAACAAAGGATTTGCAAGATTTTGGTCACATCATTTAGATTTAGGTGTAAAAATGAAGGAATAATTTATCCTGTTTTATTTTTTTTAACATCATAAAAACCTGGAGGTCTGTAGAAGACGCTTACCTGAGAGCTTTAACAACAGCCTATTGTTCCCATTGCCACCCTCAGGCCCCAGCCTCTCCCCCTTCCTTCAGATTTTATGTTTTAATTTTGCTCTCCACAAAGCCATCAAAGTATTTCGGGAAAAAAAACATACAGATGTGCTTTGTCTATTGGTAATATAGCTAATTTGTGAAAACACCTTCCTATTTTCTTTGATCTCACTTCAAAGAACACCACGGTTATCATAAAATGTACCATATTGGATCACAGCAGTTTTTCAGTCCATTAGTCTCGTACGTAAAACGCACATCTGAATAAAACCTCTTCTCACAACACTTTTAGTCCGACCCCCCCCCCCCCGACGCGGCTCTTCTCGCTGCCCATCTGTGAAAGGAGAGAAACATGAACGAGGTCTGCAAACATGGAGCAGCAAATAAAGACATGCCGCCTGTTTGGCATGTTTGTGTGAGGTGCGGTATGTCCTCCTCATCAACCCCAGTCTTTTTTGAACACTCACTGATTCACCTCGGAGTTACCTTTGTTGGAGGAGGAGAGGCAGCCTATTAGGAAGTTTCTTTTCATGTCACGATAATGCAGCTGATATTTTATTCTTTGATATAATCAAATCCCCCCTGTCCTTGGTCTCTACCCACTCCTTCATGGTTTATCTTCTTTATTTTGACACACGGTGACTCAGGGTTACTCAGACACTGGAAATATTCCACGGTCTCGTCATTACTAATACACAACAGCGCACACAAACATCCGGCCCCTGGCTTCCGATTCTCTGCCAGTATTTTATTTTCTCTTTAGAGCAGCTTTCGGTTCCACCTGGTTATTAGTGTGGTGAGTCAGCTATTCATTCAGGGCCTGTTGGGGGAGGAGTGTGTGCTTTGGCTCCGAGGTTGTTGTTTTTTTTGTTTTTTTTATCATTTTATTTCTAGCTTTGTTCTGATAACACAAGCGATCAGAATGAGGCGGCCTTCAACAGTGCCTGATGAATACCACAACCAAGTCAGAACGCTGTGTTTACTACACCTTGTTTTCCACCTTGTTTTTAAAAGTAATATAAAAAAAAATAGATATATTTTTTTACATTGAGCATAGGCCGCCTGATGGAGTTGTGTGCTCTATAGAGAAAAATACAAATTTGAAGGATTGTCCCAATGACGTCTTTGCTGATTAGGATGATGTAGGAGTTTTATTTTGTTGGTGAAGATTCTCAGTCATCCAGGTCATGATCAATCCAAAAAAGGTTAAAAAAAAAATAAAACAACTGGACTTCCATTCTGAAAATAAATCTCTATTCTGAAGCAGAAAAGATGTTTCGCTTCCCCTCCAGGAAGCTTTCTCAATGCAAACAAATAAAAAATTGAGAAAGCTTCCTAGATGGGAAGCGAAACGTCTTTTCCGCTTCAGAATAAAGATTTATCATGCACACAAACAAAAGCAGATTAATACGTAAATATTCCTACGGATCGACTTGAAGGTGTCTAAAATTGCTCCACTGGGCACCTCTAAGAAGTCTCATTGACATTATTTTCAGAAGGTGGTCCATCAACTAGCCCCATGACACTTCTTACTGCCGCTGTCGTTTTGCCCCTTTATGTCCCTATTTGAGATTTGTTAGAGAACATAAGAGAACAAACAGCATAACTGTATACAGACAGCTCGGGGATAAAGTTGTGAAGAAGTTTAAAGTTTACCAAACAACAATGAACTTTACTTGAACAAAAAGTAATCTGAGCCGCCAGGGATGTGACTTTGGTTGATAGGCATTCTGATTTAATCTGATTGGATAAAGAATGATAGGCCACAGGCACAGGAGAGCTGAGGAGAATCTTTAAGTAACCAATTAGAGACCAGCATGAAGTCACATGGACGCTAAAAGGTTACACAGACACAACACCCTCCATCCTTAGCCTGGTGTTAACTTAGCCATTATTTAGACAAAAAGCCACCTTGTTTGATTCATTTGGAAATTCAACATTTAATCTTTTTCTTTTATATTTCTTAGACCATAAATGCCTATTTATATTTCTAAAAGGGTAAATATATCATTTGATCAATTTTCAAAATAATATTAAACCAGCCTTAAGCAGATCTTTGGATGTTAAACTGAATGTTAAATGATCAAAAAATAATTGTTCATACATATTAAAAGACTGAAAGATCGTTATTCAATGTTCATTCAGTAAGTTAGTCCTAAGGACAAAGAGTACACGTTACGGCTCCAAACTTGCAGTGAATTTGTGGATTTGATGAGAAAAATGTTTATTTTGTCAGTACACTTGAGGCTTCACTCTTAACTGGGGCAAAAGACTTGCAGACTTGACTTGGAAAAAATAACTTGTAAAAATCAGCAAAGTTTGTTAAAATAAATCCAAAAGCCAGAGCAAACACAAGGTCATCCTAGAGTAGAATTCAGATAAGCGTAGAATTGTACATTTTTTGCCTACATGTTAAGCGCTTGTTTGGTGGCAAACTAACAATGTGCATCGTTCAGAGCACATCACCCCCATAGCAAAAACATGGTGGCAGCATCATGCAGTGGAGATGCTTTTTTTCAAAGAAAAAAAGGGAAACTGGTCAGACTCGATGAGGAGTTGGCTGGAGATAAATGCAGGACAACATCAAGATCAAGATTTTATCAAGATATCAAGATTTTTATAAACAATATTCAACACCATTTTCCTTCCACTTCCCAATTATTGATTACTTTGTGTTGGTCCCTCCAAATAAAATCAGAAGTAAAAAAAAATAGTTTGTGGTTACAAGCACAAACACATGGATATGTGTGTGGTGATTAAAATGTGAAAAACATAGATACTTTTGCAAGGCACTAAAACCAAATTGTAACTTTTTTGCTCAATTACCTTTTGAAGGATGAAAGCGAAAACTAATGAGTGCTGATAAGAATGTGCCTGTGACAAGAAAAGCAGGAATATACTTAGAAAGTAGGGAAAATGCAGCTTGAAAGGGAGTTTAAAATGACTCCGGATCAAAACAAAGAAGAAAAGGTCGGACAAAGCCTTGCGGGCCCAGAAAAATTGTTTTCCCAAAGAGACAGCAACGAAAATATTGCACTAATTCAATTTCTGTCACATTCATTGCAAATAGAGGCTGTTTTTGTTTCTGGAAATCCTTTTTTTCACCAGCCAGATACCGTCTAACAAACAGCAAAGTAAAAAGTGAGACAAGCATGTTTGCATATTTTATACTAAACAAGAGAACAATTATCTCAGAGTCTCTGATTTATGATGCCCCTGTAAATATTTTATTGTAGTGTGCAACCAAATACCGCAGACATGGTCCCATTAGCAGTCAGTGCTAACTAGCATAAATACATTGAAGTGAATAGACCTACTGTGCATAAACATACAGACATTCTATGCAAAAGTGTGTTTGCACCATAATATTAGGATATAGCTTGGCTATTTTACGAGTTTTGATATAGATGAAGAAAAGCAGAAAAGCTTTATTCTTTTCCAGGCTTTGTGCAACTTACGTTCTGTTTTGCTTCCTTAAAGCTCTTTTTTTATAGTTGCTTTGGTCACTGCTGACTGCTCTTTGCTTACCTTTCCCAGCAGTGGGTGTTTAAACATACAGCTTAATAACAGGGAAAGTGTTTGCACTTCACAGAGCCAGCTTTCAAGTCTTTAAAACCATCCCTATTAAACAGGGAGAACACTAATGGACTGAACGTAGCCTTCTGAGACATCTTTTAGCCAGTCACAGATTGCAAGGCTGTATTAAGACCTTGCTAAATGGATGGCAAAGTGCATGGATTAGCCTTTTAGAGATTCTTTCAAAGCTTGACGTGGGTACATAAAACAGATATGCATAATTATGTGCATAATGATTTATTACTGCTCAGCTCTGTTGAGAGCTTTTCAATGCATGAAAAATTACGCGTGAGTGACAGTTTTATAGCGCACAGAAGTCTGTTTAAAGTATAGTAGGCAGTTAATTAAAGTATGTCTGAAAGGATTGATTTGAAGCCTATACTTTCTTCAGGTTGAAACGGATAACACATAATCAGACTTTCTCTGTTGTAAAACATGGACTCTCTTATTTTGCCGATCCTAAAAAAAAAAAAACATTCTGCAGAATTGAAGCTGCGCGGACTTTGTTTGATGTCGGCCTGCCCGCTCTTAGCGCACAGCTGAGACCGAGTGTTATCTGAAATAAACTCACATCTGTGGATCGATCACGCTGCCGGAGAACGTTCTGCACCTCTCATATACACCATTTAACATTTATGCAGTGATTGATTTGTTTATGCTGTGCAGCCACAGGACCGGTCAACACATTTTTCCTCCGATTGTAGGAAAAAAGGGCAGAGTCCTTCCTCTCTTACAGATGTTCAGCCCGCCATCAGGCTGTGCGGGATCAATAGGTGAAAATGAGTGTGTAGAGGGTGCCAACTCCAGCAGAGTGTAGAGGAAACGGAGACGAAGACTGTTTTTCTTGGATTTAAAACTGAGAAGACAGCAGTGTTAAGTCCGTCAATCCTCCACTTATATCCAGACTGAAATGTCTCAGCAAGCGACAGAGCTATTAAAAATATTACCTTTGCATTTTGTGCTTGGCCCTGTGGGGCATTAGATCAGGTAAATGAATCCATTAATTTTCATTTTGTGTCATTTATTTCCCCTCTCTTTGTGTATTGTGTGTGCAGTTAACGCCTTTTTGAGTAGTTTCAACAGGACACAATGACTAGCGTGTGAAATCCCACCTGAGTGCATAATTCATATGACTGCTGGGAATGTATGGGACTAATAACTAACCTGGAGTATTTATGTTGTGGCTTCCTTCCTCTAGGTGGATTTGTGATGTAAATGCAAACTGCACATACCTGGCTGAAAAATATTTTTTGTCCATTTACAACACTTTTATTTCTGTCAGTTCATAAATGCAGGAGAGAAACCCGTTCATACTGAGTTATGGCGTCTACTGACAATGCTCTCCGTTTTCTGGTCTTTTTTGAGGCGCCCGTCATCTCAGACTTTTAACACCTACATTTTTCCACAACACCAAACCAGTGTCACTGTAAAAAAGCACGCTTTCAAACTGTCAACATTTTATTTTGCATTTTCGTTTTTTCTTTCGAGGGCGTTCAGATGGGAATCCAAAGCAATTTTTTAAAAGTTAATATTTCTAACTATATGCTATGTGTGCATTTTACTGTCTTTATAGAAGAAATAAATATTAGTTTACTGAGTAAATAATTGATTGAATCATTTCTGGCCATTTCTTTAAACAGTTTTCATTCCTGTCTGTGTGTGCTGTCCATTTTAATGAAACAAAGGCATGCGTTGAATCTTAAATTTGTCAATACAAATTTTTATAAAACTGTTTTATTTTCACTTTAAGGCTATGTTGGGTTTTTTCAGTTTAATAGAGCATGAGTTGTTTAACAAAAATATTTCAGCAATTTTGCTTGCCCTGAAAAATTTAAATTGTCAATTTTGATTCTGGATTTTTCAAATTTTCTCGATAGTCTCAGCTGTTTTTTGAACAACGTTAAACTTTTTAAACATTCCACATAAGGTTTTTATTTGGATACTAATGGACATATTTACCAATCTGTTTGCATGTACGAAATGTGCACCAACATGAGTTTGCACATTTTTCTAAATCTAAATCCAATTCTTTTCATAAAATAACCGTCAATAAATGGCAGTTGTTTGCACTAATGCAGTTTACCCACATTTAAAAGTATTATGCACGCATTTAGAGAAAGGTCTGCCTATATTTTGTACTTTTACATCAACTACTGCTAGAGCAAATAGTATTGCATTCTCAAAGGCCAGTTATTTGTGTTATGCAGATTGTACAAAAAGGTTGCTTCTTTTCCTAAAGGTGGTTCTTATTGTTCTACAAGAGAAGACGAGGAGAAAACAGTGAGCTGTTTTATTTTTATTAAACCCTTATTTTACCAGGAAGATCCTATTGAGGTTAAAAACCTGTTTTTCCTGGCCAACCTGGCCAAGATAGGCAGCACCGTAAAATAAAGTTACATAGTTACACATAAAAAAAACCCATAAGAATCATAAGAATATGAAATACATTTAAAGGACATAACTCAGAAAAACAGACATATTAAGTAGAATTAAGCTGAAATCTCCTCGGTATTAATTTTAAAAATGTCAGAGGTTTTGAAATCTCTTAATTTCCAGTCATTCTGCAACATGCTCCTTGCAAAAAGTTCAAAATAAACAAAAGCCTTTTTTACCTATTTCAGTACAGGCAAATTGAACTGAAAGCAACATAAAATCACTTGAACAGAAAGGGCAGGGAACTATAACTTTTCTGTGCTATTAGGTTAAATCTGTACAGCACAGTATAAAGGCAGTAAACCAAGTGTTACTTTACGTATACAAAGTTGTCCATCCCACATGTGAGTATAACTCACAATGATGTGGTTTACAGTTGGCGATGAACCGAGGCGCAGCATGATCAGCAGAGTTAGCCATGAACACCGTGAGCAGAAGCATTCATATATAAAAGAGCTGCGTAATTCAAGACAAGTTTTTTAAATTAAGACAATAACCCAAATTAAGCGTACTCACAAGTTTCCCCAAATTGGGTTAAAAGGGAGGGAGTCGTCAATCGAGACACCGAGGTATTTATACTGTTGAACCACTTGATTGTATTTCCATACAGAGTGATCACTGAAGTACATGGTTTATTCGTAATAATGATTTTTTTATCACTTCAAAGGCTTTCTGCATTGTATCAGTAGCCTGAACAAGAATTGATGCAACAGCCAATAACTGTGTCATCAGCACAAAGATGTAAATTGGTATCCGACACATTCAGATCTTGTTAGAATTAATTGCATCCAGTCGAGCTCCCCCCAGGTTCTTTACCCTGAAAGAAGTGAGAGCAGCGGAGGTACAACGAACGGCTAACACCAAAACTATCTGAAGCTAATCGAAGCTAATGTATTGACTACTGTCAGGATGCAAGGACCATTTCACCCAGTATAACAAAAAATCTTTCTAAACAGGATTACCAACTATAGCTTTAATGCATGGACTACAAAAAACTAACACCGGGCAGAAAAATATGTTTGTCACCTTCCAACACTTTTTATTTCTCTCATTTTATACACACATTGTGACACAGTGGGACTGCCTGAAATGTTCCTATCTTTCTCATCTTTTCAGACATCGTGTCAGCACACAGTCAGAAGAAAATCTAAAAAGCTATTTGCAAGTATACTAAATCAGTGCAAATGCGGGTTTGCACATCTTCTAATCCAGAAACAAGATGCAAAGGCAGGTCTGGCTCAAAAATAGCATCACTGAGTATATTACGCCATTATGCAATAATATAGTTTGCAAGAAAAACTTAAAATCAATTAAATAATTAAAATGCCATCTGTTTTATTCCATGTTTTAGAAGTTAAGAAGCTGCCTATTGAGCATCTTCATACCTTATGTTTTTTTTATATATATTTTTTTTTTATTTTCAGGGATGTCTACTGTGTAGAGCTGCAGCAAAAATTTCCCAACAGGTACTAATAAAGAAACCTGAACCTGAGATTTAAATAGGGTATTACATATTTAGAGGAAAGTTTGCTCACATTTATGTAAACATATTGTTTTCTCAGAGACAAATGCATTATGCGGCCTTATTCATTTCTGTTTAACCAAGAACTTGACATGAGGAGGCATTCTTCAAAACTTTAAACCTCTTAAGACCAGCCCCCGCCCCCTTTAATTAGAATATTTGCTCAAAATAACATGCTTAAATCTAATCATGTTAAATCTAATCATAAAGCATTTTCAAACTCCATTTAAATAATCTTGGTTTAATCTTAGACAATCTGTTGATACTAAATTAGCCAGTTTTAAACAAAAGGGAACTTACAGTAATGAACATGGGAAAGAAAGGAAGAAAAAGAAGGTTTCAATTCCTCCCCCAGAACTGGGGGCTGCTGAAACATCTGACAGGAGGCATTATGTTCAGCAAGGAGTTTCTTAATCAATAAGTGATGCTGCAGATTGTGTGGTATATTTGAAGGATGCATCATAGCGTAAAGTGGTTCATCTGGATATTAAAAGCATTGATTGAACTTGAAATAATATTGCAAAAGCATCGCTCACTAGTTCTGTGATTTCTTTTGCTGTTGTGGTGGCAACAGAAAACGTGAATTGACACAGAAATATCTGAAAATTTCTCCCTTTGGCAAGACCAATGGGTATATTTGTGTCTGTGTGTGTTTTGTGCAATCTGCCTAAATTTGCAAAAACTGGGGGAGTTTGTATTGTTTTAGGGATATCCCTTCTGGGTATTTTAATTTGGAGGTTGCATGAATATTTTAAATTTTCTTGGTCATTTCCCTTATCACCATCCAACCAGCGTCTCCTTGAAGTGCCTGTGAGATAAATGGTAAAAAAAAAAAAAACACTGAATGGAAAGATTATATTGACAAAACTGTTTTGATATAAATATTATACAATTAAATAAAGGGTTGTTGAGATATATGCTCATACATCTCTCTAAAAATAACTTTTTGTGATTCTGTTGCGCTCCTTTGTGACGTAAAAGTGGAATCCTGGCTTTAAACTGACCGCTGCTACAAAGGCTGACAACGTAGAAAGTCGCACTCACTTGTGCAGATTCTGAGGCAGCTGATTTGCATCTGCATGATGTTTATTTGCGCACTGTACGCAATGTGCAGGTCCCAAATGTCCTAAAACACGTGCATTGAAGCATCCAGAGAGAAAGTGGGGCCCTGACTGGATTACACACAAAATGTCATCACTTCCAGTGAGTTTAACCCTCTTAGGGGGTCCATGAAGCAGCGGCGGGCCGGGGCGGGTCGTGAAGCTGTGCTCAATGCTGATTGCTGCAGCGTCGCTGGCGTGATAAGTTAAGTGGGGCACAAAAACTCAAAACCTATTAGCAGGTTGATTGGCAGAACATGCTAAAAGATTTTTGACTGGGTGGTCAAACAGAAGGGAGGTATTCCTCATGAGACTCAGACGAGAAAGGTAAAGGAGATTGTTCAGTCAGAAGAGTTAAGGCTGTGCTGAAGTCTTCTGACTTTTTTTATTTATTTATTTTCACAACAAAACATAAAAACAGAATCATGTTTCACTAAGAAAGAAGAAAATGTGATGGACAACTGCTGTAAAACCCTCAAGGGGCTTAGTGAGTGGCAGTCTCCATAATAACAAATATATTTCAAAAACAAGAATATTTCAATATATAAAACAATTTAAAATATCATTTAGACCACAAATCCATATGGAAAATTCAGACAACTAAGTAGCAGCAATTTTACTCTCCGTTTAAATTGTTCTTCAGAAAGATCTGTCAATGATGTGGGAAGACTGCTCCATATCTTTGACCCTCTGTATAATACACTAAACTGTGTTTGAGTTGTGTGAGAGTAAGGAGGCCTGATAAGACAACTACTATGAGTTGGATACTGGTGAAATTCATTATTAAAAGTAAAAATATTACAAAAGTGCTCAGGAAGTAACTTTTTTATAGAGCTATAAACAAATAAAGCTATTTTGAAGTCGATTCACTTGGTAAACACTAAGAATACTTGTCTGAGCAAACAGTGGTTGCGAGGGGTGTCTACGATTTACACAAAATATTAGCCTTAAAGCTCGCTTCTGAAGTCGAACAACAGATTCCAGTTTAGTTGGGTGGGTGCTAGCCCAAGCAACATTACAGTAATAAATATATGGATATAACATTGAATAATATAACATAATTGCAACTTTTTTGTTAATCAGGTGGCAGATTTTTCCCAGTATACCGACCACTTTGGCTAGTTTTGTACCCCTAATGTGGGGTTTCCAGGATAAAGAATCATCTAGATAACACCAAGGAAACGAGCAGATCTAACATTATTGATGGAAGTGTTGTCAATTTGAATTTTCATTGGAGGTTTAAACGTATTAAACTTATAACCAAAAAATATATAACTTGTTTTTTTTATTATTTTAGGTGACAGTTTGTTGGTTTATTGCTGTGGTTTCTGGAGTTTATTATTTTTAGAGCGCTTCACAACAGCTATTTTTACCCGTTGTACCGACAACATTGTAAATAAATTACAAAATCCCAGCTTCATTGCATCATCTTGTTAAGGTTTTGGTCGTCCTCGTAGGGAAGCTACTTGCGAGCTAGCTTGTTGTTAGCCCAGCCACGACGGAAGCAGACAGTGTTGCTGCTAACATTGTGGACACGCTTTTAGGAAAGACACTTGATAGTCTTCCTTATTGAGGAGAAACTTAGAATTAAAGAGCAGGGCAGACCAGCACCAAATATTAGCTTAGTTCCAAAGGAGGGAAAAGGAAACAAGTCATTTCATCTCTTCTGGTACAATAAGGTTAATTTCAACAGACTGTGGCTTGATGGGTTGCGTAGTCATCTGGCAATCAGGTATTGCTGACCATGTCTTTTGATGAGACCATCTCAGAGGTGTTTTGTTTGGTCAAAGATGGGTTTTTCAGATCTGAATAATTTTGAAAGAGGATACAAAAAACACGAGCAGAACAAAGAACTTGAGGTTTCATGTGCAAGGTTAAGTTGTTTGGGGAAGGTCGGGTTTGAACATGCTATCAATGAAGGTGTATGCATTCAGGTAGCATCAACTTATTGGTGTTATTCAAGAGCTGGCATTCAGGGGGGCATGATGAGGGCAGTGAATCAGCCAATAAATGGGGATTACAGAGAATTTACAGGAACAGCTAAATATGACTCTGTCGGCCTCACAATTCCAATCACTAGCTGTGTTTTCTGGTCATTCCACCCAAAATGATTTCTGAATTATCTGATGTCTGCTATTGGTGCTGCTGTTTCTGATGAGATCAAAAGTGAAATCCAAAGTGCCCCATTTTTTTTGGATGGCAGGTGGATGAAACTACAGATTTATCATGCCATGCACAGATGTCTGTCATTGTTCGTTATGTGGATAGTGCAGGCAAAATACAGGAACGTTTCATTGGATTCTTTGATGTGTCAGAAGGACGAGATGCTCAGTCTGTGTTTGAAGTTTTAAGCCACAACATGGTCGAAGCTACAATTTCAGAGAAAAACTAGTGGCCCAAACCCATGATGGGGTCATTGATTCTTCACTCTATGTCCTGCAGGCCAAGGTTAAAGAAATAGCCCCCAGTGCCACATTTGTGCATCGTTATGCACACAGGCTGAACCTAGTGTTGATTCAGGGGGCTAAATACTTGCCTCCGTCAAGAGTATTTTTTTGCAACTCTCACTGGGTTTGCCTCTTTTTTTCTAAGTCTACAAAGAAAATGTCATTTCTTAAGTCTGTAGGGTGTTTAGAAATTATACCCTGCTGCAGGTTTTTAAAAAGCTTGTATCTGGAAGACAAAAAAAACATTTAATGATAAGCAGGGGCGGTTCTAGACAGGGGCCAACAGGGGCCCATGCCCCTGTAGAAATGGTCCCGGCCCCTGTTATGGCCCCTGTACTAAAGACATAACATTAAATACACTTCTCATAATTATTTGCAATGGCAAAGAAACCATAACTGATTGGTTACTTTGACCAATTTTATTTTTTACCTATACAGTTTTACTCTTAGAAGGATTTAAAAATTAAGATGTTTCACGTTTAGCTTTAGCCGTATTGAGCTGGGGGACAAAGTTTTCAACTGCTACATCAGGGGTCCGAAACCTGCAGTTCCAAAACCACAAGTGGCTCACTTAATATTATTACACAGTTAGATATTGCCATTTTATTGTTTAATTTTGTTGTTCTGTGCCCCTGTAAAAAAAAAAAAAACACCGGCCCCACCTTGGCCCCCCTGGTAAGTTTGGTCTAGAACCGCCACTGATGATAAGACAACAGATTGTGCCAAAGGATAGATAATGAAGATGGACTTTGAGTTTGTTTTCCTTTGGTACACATACAACCCAATCTTTAGTGGAACTGATGTTGTTTTTGACATCGTCCAGCAGAGGGCTTTGGATGCGGGGTTTTGCCAAACTAAAATTTAATATCTCCTGGCCTTTGTGAAGGAGAAAAGGTCAGAAGAGGCTTTTCAAATTCAAAAGCAGCAAATCTCTCAACAGACCTTTGAGATGAGCACATGAGAACAAATGCATGACCCTCAGGATCACTACAGAAAGCTGGACATGGTTATCGCTGACAATCTGACAGAACAGGTTTCAAGACGTTTGTCAAACTTACAAAAGTCTGCAGATTCTGGAACTGGTCAATCCAGGGAAGTTTGATGAAATTAAACAAGTGTTTCCAGAACAGGCATTCCCAAAGCGTCCTGAAACTATATGGTCATTTATTTGATTCAGGGAGACTAAAATCTCAACTTCAAGTTCTATATTCAAACTGTGACTTACAAGGGAAGAGAGGAAAACGGTGATACTTCTTGGTAGTTTTTTAAAGACATGGAATTAGATGGTGCAATGTCATAGCTGTACAAGCCTCTGTTTTGTTGCTTAAAAAGAGTCAAGTCATACACACGCAACACAATGGGCCAAGAGCATTTTAAGCAACCTTGTTCTACTGGTCATTGAGAGAAAACTGGTCAAATCAATGGAGAAGACAGTCAGTTGGTCTGACAGGGCCATAGACCATTTCCTGGAAAAGTAGAGGAGTGCTGATTGTGTTCATAAGTGCCGTAATGTGTTTTCTGTGTTTCAACATTTGTTGATGCAATACCTTACGTTTGGATTTAATTAACGCCATCGAACCTTCCCCGTTTCAGAGACCAGCAGCTGCTACTGCACCTTTTAGAGGAGATATAATTTTCCACTTAGATTTGACTTTGTTTTATCCACGACTGCAACTCAGAGCATAAAAAACTATAAATGTGCTACAAACTAAACGCTTTAAGCTCTAACACCGAGCGTGGTGCATTTACAGGATCATTTTGGAGACGTGCACATTATGTATTTTGTAATCGCCGTGAAAATTGCTGCACTCAGCTGTTTGAATCCAGCGTGAGCTCGGCGTGAACACTGAGATGTTTTCTAAAAAGACACAGAAAACAGATAAACTCCAACAGCCTCCAGTCCTGCCCTAAAGCTCCTTTCGCATTTTAATTATCGCCTGTCCTCACTCTGACACGCAAGAAAAGTACATATAGGAGCCTAACGTGTGCACAACTTTTATCCTCCGTGCCTTCCTATTGCCTCGTGCAAAGCTGAATGTGTTCCTCCGCCACAGATTGATGTCAGCGCCTGCTGCAACCAGCAGCAGTCCCTTGCTGACTTTTCGTGATAGATGGCCCCGAATGTTTAAAATGCCTGCAGCGAGATCCAAACTCTTTCTCGGCAATTACTTGTTTGGCTTGCCGACTCTAAACATAGATATGTCAGCCTGTGCCAAGATGCCGAAACAAAAGCTCGCTCGGAGCGATGAAGGCTAAATTCCTTCTTTACTTTGCATCCCGACTCTTCGTCACTCCATGCCTGGGTGTGTGTGTGTGTGTGTGTGTGTGTGTGTGTGTGTGTGTGTGTGTGTGTGGTTCTCCCGGCACTTAACGGTCCAATTCAAGAGTCCTGTAAAGCTTTATATTGTTTGGTTTCTGTGACGCCGGTCGTTGTTCTTATTTCACAGAGGTTCAATTTCCACATCTGTGTCTCAGCTTCCCGTGGAAAATTAAGGCAGCGTTCTTTCCGGCTGGGATGCTTGGTCTCCATGGTAACATCAGGTCCATTATAAGTGCCATAAAAAGCGAGCGAGGGAATGTTAAATCACCAGACCGCCAGTCTCCATCACCTCACTGGGTTGATTGTGTAACGTACACACCTACGGGGAGAACGCCGCCCGTTTTAGCGTCTTCTCCACCGCTCTCGCTCGTGCTCTTCTTTCTGCAACACCTTTTCCCTCCCTCTGTTTCTGTCATGCTTTATCTGTCACATGCATATACATGTCATCCCCAACACCCAAACACATACAAACATAAACCTCAGAAAGTGAGTCCAACACTGACACCCAGTGGGGGAAAAAATGACAGAGTCGTGTAAGAGAAGTAAACTCTGAACATCCTTTGTCACTTAGGTCTTCACTCGCTACGGGAAGTGCTACACCTTCAACGCCGGTGGAGATGGACGCCCCCCGCTCATCACCACCAAAGGGGGCATGGGCAACGGGCTGGAGCTCATGCTGGACATTCAGCAGGATGAATACCTGCCAGTCTGGGGAGAAACGGGTGAGAGTTACCTTTCTTTTGGTGTGCGCGCAGGAAAAGGTGTTTGGTGTCAGCGTTCGTGCCTTTTTCTTATCCGTTATCTCACGCTCGCTTCACCTTTGTCTCCCCCCCTCAGATGAGACTTCATTTGAAGCTGGGATCAAAGTTCAGATCCACAGTCAGGAAGAGCCATCCTTCATCGACCAGCTCGGATTCGGTGTTTCGCCCGGATTCCAGACATTTGTGTCCTGCCAGGAACAGCGGGTACAGGCTCTAGATAAGAATGTGGAACCTGGAATTTAGTTACATTTGCCTCCTTTTCTCAAAGTTCTCCAATACTTTATCATGTACATTTTTTGTGGGGTAAATCACCAGCTTTATGACGATACGATAATAAATCGTTATGTTTGGGTGATGGTACAATATTTGCCGATATAACAAAGTCTGTTACGATCGATATGATGCGATATCATCTGCCCGTCTAACACCATTATTTACAGTGATATCAATGCATGACAAAAACAAACAAATATGATTTGATTTGATTTCTAAGCAGGCATTTAATTGAAAAGCAGTATCACCTGGCGTACATTTTATTTTGAAATTCATACCTTGTGAATTTCAAAATAAAGGTGCTTCTTAAAAAATGACGACATGGATCGATATTTTCATTTTGCATTGATGTAATGGGATTGTTAATCCTTCAATTAATATCTATCGATGTGGATCAATGTATTGTTATGCCCCTAGTAAATGTATGTTGTATGCACCAGAGGAGACATGAGGCGGCATCGCTGATTACCAAAGGGTTTCGGATATTACAGTTTGTAAAACGCTAATAATTTCCAATCCTACGGTTTAGAATCTCTTTTAATGACACGTCAGAGAAAGTATTGTAGTGGTCTAAATTATTTCCAGGTTTATTCAGAACAGCGTGAGACAGTGCTGCCCCCCACCCCATCTGTTACTGTGCACTGCTAGTCAGCTGGTTGATAGTATAATGCTAAACTTTTCTGATACATACAAGGAAGAGAAATTTATTTACTTTCTTTTCTCAGCTATCACATTATACATGTCAGTTTAAATAATAATACATATAATTTAGCAATGGAATGAAGGAGTTACTTTATTGTATCTGCTTTACTATATCCGTTGGTTGTGCTGTTCTTTTTACATCTCTCTTTCCAGGTGATGAAGCAGACTAAAGACGTTTTATCATTCTTTCCCTTTTATCTCCCCTTTCTTTCACCTCTTTTCTTTCTTTTTTTCCCCTTCTTGTTCTTCCTTTACTCTCCTACTTTTCCATTGTAGTGTCCACATAATTTGAAATTCTCCCCGCAGGAATCACAATAAAACTAACTACATGCATAAATCAAGCGGAGCACTATGGCGAAGGCTGATTGCTCCACTTGGGAAAGTAAAATCTGTCGAGCTCTATTTGGCATTAAGACGTCAATTCTTATTGCCACATTGCTAGACAGGACACTGGAAAAACAGAAAAAAAAAGAAATTTGGAGTCAGTGTGTGGTGCAATGTGTGACCCACAAACATGGAGGCTGTCAGTCCTCCGTCTCAGCCGTCTGATGATTCGATTCCCAACCTTCAGACCTTTACTCTCTGCCCATTTTCTGTTATATTACAGTAGAGAAGGACAACTAGTGCCACAAACATGTCTAAGAAGACCCAAATTTGGCTGTTTGTAATTAATTCTGGCAAATTTGGACTGTCAAGGTGTGGCTGCTAATGGATCGTCACTCATAACTCTTATTTAGGTAATATTTAATGTATTAAAAGTACAGTTTGTAAGCTACAAACTGGTTGGAAATATTTTTTTTCTTTAAAATTTTCTAGTTATTACTATAAAACTTTTTTTCATGAAGATTACTATACCTTAGTCTCATTCTGGCCCCATGGTGACACCAGATAAATTGAAGAGACCCAAGACTTTTGTATCTCAAACACAATCCTAAATTAAAGATAACTCGTATTTACTTCTCTTTTAGTATAATCATATTCTTTAATACTGATTTGAAAAATAATAACCAATAAGGTGTTACTTGTTTGACAAAATCCTAATATTCATATTTTGTCAGATGTTTTATTCTTGCTCCATAAACTGGTAAATACTGTCTGGAAAATTCAGTTTTCAAATGTCAGCGTTTTCAACAATAGTAAACATTACCCATTATTTCCTGTCAGTTTATGTTTGGAGGTCCCAATTACAGACATTGTTTGACTGTGAGAATAAGAAATAGAGGCAAAATGCTGCAAAACTGGTTTCTGCTCCTCTGCTTTGGGGGGTTTCATCATGAGTTAAGATTTAAAATTTGATGAATAAGCAAAGCATCTCATGTTTTTTTTTTTTCCTGCTCAGACTAAATCATCAAATGAATTTATAGCATTTAAGGGGATTTTCTTTGAAAAATAGAAAGTTTATTTTCTTTAAATTATTAATGTATTTTTTTTTTATTTGTCCAACAGTTTCTTTTTTATTTCATTTTATTTTTTATTATGAGATTGTAGATTCACAAATTCACAAATTTAACAAACAACAGTACTTAAAGAACATAAAAATAAACATTTTAAATCTTGTATTTCTAAAGAAAACACAGCACAGTTTGTATTGCTGTCGCACTTTCTTGATTTTTCATTTTAATGGATTTCTGTAACCTGCTATAAATTCATACCCCATTTTTCTTTATATGCTATTTAATCTTCCCCATATATCAAATCTAACAGCACTTTATTTTCAGCTCTTGAAGGTTTTATTCTGCTTATGACAACTTGGCGTGCTTGCTGTCATTGCAGCTCATCTATCTGCCCCCGCCCTGGGGAGACTGTAAGGTGACGCCCATGGATTCGGACTTCTTTGACACTTACAGCATCACAGCCTGCCGCATAGACTGTGAGACCCGCTACCTGGTGGACAACTGCAACTGCCGCATGGTGCACATGCCCGGTAGGACACAAATATCTGCTGCCTTAGAGTCATATCAATCAGGCTGAAGCCAATGCACGGCTAAAGACACTCAGAGCTGGGGAAGGAAAGCGGAATGCATTTATGTGTGTTCTGCTTGTGCTGCAGGCGACGCTCCTTACTGCACCCCCCAGATGTACAAAGACTGTGCTGACCCAGCTCTCGGTAAGAAAGGCTACCTTCCTCCAGAAATATATCAAAACAAGCTCGCATCCTAAGATGTAGGGTATTAAAATGCATTTCAGATGCAGATTTTCTTCTATTATTAACTCTAATTCTATTTTATTAGACTTTTATAAGATAGACACACACAAAAAAACTAGTTTATGCATTTATCGGGATGTTTACTTGATTTGTTATTACAAAAAAAACAGTATTTGCATTCAGGCCTGATGAGTCAATACTTTTTAGAGCTTCTTTTTGCTGCAAATTTAACTTTAAATCTGTTGAGGTATGCCTCATTTAGAAACTGAAATAGTTTAAGGTCAGTCCGGTTGGAGGGGATGATGGGTCTTGCATCAGCTTCCTGATTGGATTTGGGAGTTGATTCTATCTGGGTCGTTCAAACAAAAACTTCATTGAAATATCGTCTTGTATGTCTGGATAGTAGGTTTAGGGTGTTTGTCCTGTCTCTAGTTAAACCTCCATCTCTAGTCCTTTCAGCCTCTAACAGGTTTTCTTTCAGGATAGCCTTGGTTTCTTTCTCTGTACTTCTTCCCAATAACTCTAATCAGCTTCACTGTCCCTGCTAAAGAAAAATGCCCCCACAGCATCATTCTGCCACCACCATGTTTCACCTTAGTGAGAACAGGTAATGAGCAGTGTTGCGTTTTTGCCATACACACAGTGTTTTACATGCAGGACAAAATGTTAAACTTTGGTCTCGTTTGATCAGACCACCTTCTCCTTCATGTTTGCTGAGTTAGGAGTTCCCAAAGTGGGGGTCGGGGGCCCCCTGGGGGGTCGCGGGACACAATGTGGGGGTCACGAGAGGATCCAAATGATGATCCAAAATTTGTGACTCTACAATGTCGGAGATAAACTTGCTTTAATATAGCAAATGTATGCCTTTAATCGTGGGGAGAAAAAAATTGCGAAAATGTACGACTTTTCGACATCAGAAAGCATCCAAGTTTCTTCTTGCAAATATGGGAAATAAATCTCAAAACTTCTGAGTTTTTGTGGGGACATTTCTTTCTCAGTGGACAATCATTTAATCTGCAATGACTGTAATACAAAATCATTGATTTTTTTGTAATTTACATATTAGGTGTAGGAGAATAAAGAATATTATGACAATAAAG
Organism: Fundulus heteroclitus; assembly: GCF_011125445.2. Taxonomy (NCBI): domain Eukaryota; kingdom Metazoa; phylum Chordata; class Actinopteri; order Cyprinodontiformes; family Fundulidae; genus Fundulus; species Fundulus heteroclitus. The sequence continues at coordinate 28,926,713 of NC_046361.1, read as the reverse complement.
TTAACCAACCATTGTTTCAAAGGCCTGACACTAATAATCAAGTGATGCTGATTTGCTATCCTTCATTGTGAAACCGATACAAATCCCCTCCTCTCTGCTGCTGTTATTTTGGGGGTCACAGGTTCAGAGGTTTGGGAACCCCTTCTGTATGTGGCCACTGCTTTCTTTTAACAATCATTTTCTTCTTCTTCTTTAACAATGACTCAACTGAGCTGTGGATCTCTGCAGGTCCTCCAGAATTACGACGGCCCTTTAGGCTCCTTTTTCTGATTAATGTTCCCACGGCCATTAATTTAGGTGGACAGCCATGTCTTACTAGATATACAACTGTGATATATTTTTCTATATTTGAATAATAAGTTGAACTTTGTTGCTGCTTTAAACCTTTCCGAAACTATTGTTTTTGGAATATAACAAAATAGGAGAAATCCCAAGAGGTGAGATGCCGAGGTCTGTATTGAGGATTTGCTTTCTGCCACAAGAATGTGGGACGCCCCGCCAATTGTAGTGCTTAAGAGCAGGAATTTCACCAGTACACCCACACGACTCGCACAACGTATCTTTAAGTCCCAGCTGCACTGGTCTAAAGGTCAAGCTGAGCTGTGCCTTCCTTCCCCCTCCCCAGATTTCTTGGTGGAACAAGACAACGATTTCTGTGTGTGCGAGACGCCGTGCAACATGACCAGGTACAGCAAGGAGCTGTCCTTCGTCAAGATCCCCAGCAAGGCCTCAGCCAAGTACCTCGCTAAGAAATACAACAAAACAGAGCAGTACATAAAGTAAGCCTAAACTACAAATACTGCTTTGGATTTCTGAGTTCCCCTTTTAATGTCAGACTGCTGAAACCGATTCAATGATATTCTGATATTTCAAGGTGTATCAGCGTATTCCAAAGATGATTAATGTCTGCACTTGTTCGTCTCGTCTCAACAGGGACAACATCTTGGTTTTAGACATCTTCTTTGAGGCTCTCAACTATGAAACCATTGAACAGAAGAAAGCTTACGAAGTGGCCGGACTTTTAGGTATTTCTGTGTCCTGTCGTAGTGTACGTGTTGCATGTTTTATGTGCAGTCTTGGTATTAGTACGGCGAACGATCCCCTTTTCTCTTGTTACAGGCGACATCGGTGGTCAGATGGGCCTCTTTATCGGGGCAAGCATACTGAGCATTCTGGAGATTTTTGACTACTTGTACGAGGTGAGAAAGCGTTTACAGAAGCATGCGAGCCTCTGATGCTCAGTGGGAATGCTGGTTGTAACAAACGAAAGCAAACTGCGTAAACTATAAAGTTTGCTAAAGTAGAGAAAAAGGTCTGCTCTTATTACACTGCAAAAATAGAACTAAAAATAAGAAATTATTTCTTGAAACGAGAGAATGTTTCCTTGATTTGAGTAGGTAAATAAGATTATTTAGCAATGCAATAAGATTTTTGCACTTAAAATAGGAACAATTCATCTCCATCATCTTATTTCAAGTGCAGTATATCTAATTATTCCAAAAAAAGTAAAAAAAACAAAGCAACTGGACTTGTTTTCTGTAGTTGAAGACGTTTCGCTTCCTCTCTAGGAAGCTTTCTCAATTCAAAAGGTCTAGAGTAATGATGAGTACCAAGCTTTATACTACTGCCCAAAACAAAAGCCTTGTAATGGCTTAGATAACATGCAAATTCAATCCAATATCTAATTATCTTTTTTTAGGGGTAAATATGCTCATTCCATTGACAAATAATCTTATTTACCTGCTCAAATCAAGGACAAATACATTTACTTCAAGACAATTTTACTTATGTTTAGTTCTCTTTTTGCAGTGTAGCATTAAAAACCCCTTGAAATAAAACAGATAAAAATAGCATAAATATTGAAAAATATTCAAATGTTTGAAAGCTCTGCTGGTGCCCCCGTTGAGACTGTTCTTCGTTTTGTTCCTTTCAGGTGATTAAGTACAAGCTGTGTCGCTGCTCTGATAAAAAGCACAAGCACAACAGCGGCGACCAGAGAACGGTGCTGAGCTTAGACGACGTCAAGTGTCACGTCAGTAACTTTCATTAAGCCTCTGCCGTCCGGAGGAAGGGAGCCTCTGCCTGGACTTTGCTGCTGCAGCCGCAGAGGATGTGTGAGGATGAATGAACCGTAGCTGCTTAGGCGTAACTTTCTCTCAACATGGTTCCTGCGGCCAAAGGACGCGGACGGTCACACACGCGGTCAGCGAGCTGCAGAAGCCAGAGAGAACCCTGACCTGATGACAGATCAACTGCATGGTCATCTGTAAACATCTTTTAAAGACATAGAAGGAGATACAGCGAGATGGGCACCAGCTACATGAAGGTTTTTAACGTGTGCTGCGCTGTTTATCCGCCGCCGTGATTAGGCTTCGTGTAAACTGATTGTTCCTTTGCAAGAGTTCTGCACTGGCCCTGTTGCCTTTGTTCTCCTATTTATTTCTCCTGTTTTTCACCGGGATGAGAAATCACTTTTAGATTCCTGTCCTCCATCCTCAGCTTAAGCACGTCTGCCCTCGTTAAACTCGGTGCGTTCTGCCAAAAACACTGGACTACCTCAGCCTTCAGTGCAACAGCACCACTGAGAATTTATAGACCAAGCTAAACTGACCGTAAGTAAGGAAATTTTAAAATCAACTTAAAAATGGGTAAAACATATGTGGCTATAAATCTGAGAGGAGGTGCAGAAGACACGTGTTAATGTCCTTCAGTTTCATAGTTTATCGCTGTCCTGGAACTTAGTTTGATTCAAACCTTTAGATGTTGGGTTATGTTTTTTTTTCTTGCCTCTAAAGTCAGGTAGTAAGCATTTTTTTCCCACTTTTGTGATTATTATAAAACAAATAAACAATATTAACATAGTCTTAGTGTTGATAAATTGCATTTTTGACCCAGAGAACTAAAAAGCAGAGGCGTAAACTTGGGTTCGATTTCTCTATGAATGTAATTGAAATAATGTCCCTCAGCCTAAAATTAGCTCAAAAGATCTAATTGTGAAATAAATGTGTGAAATGCAACACAAACATCCAGTAACAAGTCACTATTTTCTTGCAGCCGTTTCACAGTTATCAAGATCAACACACCTCTGCCTCTTTTGTAGGGCAAGTTCTCTTGGGTTTCCCATTTTGAGGAGTGGCTAAACCAATTGGTGCCATATTTATAGGGAGTGTCAAGAAAGTGAACTATTGCTTACAAATATGCTTAAGTTAAAATTATTTTTATTAGAATTGTTAAGGACGCCAATAATAGTTGCCTCGGGGATTTGTTTAAAACAACTAGCTGTTAATGTGAGCGCTTTTTCTCCCCCTCACTATACATGTAATCAAATGAAAGGTCGGATTTTTTCTCATATTTTCAGTTTGTAGATTATGCTACTGCAATCAAAGAGTAATTTATTTAAAGGCTTTTTACACAACTTTACCAGAGAGCCAACAGTTGCGTGGTAGGATGTACAGAAAAAGAAGTCATTAAATGCATTCATCTAATACTTTTGAGCTGTGGTTCTCACACTTCTGACAAGCAACCCCTCAGCGCAAAAGGACTGGACTTTTCCATTTTGCTTTGCTTTTTAGAAAAGAAGAGGAAGAAAAAAATGCAGCTCTTATCAACAACCGTTGTATGTTTGGAAGCAGATCAGTGGTGCGTAAAATTTTTACTCAAATGTCAAACATTTCAATTTTCCAGCAAGGTATTATAGCCAGGATGTCAACATTCTAAGTAGGGAAGAGGAAAATTTCTCACTAATCCGCCTCATAATCCAGTATGGCTGCTGCCTCGTCAAAACAGAGTAATAGCTGCTGTGACAGACAGTTTACCTGCATGTCTGACAGTTTGCATCTCATCAGATCTGTCACACGTATAGTACTATAGCCCACCTGCGTTAGTTGGTGTGTTCCTTTAGTGTTTGAATAAATAAAAAGGAAAGAAGTATTCTGTTGTTAACCTTTGTTGCTAACAGTAGTGAGCTTGTTAATGACCGTAGCAGTTATCATATCCAGACTCGCAGCTGGAACATGTTTAAAATGGGTTTCAGACGTCAATAAGTAGCTACTAGTAGTTGCTGGTAGTTCAGCATAGACGGCAGTCAGCTTTGTGTTTGTAAACAGTTGATACCAAAATCTATTGAGTATTTGTTTATCTATTCATTTATTTCAGCCTCAATGCTCGTAAATCAAGGTATGCATTTAAATCCAGGTCCAAATTTTAATACCACATATTGCTATACACTGTTTGGCTGCAGGAATGAGGAGCCAGGACTGGCTAAAAGTTTCCAGATTAGCAGCTTATATTTTTTTGTCAAGGGAAGCCTCAAAGCAATCAGCCTTCTATTGAAAGAGGTCAAATATGCCCTCAGTTTAAAAGACAACTTCCAATTATACCCCAGGACTTTTCTAACTGCAGGTTGTAAGGGCACCTGCGATCTCAGCGCTCATTTATTAGCACAGGGTTGTCCCAGAGATTGTTTTTTTTTTTGCAACATGGCCTCTGTTGAAGACAAACTGGTTGCTTTCACATATAAAGCCACATATCATTGGCATCTTACCAATACAGCACCTATAAAATATCCTAACTGTACCCTTAATTAATCAAACTGCATCGGCAAATTAAATTCACAATAAACCGTATAAAGGATAGGATATTATTTAGACGTCTGCCAATTTTAGTCATTTTATAAACGTCTTTATTGTACAAATACAATATCAAATATGAATCACATCTCCAAAATTCAGCAAAAAGAGATTTGCCATTCATGGCACTAAACATTCAGAAAACGAGCCGAATTAAGCCCGGTTAGTTTGAGGTTGCCACATATTGTGAGAATTCCCGTCAAACCCGAGTGTAACTCTGAAGCTCCAAACAACAACGAAGCATCTTATTTGGGAAGGTTGAGATTCCCCATGCTTGTATTTGTCATATTACTCCTCCTTCAGTCAACGTAGCACAGAGCCATCACGTCGACGGGGATGAGTAAACTGAATGTGCTTTTCCATCTTCTAGGGCTCTGACTTGCATGTATCCGTGCATAGCAGCAGGTGTCTTAAAAAAAAACAAAAAAAAAAAGCGTTGTCCTCGTCTATCTTTTGTGTCCTTTTGTCTGCTTGCAGCGTGCTCGGCGACGTTTGTACAGCGCGTGCTGACATTGTTTTAGGCCATGTAAAGGGAGGCGGGTAGACGCTGCCCTCTGTCAGCCTGTAAACACGGCAGCTCTGCGGGTGCATGCTTTCTGTTCGCTTCACATCTTAAAGGTTGCATCTCTGCCGAGCTCTCTGTTGGCGTGAGCAGGAGAAGGGAGTGTGCTGTGGTAGCATCCAGCACAAACATTACCATCGGCTGTAACTTGATGTAAATACTGCGGTGACCATGGTTAATAGCCCTGTTCTAGTGTTGTTTGCGCTGGGTTTATTTGGCACAGGCTAGCTCTGCGGCTCAGATTTCTGTACATATGAGTCTTGCTGATTTATTTCTCTAAAAAGTATATATGGAATAGAGAAGCTGTGCTTTTTTTTTTTTTTTTTTGTATTTGCTTTGTAACGATCGAAACAGCTCTTTTCATCGGTGTATGTAAATATATTGACTTTTTTTGAGCTGCATGAAGTCTTGAATCTCGATGCGAGTTCACAGGTTGACACGTTTACTGCTTTTCTTCCAGCCTTTTACTGTAAACTTTAGGTTTTCTTGTTTGCCAAGTGAAGGAATGTCGTTTTCCGTTTGTAGATCTATGGGTGAAAAACAGATTTGCAGCAGTAGATTTATTAAAGATGATATGCTAACTTTATATACCTGTTTTGTCATTTCTTGCGTCCCATTTTGCACAGTTATTTTTCCACGCTCGTGTATTATATTGCGATTGTATGTAATGGATCACCACAAAGCAGCACTTTGTTGTAAAGAGGAAGAAGGATTATGGTTTTATTTTTATTTTATTTCGGGGGGTTTTTGCCAAATAAAATCCTGAAAAGTGTGGCATGCATTTATATTCAGCCACCTGACTCAATACTTTGTCAAATCAAAAGGTTGCAGGTATTTTCAGTCGTGTCTTTACCAGCTTTGCACATTTAAAGACATTTCTGAACATTTTTGCACAATCAGCCACATTGGATATATGTCTTTTTTAAGTCTTTCTAAGGATTCACAAATGGATTTAGGTCTGGACTTTGACTAGACGCATGATTTTACCCGTTACAGCGCTGGCTGGATGTTCAGTCTCTTTGTCCGGCCGGATGGTGAACCTCCACCCAAGTCCCAGGTCTTTTCCTGCTTTCAACAGGTTTCCTTACAGGACTACACCGTATTTAGCTTCATTCATCATCCCAAAAACTCTGACCAGCATCGCTGTCCTTGTTGAAAAACAAACAAACATTCCCTCTGGATGGTGCTGCCACCACCGTGGTTAACCATGTCTATTTAGCGTGATGGGAAATGTTGGATTTTACTTCACACAGCATTTTCCACAGACACAGAAAAGTTCAACATTGGTCTAATCTGACCAGAGCAACCTCTTCCACATGTTGGCTGTGTGCTCTACATGGCTTATGGGGAACTGAAAGCAGGAAAGTTTTTTTTCTCTCTCTCTCTCCAAACAATGACTCCCTTCTTGTGTTAGTCTGTCATAAAGGTATAAGACATAATGAGAGATCATAAACCCTTCTATGAAGGCTAGATTTATGGAGTGCTCTGCTGATAGTGGTTATGTCTACAGGTCCTCCCACCTGAGTTGTGGATCTCTGCAGCTCCTCTGAAGCTACCGTGTGCCTCTTGGCTGCTTTCCTGATCGGCTTGTCAGTCTATATAGAGAGGCACATCTTAGCAGGTTCGCTGTTGTGTCATATTCTTTCCTTTTTCAGATTAAGGGTTGAACAGAACCAAATTAGATGCTCAAAGCTTGGGATGTTGTTTCAGAACCTGACTGGGTTTTAAATTCCTCCAGAACTGTATCCCTGGCCTGTCTGCTGTGTTCCTCGCTCTTTATATTGTTTGTTCATTATTGTTCTGCAGCAAACCTGACGTCTTGACAGAACTGCCGCGTTTATGAAGTGTTTAAAATAGAAACATGTAGACTCTTTTACCTGGATGAGCTTAGAAGGCAGTTGGTTCCATCATGTTTTATTTAGGGGTATCGGAGTTAAGGTATAGCTGAACACCAATGTAGTGCATTTTTATTTCCTTGCATCTATAACTAACATAACATATATAACTATATAATATTTTATCTTGGCTTACCACATACAATCCTAATAAAGGACATAGAGCTTTATAGCTGCACTGTTAAAAAAGATAAATGTATATCAATACCTTTACAAGGCACTGTATGCCTTAAAAATTACACTTTTAGTCTCGTATGGTTGTTTAGTTACATTTTTTTTGAATAACCTTATACAAATTTTCTTTTCCAAGAAAACTACATCCAAATAGATTTAAAAAAGCCTGGGTAAAGTTGAACCAAACTTCTCCAAATGACTGTAAAGAGGAAGTACTTTGACATATTAAAATGTGACTGGGTTTGTGGTGCTCTGATCAGCAAAGTCAGCTGGGTTTTTGTTACTTTGCTGCTGTTCTCAGGAGCCAGACTGCTGAGTTCAGTTCCTTCCTCTGTGGCCTCCTCTGTTTGCTGTCCAGACCTTATGCAACAAGGTCCTCTTTTGTTTGAAGCCACTGGACCAAGTATTTCATCCCACAGAGACGTTTCTGACTTCAAATGGGCTCGCTATGTTTTATTTAGGTATAAGGTCAACAAATGCTGGAAGTCCCGAAGAAAGGTCCGTTGTTCAGTGAACGCACGTTGGAGAATTGAATGAATACTGAGATGCACTTTCAACAACCACTTCAAAATTATATCTCACCAAGACTTGTTTACCACAGGTTTTTATAATGGGTTCGAACAAGGAATTTGCTGAAAATATTTTGGTTTAAAATAAGTCTGTTGGTGCTCTTACGAGTCACGCTTTTACTGCTGCTGTAACACAAGCCCGAATGTTTCCCACAGAGTTTGGCTTTCAACAACACCAAACCGTAGTTACACTCATATATTCATTTCTGACAAACACTCAACACAGGCAAATGTTTCTAGTTTTTATCAAAAATGCCAAACTCTGGCATATCATTTGATGTTTTTGTTCAGCAACATACATGTTATGTGACTTTAGGGCTCTCTAGGTACCAAAACACCGTATTTTCATCATGCCAATATGTTAAGAAGAAGAAGGAGAAATCTTTATTTGTCATTGCAATTGTACATTCCAATGAAATTTGTCTTCCCTTAGGGAGCAGTGGGCATTAATCACAGCGCCAGGGGAGCAATCTGGGGCTAAGGGTCTTGCTCAGGGATCCACAGTGGCAGTCTGCGGGAATCGAACCGGGTACTTGCAACCTTCTCAGAGTGCAAACACGCTGTACTAGGCCACCACCCCCACATTGAAGTGAGAGAAAATTCATTCAAATCCAGGTAAACTGGTAGTAAGATACCACAGATGTTTGGTGGGAGCAAAGGGTAGAGCCAAGAGGGTAAAAACATCCATTTTTTTTAATGGGAAACAGGTAATCAATACAATTAAAATGGATAAAAGTCAAAGAGAGGACATGATAAAAAGAAGGACTTTGGTTGATGGCAGATAAAGCCAAATCTAAATGATCTAATTGATGCATTCCATTAAGAATCAGGAACTGAAAGAGGATTCCAAGATGACCACAGTCTCACTGTTTAGTCACAGCGCTCCTGCATCTGCTGCACAGCTTATACCATCATCTTCATCATTCCTGTTCAATTTTAAACAAAAGTAAGAAAAATAATAGGATCACAACCGTTAAGTCGGGATTTATTATGGTTTAGTTCTGAATTAATTCACGGTGGACCAGGATTCAGTCGTTCGTGGCTCACAAAGAGATTGTGTCCGTTCTGCATACTTTGTTGGCTTTCACTGCACTATAAGACTTTGCTGGCACCGTATTGGAACATCATGTAAGTAGTCGAGGCTGTACGACGAGGAAAACATGGCATTTAAGGGTTGTGGACACGCACAGAAACAACAAAACGGGAAAAAACCCGAACAGGAATATAAAAAATATTCGGCACGAAAAGGAAGAAGATTTGTGTTTGGACGCTCTTCTGTGAAGGCCAGATGTCATGTAGTCCTACAAAGTGCAGCTCCTCCAGAGACACCACGGCTGTCTTTTGTCTGCTCCTGCGATTTCTGCCCTCCTTGCCTGAAACCTTTCCACCGCTTCAGCCCTGATCTGTCTTGTTTGTTCACTAATGTCCTGATAACCTCTGAATCCATCGCCGAACGGCTGCCTTTATGCTAAATTACTTTTTGGGTTACTTCTGAAGGCGGCTGGTTGCCCTGCATGTTTATTTTCCACAGTTACCAATGTACCATCTAATATAGAACAGATTACTGGATCAAAATGGGCTTCTGTGCTAGTTTGTCTCTCTTTTTGCCTCTGCTCTGTCTTTTCTAACCCCCAGTCGGTCGAGGCAGATGACCGTTCACACTGACCCTAGTTCTGCTGGAGATTTTTCCTTCCCGTTAAAGGGGAGTTTTTTCTTTCCACTGTCGCTTCATGCTTGCTCAGTATGAGAGATTGCTGCAAAGCCATGGACAATGCAGACGACTGTTCCTGTGGCTCTACGCTTCTCCAGGAGGAGTGAATGCTGCTTGTCAAGACTTGATGCAATCAACTGGGTTCCCTAAAATAGGATTTTTATTTTCAACCAATCTGTATAATCTCATTGAATTTGACTTTGGAAACAATGGCGCCACCAGTGGGGTGGCCACCCTGTGTCATGTCCTGGCCACCCCACTGGCCAGTGTAAATTGCAGTAGCGTCAGTTTAAGATTTCATCCCATCATGCACAGCCAGCCAGGCAGCCGCTCTTCCTGACCTTCTGTCGCGCTTTTATTTGTATCTGCCAGCATCTACTTTCCTCAACTAATTGTTTTGTTTTTTTAATAAATGAATAAATGTACACCTTATTCCTAATATAATTACACAATGAAAAAGAATTGTTGTGCAACTCAAAATGTTAACTGTACTGTTACTAGTCTATGCAGATTAGATCATTAGTAACATAAAAAAATCAAGCAATTGACCAAAAGATATTAGTAGGCGTTTGCTTAAGTCTTTGAGAAAGTTTTCTACAGGCAGCTTTACTACAACAGTAGAATGAAATCCTGAAATGATGGCTTTTAGTTTCAGTGTGCCACCCCCCATGAAACATTTCTGGAGGCGCCACTGTTTGGAAAGTGCCTAGAGATGACATGTTTTATTAATTGGTGCTATATAAATAAAATTTAATTGAATTAAATTAAGGGGGGGGGGGTGCATATTTTTATTTGCAAGAAAAAAAATTACATTCCTTTATTCTAAACCCTCACACTGAAAACATTTGCGCAGAGGAGTTTAATATAATAAATAATCAGAGTCGGGACCTTTCATCTGGTGACCTCTGCTCCCGAAATGAAGGAGCAGGCTCAGCCTGGGCATGAACGGGGCGGGCCGGCGTCTCTCCCCCCGAGAACAGGCCAATAAAAGCGGAGTGTTGTTTCATAACAGGACTGCAGTCAGGGCAGCTCTCACCTCCTGCGACTCGCCGCCGCCGCCGCATCTCCTCGCAAATGGCAGCTCCGAAGAAAGTCTGCATCGTGGGCTCCGGGAACTGGCAAGTTGACGCGTTTATGTGGCGAGCTGTCAGGACGCGTCAGGTTTCACGCGGGCACGTCACAGCCGACCCACGCGCCCGTGGCGGCGTTGAGTGGCAGGACTCCGCAGCCGTGGAGGTGCACGGAGTTGGAGCCTCCTCTGCAGGAACCTGCCGCCGCAAACCGCTTCATTAGCGGGACACAAACGGGGCAGCTTTACGCTGATGAACCGGCCGAGGGTTCAGAAAACTGATCACACGTCGGTAGCGATTCCTGAGTTCTGTTTTTTTTTTGTTGTCCGCCCTTGAAGTTAGCCATAACAAGTGTGCTTTAGCTTAGCTTGTCCTCAGCGCCGGAGCTCTATTCATAAATCCTGGAGATTAAAGTCGCCGCGCAAATTTGGCTGTTTTAAAGCGATAAAACACAATTTAAAGCAGAGGCTGCAAATGTCTGGAATTAACCGAGAAAATCGGCTCGGACGTTTAGTGAATTTTGTAAGGCGAATTAATTTTATTATTAAATTATTTCTGGAAATGTAGCACACTTTTTTTTTTAAACGAGCCCAATTTAAAATAAAACGTCATGCCGAATTCTGATGTTCATCCAGATCCAGATAAGTAGAATAAATGTTGCTTTAGTACAATTAATCTGTTATTAATGAAAAAGAAAAAAAATCTCTTGAATTGGAATTAGTGGTCCAGAGTAGTAGCTTTTACCTTGCAACAGAAAGGTCCTGGGTTCAAATCCCAGTTTGGGGTCTCTCTGCATGGAGTTTACATGTTCTCCATGTGCATGCTTAGGTTCTCTCCGGGTACTCCGGCTTCCTCTCAAACATGACATGAGAGTCATGACTGTTATTCGGTCTCTCATGTTAGGTGTGATTGTGTGTGTGTGTGTGCGCACATTTGTTGTCTTGCCCGGTGTGCCTCAATGTTGCCCTGTGTTGAATTGGCAACCTGTCCAGGGTGTACCCAGCCTCTCCCTCAATGGACGCTGTAGATAGGCACCAGCCCATGTCCCTGCACAGATGAACGCATAGTATAGACAATGGAGGTTTGAATTAGACCTAATGAATATCAAGTTTTCCAAGTGTGACAATTTGAATCATATTCATATTTAAAAAAAATAAAAATTAAACCAAATCTTTGCCTGATCAGTTGGCGGACCCTGTTTTAATTATGGATTCAGTGTTTCTGAAATTTGCCAGTTAGAAGTGAAGCCTTAACGGGTTAGAAGTTGAAGTCGAAGGCTTTTCATAAAGCCTGACGTCAAAATCCAACATAGCTGCATTGCAAATAAAAGTTAGTTATAAATGAAGTAAAGATTCTTATGTAAAAAAAATAAAAACAATCTTTCTTATTCATTGGCACTGAATTAATAGTTGGAGGATGTGGTTTTAATTGTAAGGTCAGTTTTTACTCAGAGAATTAGAACTTTAGAACAATTCCTAGAAGTTAAAATCAGTGGGAAATTCAGAGGTTTCTTCCCAATCTTGACCTAAAAATCCAATATGGCAGCCTTGTGTATAAAACTGTGAGTTTGCATTAGGGCTGGACGATACAGGGGGGGAAAAAAGCATATTGATAAAATAGAAATCATATTGCTTGATATCGATAATTATAAAAAAAAAAAAAGAGTGGAAGATTGGGTTGGAAAAATTTGGGATTTCTCACCAATTTTAGCCCCAGCTGACTTGAAACTTTATGATATCCCAAATTAACAATATACATTTGTATTTCTGAAAAGTTGTATCTCATTTAATGCTTTCCACTCAGAAACATACAACTCTTTTTGTAAACATGTTGCTACAATCTTTGAAAGAGCAAAACTTTATATTTTTGCTCATTTTGGACAGGGAACAAGGTTAGATTGGGTGTGATGTTCCCAGATCTGAGTGCTGACTTAAGAGCTAAATGAAACACGGCACAGGTAGACATACGGGTCACCCACTTCAGTTAATACCAGGTGTTCCTTAAAGTTTCTGTTAATTTGCATAACGGGTTATGCCTTCATATTTACCTGGCAAAAGATTAATGCCAGAGTTTATACTGAGAACCACCAAAGGCAGGCCAAGTACAACCAGAGGTACTTGTACCACATTTTGAGAACCATGGGACTAGAACAAAAATCGTTTAATCTTTTGGTCCGCCTGCAAGTCTGTGCAGGTCAGAGAACATCAAAGTGAAGTCCAAAGAGAAGCCATAAATGTTTTATCTGGAATTTAAAACACCATCCACATCAAACACTAACTTGTAATTGTTTAACCGCACAGGGGCTCTGCCATTGCCAAGATTGTAGGTGCCAATGTTGCTCAGAATCCCAAATTTGACAACACAGTAAAGATGTGGGTGTTTGAGGAGATGGTGAATGGGCGAAAGCTGACCGAAATAATCAACACCAGCCACGAGAATGTGAAGTACCTCCCTGGGCACAAGCTGCCGACAAATGTGGTAAGAAACTGTCAGTTTATAACGTCTTTGTGTTAGAGGGCCAAAAGTGCCACACTCCCTAACATGAATGGATTATTACATGATTATATACATGGCAAAGTAAACACATATACGACCATAATTAATTAATGATATTTTTTCAACACTTTACCCTGAAACTGTCACTGTAACTCACCTGAATGGCTCTAAGATATGATTGGTTGCCCCTACGCAGCAATTCTACCTTGGACCAATCATCTTGGCTGGAGCAAAAGCGTTGTCCGCTCATTCACTTAGATGGGTAAAGCTGCCAGATGTAATTAACCCATGATTTGCTGCAGCATTGGACCAAAACATGATTTCACACTGAGACTTAGGCTCTTTTTTTTTTTAAATAAGATGCATGTTAATTTCAAAGTAACATAGCATTGTATTAAATTCCATAAACATTTAGATATATATATGGCTTTATTTCTGTAATATCTACATTTGTATGTAAAGGGGGGGCAGGGGGGGGGGGACTGGGGTTGTGACTTAAGTGAATCATTTTTTGTTTTATTTTTGACATTAGATCCAGCAGTGATGATCATGCAAAATAGCATTTGTGATTGTTTTATAGTCATTCGAGCTGCAGGGACTTTTTTTTTTTTCCTGTGTCAAACAAGTCGTTGACGAGATTAACATTTAGCTGTGTTCATGCTCCATACGCGCCACAGACACATTGACTTTAAGCTAAATTAAAATAAGAAAATAAATGATTAGCTTTTGTCGAAGAAACAACAGCACACGTTTGATTGTGAAGTTATTTGTGCACAAAAATATGGAACCACAATCGTCATCTTTATGTATCATCATTATTTGCAATGCTGGAATCACAAAGGACTGTTTGCAATGCAATAGTTGAATATTATATTTTAGCCGCCATGTATTCTCTCGTTGCATGTCAGTAATATATTTGGTTAGTTAGAGGGTCTCTAACCCCTCTTGGCCCACACTGGGTATATTTCCATAAAAATGTTGGAAGTTTTAAAGATGGAAAAGAAAGCTGGGGGGGGGGACTGTAAAATATGGGTTTGTCACAGTCAACGTCATCAATGCAATATTGACCAATAGTATTGCAGTTTAATGTTTCCTGATATTCCTAACTTTAATATACATGGTCACTGATATTTATTCACTATATTTGTGGCTGTGTTAGATGTTTAATGCAATTAAAGCTAACATGGATATGCTTGATGTTAGTTTGAAGGCCCACAGATCATATTTTGATCAGGCCCCCATAAAGCCTTGGACTGGCTCTGGTTATCAGTTATATAATTTGTCGTATCGAGTTTACTGCTGCCTCATGTATGCTTGTGTCTGATCTTAAGCGTGTCTGTCATTTTACATGTGCACGTCTGTTTAATGTAAAACGCTCTACTTCCACTGCCTCTCAGCTGGCGGTGCCGGACCTGGTGGAGGCGTCCAGCGGCGCGGACATCTTGGTGTTTGTGATCCCGCACCAGTTTATCGGCAAAGTGTGTGACACGATAAAGGGCAAGGTTAAAAGCGACGCTCTCGGAATATCCCTCATCAAGGTTTGACTTTGCTCGCTGTGCACGGATTTTTAGAATCAGATATACATGTTTCACCCTTGATCGCAGCACTCCGGCTTGGCGACGCCCCTTTGTTGTTGTGCAATGGCATCTTTGACCCAGATACAAACTCTCTTGCACGTTTTTCATTCCTCTAGGGCGTGGACGAGGGGCCCGATGGACTGAAACTCATCTCTGATGTAATCCAGGAGAAGCTCGGCATCACGATGAGCGTGCTGATGGGGGCCAACATTGCCAATGAGGTCGCCGACGAGAAGTTCTGTGAGACCACCATCGGTGAGCACGACAGGCGGCTGGCAACAAGGCTGTGTAGTCTCAGCTCAAGCCTTTCCGAAGTTTTTTCTTTGTTGCTTTGTCATTTCCTCTCTTTGTGGGCTGGAATTCCTAATAGGATTTACTGTCAGCAAACCTCTTTAGGCAGAATTAGTGCTTGTGGGAATATTCAGTCTGGGGTGGTTAAGTTCAGCTCATGTTGTCGCATTTTAACATAGCCAGTTGTTGTTGTTTTTTTTTTCTTTTTCTTTCATACTTGCAGGCTGTAAGAACAAAAATCACGGTACCCTCCTGAAGGAGCTCATGCAGACCAACAACTTCAGAGTTACTGTAGTGGAGGAGTACGACGTGGTGGAAATCTGTGGAGCTCTGAAGGTGAGCTCTTGGAACAGGCACACTGAGTCAAGCTGAGGTCTCACTATGTAATATGAACTTTATATTAAACACAGAGTCTTCCTTCTTAATCTATTCTGTTACTTTGAGAAGAAGGCATTCACGATGTCTTGCAAAACTGCTCAATATTTACCGCATTTACTGGATCAGAATCCGAATCAAGTTTAATCGGCAAGTAAGTTTGCACTTACAAGGAAATTGACTTGGTATTGATGGTGCAGACAAAAAATAAGAATACAGTAAATAAGAATTAAAAAGGATATATACATGGAAGCTGTATACACTCAGCAGACTTTACCCAACCAAAGTTACCGAAGCTTTTTGCTGTATAGTAGTTCAATAATATTATATTTATATAGCGCCAATTCATGATATATGTCATCTCAAGGCACTTTACAAAGCTGTTTCAGTCAAATCATCCAGAAAGATTGGTACATTGAATCAAGTCTTGACAAGCAGCAGTTTGTACTCGTAAACGACTCTGCTTTTTCCAAATCTAAGACCAATGGTTTTTAAACATTGAATTCTAATGGAACGTGCAACAGCGACTCGAGTTACGCTGATCGGCCGCATATGAAGGATGTTTTCTTCAAGACTGCCAAGGAGAAATGTGTGCGCTGGGTTCACCGGGGCGGTCGGCCTACACATGCAGCAAGCATTTTGTCGGAGGAAAGGGCACAACCGAAGAACATCCTGACCCAATTCCAGCGACATCAAGTCAAGGTAAGAGTATTTTGGTGGCCGACATGTTAATAAAGTAGCGCCTGCTACCATGACAGCATATAGGCTGTCATGGTAGCAGGCGCTAACATGATACCCTGCTACCAGGAAAGCCTACTCAAAAACATTTCAAATGAGACAAACATTAAACATATACCCATTCCTGGACGGTGATTGCAAACAACAACAAAAAAAACGGCCGACGCTGCCATGATCGCCGCGCAGGAAAAAAAAACAAAGCTTACCGTTCATCAACTCGGCCAGTTTTCCAGTCTTTTTAAGCCCTCGAACCTCAAGCCATCGTTTGAGCTGAAGGTTGGTGTGTTCTTCGACAGCCACTCCTCATGAAAGAGCGTAGAGCCACAGGGAGAATCGTCTGCATTGTCCATGGCTTTGCAGCAATCCCTCATACTGAGCAAGCATGAAGCAACAGTGGAGAGGAAAACTCCCCGTTAACACGGAGGAAAACTTCCAGCAGAACCATCTGCCTCGACTGACTGGGGGTTCAGGAAGACAGAGCAGGGACACAAAAAGCACAGAAGCACACATTGATCCATAGTAACAAAGTGTAGAGATCCAAAGGCTTCTGGCACAACTTCACCAACTTCCAAGGTGCATGGAGGAGGTCAAAGATCCGGTGAAGTGACGACTGCAGCAACGCTTGAAGTACTGGGAAACAACTTTATTTGCTGACCAATTCTTGGCCTGCCTTCATCAGCGTGACCCTAATGGGGGCGACGAGCGCATGTGTGAGCTCTGCTTGCTTAGCAAATATTTCTAAAGACAGTCGGTAGGTTCTAACAATGTCTGTGTCTACAGGGCCCAAACAGTCATGCACAGCTTTTGTTGGAGGAGGGGAAAAAAAGTGTAGGTTTGCGTGTGGATAAGAGGAGAGGAGAAACCCATTTAGCAAGAGCGAGGTTATAATCTCTAAAAAAGCTCAGAGGAATAAAGGGATGTGATTAATGCTCTGAATTTAATGAGAAAGATGATGGAGCTCGTTCATTCACTGATGGGACGGATTAGTTGAATGTCATTAATTCTCCAGATTGTCTGCGAGGTTTGCAGGTGTGTCTCCAGCTTTTTATTTCCACCTGCGGTGTTTGCTTACGCTCCCCCCCCCCCCCTCTCCCTTTGTTGTGCAGAACATCGTTGCGGTGGGCGCGGGTTTCTGCGACGGTCTGGGCTTCGGGGACAACACGAAGGCAGCGGTGATCAGGCTGGGGCTGATGGAGATGATTGCTTTCGCGAGGATTTTCTGCAAAGTGGGGCCCGTTTCCTCGGCGACCTTCCTGGAGAGCTGCGGCGTGGCCGACCTCATCACAACCTGCTACGGCGGCCGCAACCGCAAAGTAGCTGAAGCTTTCGTGAAGACGGGGAAAGTGAGAGCCTTCTTTTTTCTTTTTCTTTTTTTTTTTTTTATTAGGTTATTGAAATCACCTTTTTTGAAGCAGAAAAACATTTACTCAGAAAAATAACTGTATTGAAAAGGTGCACATAGCTGCCGCTACTATAATGGACATTTGCACATTTAAACTGCATATATTTAGTCATATTTTGATATTTTTTCTTAAGAAAGGTAATAACTATACATCATAATCTTAAATCAAATCCGGATTCTAATCCAATTTTAGTTTTTAGGAAGTTCGAATTCAAAATTTCAAAATGCTGGAGAAAATATTAACGTATAGACTACACCACTGCGATAATTACTCCTAACTTGACAGTTGTACATCATACAATTATTGACATCCTCTATGATTAGGATTAGCCATAAAAGGTCATTGCTCAAGATATTTAGTGTTATATCCAAGCAAATTAAAGGTGTATAGCCACGTTTTATGCTTATAAAAAAAATACCAAAACCCGTTTGATCGTGATAAAGCAAAGCTATATACACCTAGCCTACATCTTGATGGTCCTTTTTGAGGTTATTTAGAATCCAGTGCTGGGCACCATGAACAGATGTAAGCAGACGTGGCACCATCTACTGGCAGTATCACAGAACTGTCACAATG
Organism: Fundulus heteroclitus; assembly: GCF_011125445.2. Lineage (NCBI taxonomy): Eukaryota > Metazoa > Chordata > Actinopteri > Cyprinodontiformes > Fundulidae > Fundulus > Fundulus heteroclitus. Next base: position 28,908,648 of record NC_046361.1, on the reverse strand, counting down.
CTGGTTTGCTTAAACAATAATCACTTGGAAATAATGCCAGACCTAGCCTGACCCTCTGCAATGCCTCGCAATAAAGCGGCAGCTCAGCGTGATTGGAGACCAACCATTATTAATTAAATGCACCGATCTACAGCCTTGTATCAGAACACTTACTCTTGGCAATCAACTCTGCTGTCACATCTTAGCAATTGGCAGGTTTAGCGTCCGCTTCAGTGAACACAAACGTTCATAGTGTATTCCCAGTGACATTCCAGTCTTTTCCCTCTTGGAGTCATATTTTTTATTTTATTTTTTTGTGGAACTGGGACCATTCTGCATTGTTTGCCTGGGAGATGCTAATAGCCGTTAGCTGCTTCCTTGTTTTATCCCCTGCTGCACAGACGCAGTGTTGTACTACCTATGTTATTATAAATAAACACAAACTGCTTTATTTACAAATAAATTGAGCAAAAACGAAGCTTAAAATGTGATAATCTTTCATAAAAACTGTATACAACCAGAGTAAGCTACTGACGTATAAAGTCAAATAACATGGCTAAGCACCTTTTAAATGGAAAGTCCCTGAGGAGATTGCAAAGCCCATTCAAGGAGATTTAATAATGCTACACGTCTCCATCTGCTGATGAACTTTGAGGTCTATTTATACTCAACAAAAACAAAGTTACATTCTCACAGCTTGTCTCTGACATATTCTCAAGGTAGAACCTCTTTCTTGTGTGTTGTCTAATAACAAATACATACCAATGTTGTAGCAGGAGGCAACTTTCAGGAAATCTTGCTAACTGAACTGATCTGCCAGGAAGGAATTTTGGCCTTTATGGCGATACTAACTTAATTTTCCTGCAGTACTTGGTCACACTGCCAAATGAATGCTTTAATGACCAATCTGCTTGATAGATATTTATATATATTTAATTTATTTTATGTTTTTTTAAATAAAAACCTAAAATAAATGCATTTCTATCCATTTCTTCCATCCATTTTCTATACCGCTTAGTCCCTCATGGGGTCGCGGGGGTTGCTGGTGCCTATCTCCAGCATTCACTGGGCGAGAGGCAGGGTACATATTAAAAATAATTTTTTATGGTTCTTACATAATACAAAAAAATGTCCCAATAAACAGGATTTTGGGTTTTCTTTAGTTATGGGCCATAGTCATTCAAATAAATGATTGAAAATGTTATTATATAATGTAGATATACAACTTTAAATTTTGCAATACTAGTATGTTTTGATAATATTAATTTGTTGAGGTGCACCTGCAGCCGACACTTTATTTCATATTGACTACCATAATGTAGGTTGATGCAGCGTAGGTCTCGTTGCTCTTTTTAAACAAACATTTCCTGTTGTATGTTTTGCTCAGTCCATCGAGGAGCTGGAGAAAGAGATGCTGAACGGGCAGAAGCTGCAGGGACCAGCAACAGCTGCTGAGGTTTACCTCATCCTCAAGCACAAAAACCTGGTTGATAAGTAAGTCAGGAAGCCCGGCGGCATGAACCCCCGGCAGCGTCTGCTGAAGGCTCGGTAGAGATGAGCACTAAAAGCCTTTGTCCGTTGACAGGTTCCCTCTCTTCAACGCGGTGTATCAGATCTGCTTCCAGGGCCACCCGGTCTCAGAGTTCATCAGCTGCCTGCAGAACCACCCGGAACACATGTGACGAGCTGAACCTGGCAGGGTGCCTTCTCAGCGGGAACACGGCCACTTTTCTGTTCAAACTCAACGGAGCATGACCCGTCGCTTCCTGGTCGTCGTGTTGACTCCACTCGGCGAATCCACGTTGAAGCCGCACAAGTGTTTAAAAGTCTATTTCAGACATATCATTTAGGGATGTCATCCCATTTCCAGATGTGTGGTGAAACTTGAAGGATAACTTTTGTCCCCACATGGTGGTCAGACAACCGTTTGTTTTGTTTTGTACGCTTGATTTTAATCGGATTTTACGGCGTCCGTTTAAAAAAAAAAATTACTACCGACTGAAATCCACAATTTGTATGACATCTACAAAAAAAATGTGACATTAACTCAGTGTTTATATGCTATTATATAATGAATCCGCTGTTATTAACAATCTTTATAATAGTTTTAATGTTTCCGTCCAGTGAACCACAATTAATTATTAGATTATATATGTAATACCTCACTTTAATTTTTATTTTATTTTTTAAGTGATTCTAAAAGTACTGTAATTGAAAGATGCTTTTAACTTACAAAGCTAATGTGCCTTATACTGCAGGGTTGGCCTTCCTTAGTGAAATATGTGAAGGTGAAAAACAAACTCCCTGCAAGAGAGACCTTTGATTTAAAACAGAAGCGGAAACATGTTCAGTAATTTGGGTAAATTACTCTTCGAGGCAGCCAATGATCTATTTGTCAGAAGCCAGAATAAGATTTATTTAGGTAAAAAGAGTAAGTTAGTTTGTGAAAATGTACAGATGTGGTATTAGTTGCTGCTCTATACTTTTAGATCCATAATGAGGGACTTTATTTTAAAGCGCTGTATTTTATTGCCAGTTAACATCCATCCACTCTGTCATTTGTTACTGTGATCCTGCCTCAACATGCTTTTGCTTTGAGATGATATGTTAAGAAATACCTTCATCTGTCACTAATAAATCACTATTGGTGTCAAGTCCTGTTTGAGGCCATTTCTTTTAGCGCAGCATTAAAATACACAACCTATGCATCTTTGACCTTAAGGCACAAACTAACAGGCTGGATATTCTTCAGGATTTACAGAGAGCAGAATCGACGTGTCCATTTTACTTTTTCATTTAACCTTTTTTGTTTTTTTTAATACATGCATTATTGATATCCATGATTTAATTTAAGAGTCGAACCATCATCCTTTCTTCTTTCCATTCATTCTTTTCTCCCAGCATCCAGCCATCTTTTCTTCCTTTAATCCTTTCCTCCTCATTTTCATTTAGCCATCCATAGTGTATTTTGGCGTATTTTTGGCCGGGCTAGGGCTTATCTCTAGCCGTTATTGGGTGAGAGGTGGAGGTACACCCTGGACAGGTCCCCAGGACAAACATGGTGGCTCATAGCTGTCCAAACAAGCAGCCCCTACATCCAATCAGCACTTAAAGAAGGAATTTTGTACCATTTTCTTAAATTTGACTTTGAATCAGTTAAATGTGATTTTTGAAACAAGCTAAAAGAAGAATTCTGTACCTTTTCACAGCAGTAAAGGCTCTAAAAAACACTTTTAGTCCTATTTTTAAAAACAGTCATGTACAGAAAGCTCAGTGGGCTGATTTGTGATGTGGATCGCTCAAGATCTCAAATTTCAGGATATATTTCATCCTGTGAGAATGTTTTTTATGTTAATAACATTAATATAAAATCATTCAATTTGAAATTTGTCCAACTGTATTTGGTTTTGAATACATCAAGAAACCACCGGCACAGCAATAGAAGCAAAACTAGTTTATTGAACGTAATGGAAGTGTAGCTACCTTTACATAAAGTGAGCAGCAGCAGCAGCGTTCAGTCTGACATTCAGCTGATTTGTAGCCAACGCACCTGCTGCCTGGATATGTTAAAATATGGAATCAATAAAGGTTAAAAAATCAAAAATGTAAACACAAAATGGAATGAAGCTCTGAGTTGGCCCAATAAAGCCTCCGCTGGTATTCCTTGTCCTGGACAAAAGTTAAGACTCCTGCTAACTTAAAGCATTTATCCCAGACAGGAAAAGCAAAATAAAACAACAATCCTATGTATGTCACTATCTTTGCAGTGCAAGCATAATAGCATTTATAGAGAGTATAAGACTAACAGCTGGTGTGCACGCCGTTCCTCGGCTCTTGTGACCATCCCGTTCCTTTTACTTTTCAGTCTTAATTCTAACAGACGGGGAAATGTAACTAATTCAGCTTTCATTGCTCTTATCTAAAAAAGGAACTTTGTCTCGCCATAAAATAAGACTAAATTGTTCTGTGTGTATAAAAAGTACCAACCAGCGCAGCTGTGGCACCTAATATTAACTCATAATCCTCATGCGGGTGTTTCTGAAAGCTCCTCGGAATAATAACGATACCTGAGAAATGGTTTTCAATTTGTTTCTTGCTCGCGTCCCTCTGAGACTCTTCCCTGCCGGGATGGCTCGCTTTTTTCTGCAGCACCCCTCCTACTCCTTTACGTCTACTCCTCCCTAAGCCCGCATCTCATTACTATTCAGAGTTTGTGAGGGTTGACCCATTTGTAAGTGCCTTCATAACGAAATCCAACTTTCTGAACCAGGTCATCTGCTTCTGAGGGCCCACGACTGAGAAGAAAAAAGGAAAAAACAAAACAAAACAATTTTTTTTTACAAATTTTGGTTTATGGTAAAGAAAACTTTCCTCCTATTGAGGGCAGATTTAGTATTTATTACCTTCCATATTTATAAGGAATAGGCTTTGGCTTCTCTTTGTCTATCTGATGAAGAAGAGGTGTGAAGATCCTCCAAGCTTCTCTCAGTTCATCACTGCAGATAACAATAAAAGTCACAGCAGTTAAAAACAGTGCCATTAACTTACATAGGGTACTTTTTTTTCTTTTCTTTTTTAAATCAGAAATGTGGTCAGATGAAAAAAGAGAGATACCTACACTGATAGCATAAAAGAGATTGTTTTACTAAAGTGTAAAAAGGTGCTCTTAGGCAAAAGCTTTGAAATTATTATTTATATATATGAATAAAACTTAAGCTCCTCCTCCTGCTACTTTCTTGATATTTTACCCGCAGCTTTCTTTAAGAACGTTTGGTGTGTCACAAGTTTGTCAGGAGTTTCCCCTCAGGCATTAAAAACAGCAAGTATCAAACCAATGGTTCAAAAGGACAATCTGGACCAGCTTCTGTTGCAAAGTTACAGGCCCATTTGAAATCTTTTCCTTTGCGGATCTTATTATACCACTGCAACATACTTTTATGTGTTCTTCATCTAAAGCACTTGTCTTGTTGCAGAAATAACTTTCCCTTGCCTCATTTGCAACTCAGATTTCTCTAGTGATCAGGAAGAGCGCTAATGCACTTTGGTGCCATCTAGTGGAGCTCGTGCAGGACACCAGCTTTAACAGGCTTGTGTGGTTTGGAAGCAGTGAGTTGAGACTGGAAACAGACCTGCGTACAAAATGCATTTGGCTACCGCAGAACACATCCAGGATGAGTCGTTCATAAGCATCTGGGAGCTTCACATCCTGGAAACAAGAAGAACATGTTGGCTTCATTTTCCATGCAGTTGTTTAAAAGACCTTTAAAAGACACCAGTAAAATACAGTTGATGCTGGATAGTTACGTAAATTGCACACAAAAGAAAAGCCTCATAACCTTATTCCTTTCTTATGGTGTGACGTTAAATCAGATAAAAAGCATTTTAGGTCAGTTAAGATGAAGAAAATTAAGTGCCAGACTCAGGATTGTAGGCGGTTTGTTTCAAACACCTTTTCAGCAATGCCTGCTTCAATATTTCCACATATTGTTCTTTTCTCATGATGAAAATGATTTTGTGAAGTGCACCAGTCTGTCCTGCAGCAAAACACCCCCACAACATGATGTAGCTGACATCATATTTCACGGATGGCGTTCTCCGGCTTGCAATCTCTGCCCGTTATCTTCAGAAAATATCATTTTGGTTTAATCAGACTACATGCTAAAACTTAAGGTCTTTGTCCTCGGGTGCATTTACCTTAAAACTAAACGAAGGCAAGCCTCTAATTCAGATTGTGTGAATGATTACAATTCCATGACATCATATAGGTTTTCCCCAAATTGTTTAAAGGCACAGTAATCATAGTGAATGTAAACTTCTGTAATGACAGACAGCGGGGAAGAAAAATGTTATGTCTTTTTATAAAGCGTGTGTAAATATTTAGTTTTAACTGCACTGCAAAAAGAGAATGAAAAATAAGTAAAATTGTCTTGAAGTGAGTGTATTTGCCCTTGATTTGAGTAGGTAAATAAGATTATTTGCCAATGGAATGATATAAGATTATTAGATATACTGCACTTGAAATGAGATGATGGAGATTAGTTGTTCCAGTTCTAAGTGCAAAAATCTTATTCCATTGGCAAATACTCTTATTTACCTCCTCAAATCAAGGAAAAATACTTTCATTTCAAGAAAAAATTTCTTATTTTTAGTTCTATTTTTGCAGTGGTATTGACAGCTAACATTACAGACTTAATAATCTTTAACGGAGCAGCGGATGGGTGGTGACCGAATCGTTGCAAACTTTAAAATTAAAAGACAAATAAATTAACTGGAGCCTGCCTTGTATCTACTCTTGTAGGTGAGGTCCAGCTCTGTTTCTTCAGGGCTGAAGTAAACTCCGGGTTTCTTGCTCATCATCTTGGCGTAGATGGCCTCGTTGGGCTGCACCCGAACAACCAGCTCGTTCCTCTGACACTTGGTCTCAAAAATGTCTCCCGGCACATCCGTGAACTGCAGCCGCACCTCGGCTTTCCTCTCATTCAGAGCTTTACCGCAGCGCAGGATGAAAGGGACACCTGTGCGGGGACATTTTCGAGGCTTTACCAAAGAGAGGACTCAAGTGTTGCATTGTTGACATTTTCAATTCTCTTTACCATCCCAGCGTTCGTTGTGCACATAGAGCACGGCGGTGGCAAAGGTTGCCTGAGTCGATCCTTTGGGTACAGTCGGATCATCAAGGTAACCCAGCTTAGCTTCTCCTTCCCCCTCAGGATTCCCCACGTACTGGCCCAGCACCACATCGGACATGGTCACTGGAGCAATACACTTCAGCACCTTCACCTGCAAGACCAACATATATTTCACTGAATGACGTGGTGATGAATGTGAAACTTTTTGTTTGCGGCAGACGAATCCAGCACCTTTTCATCCCTGACGTCGTCAGAGCTGGTGGAAGCTGGCTTCTCCATGGCCACCAGGCAGAGCATCTGCAGCAGGTGGTTCTGCATCACGTCTCTGATCGGGACACAGGCAACAAACGGGTTGTCACACAAAAGACACAATGACGCCTTTGATCACAGGGGAAATTAGCATTGAGCATTCGGTAGGATGAATGTTACTTTAGATCTGGATACTCATTAAGCACATCAATGCAACTTTATTTTATGTTTCCCAATAAAATAAAGTAAATGCTGAAAATTGTAAAAAAAAAAAAATCCCCAGTAGCAGATTAGGATACCCAGGCAAAGTAGAAAAGTATCACCCTTAATTTTAGTGCATCTATTCATCAGAAAATAGATTAACATAAAAATAAAAATAAAAAAATCATAAAAATATGGGCCCAACAACTATTGGTAGCCTCATAATTCAAAGCATTTGCTTTACTTTTTAGATCAGAGTCTCTTTTAATAAGTAATGGATGTATTTCCCTTTCTCTGGGTTAAAAATCTTAAATGCTAGTCACTCTTCCAAATGGGAAAGAGAAGAGAAAATGTCAATTAAGTGAGGTAAATCTGCTTTATAAAGGAAACGGTGACAGGAAAATACCTTGCATATCATCAAAATGAGCCCCCATCTACAGTTTGTATGAGATTGACTGCAGATAAGAAGAGTAGATTCCTGTGGTCACCAAGTCATACCAATATTATATCTACATGCCAACCAGTTTTTTTGGAGGCATATAAAAAGTCTTACATATGACAAACTGTGGAGTTTGTTAATTGCTAGAGACGTTTCCTGGGACAGGGTGGTTTGGTCAGATGAAGCTAAGATTGAGCTTTCTCCACCAGGCAAGTCTGATGTGAAACAAAGAATAGATATGTGGAAAAGCAAGTCCCGTCTACTGTAAAGTCAGAGTTAACGTCTGAAATATCAGAAATCCTCAATACAGATTTGTGGCATTTGCCAGAAAACGGAGTCAAAAAAAAAAAAAAAAAAAAAAAGGGAAATCTTTGCATCTTTTAGCAGGATAATGACCTGAACAATATGGCGAAATCAACAACAACAAAAAATGCTCGGCAAAACAAAAAGAATGTGAATTAATAAAAAAACAACCTTCTTAAATGACAATTTCAGTCCCAAGATCTAAAATCTAAAGAAAACATGTGGAGTGATCTAAAGAGAAGTGTATCCACCCTGGTTTCTGGATGAGCTACAGCAGGGATGTCAAACTTATTTCTATATTAGGCCACTTTGGCAACATGAAGTCATAAGGGCTGGTTGCATCTGTTTAGATAATACTTTTGATTGCTTGATTGATTTTGATATTTTAATTTCAGTTCACACAACAATATAAAAATTGTCAGTTAACATAAAACTAGCACCCCTAGGCTCAGTTTATACAGTTTATACAGTTTAGTAGCAAAAAAAAAAAAAAGTTCATATTGGGGTTAGTTACACTTTAAACTCATCATTCTGCATTACTTTTTCTCTTTTTGGACCTTTCTGGGTTGTGGAAAAACTGACATCTAGTGGCAGGATGCTGTTACTACACCAAATAAAATAAAAAAACAATTTGTTACAGGAGGCCCAGTTTTAACCATTTTATATACTTTGAAAGAATATATGCTTCTACTTTATGACACGATAAGCCTTTTTATTGCTCAAGGGCCGGATAAATTGCCACGACGGGCCGGATTCGGCCCACAGACCTCGAGTTTGACATGGGTGACCTACAGAGATTGTTCTAAGAGGAATTGTTAAAGGTCCCTAAATGAATCCTTGTAAAATGGCAGAAGTGAGTGTTTACACAGTATTAGCAGTAGAGGGGGTGATATTTGTGGTGCCACTGTTTTTCTTAAAAATGAAAACTAAATGTACTAAAATTGAAACATTAGATTATTCTAAATTGTCTATATCGGCAAAAGGTTTAGTCAACATTGTATATCAATTATTCCTTAGTATAGTATGTTTTGTTTGAATTAAACATAAAACAAGATTATTCCAAGACAGTCATAAGGAAATATTTGTGCATTGGAGGGATTTTTTTTTTTTGCTTTACCGAATGATGCCAAAATCATCAAAGTATCCTCCTCGTCCCTGAGTGCCGAAGGGTTCTTTAAAGGTGAGCACAACACAGGCAACGCTGTCTCTGTTCCAGATGGGCCCAAAGATTCGGTTCCCAAACCTGCAGGGGAAACACCGCCTTAATATTCCAAGCTCAGCAGCAACACAAAGCAAGCAGACAGCTGTTCGTGGCAACACGCACAAACATTTATATTCAGCTTAGTTCTTGGTCGCAAGCCAGTTTCAGTTCAGACGAATCACAGAAAGCTTTTATTAAACACAAGCCCATCGGAAAATGTCGAGTAACTCGATTCGACCCTGCTTTTAATCAGATAGTTGTTTCAGCATCAAATTAAAAAACACAGAAACTCTGTGACCGTATTGAGTTCTACTGAAAGGCTGCAGGTCGGTCAGACTCTTTTGCTCCAAAAGCAAACTAATAACAAGAGCAGAATAAACTTCATGGTTATTTATGTACAGTTTTGGATAACAGAAAAGAAAATGAAGCAATAAAACAGGACTATACGCAGATGGGTGTTCCTACCTGAGGACCATGAGGTTCTGCACCATCTCTTTGCCCAGATAGTGATCGATACGGTAGATCTGGTCCTCGGTGAAGAGAGAGGAGAGGTGTGTGGACAGCTCCTCTGAGCTCTGAAGGTCGTGTCCAAACGGCTTCTCAACAATCACTCTGGTCCAGCCCCTGACCAAGAAACATAGAGAGATGACGAACAGATCTACATTTACTGAACCCGGCGTCGTGGTGCCTCAACAATTACGTTTAGAAGTAAAAATAAACTACAATTCCCCTTTTGTGCCTTGAAAAGTCACATTTCCAAACACTTCCCTTTATTTGTTTTCATGTTCAGGGTCACTGGCAAGCTAGAGACTTTCCCACAGACACTAAAGCAGACTAAATATCACGCGGAAAGCTGTGCTTAGCTGAGATTAAGAGCAGAGGCCTTATTGGTGTCATCTGTCAGTGCTAGCCACACAACTACGCTACTCCTGAGAAATAAATAGATCGAATTAAATAGGATTTAATGACAAAGAAAAAGTGGAAGGGAAGCTGAAACCAGAACACAGCGATTATTTTTCTTTCCTTCGTTTTTGCTTGAAATTTAAAATGATCAGGAGCTTCTACTGAGATAAAAAAAAAGAAGAAATCCTTGTCTGCTCACTTTAGCTTTACTTGAATACAAAACAAAACACTAATATTTAGCATATAAAACTTGATACGTGTGTCTTGAATTTGTATTCAATGTCCTTTACTCTGAGACCCCTAAATTAAATTTGTTGCAATCACTTCAGAAGTCAAGTAGTAAGTTAATAGAGACCAACTACGTGGGATTTAATCTCAATATTAACAGAGGGAGTGGAGGCCTAGTGGTTAGAGCAGAAAAGGGACCCATGGTAACTCTGGAGGAGCTGCAGAGACCCACAACTCAGGTGGGAGAATCTGTCGAAAGGGCTTTTTGGCACTGCATCTTTTTCAGGGTAAAACGTTGGGGTGGTAGCATCATGCTATGGGGACGCCTTTCTTCATGGTCACATTTAATAGAATGGAGATAAATTCAGGGTAATTAAAAGCTGCTTTCGATGCATGACTGCAAGGATAGCCGTGACTTTTTTTTTGTCTCTAGAAAACAGAGCAGGTGTTACAAAGTTTAAACGGCATAGATAAATCCTGCTGAATGTGACAACGCCACCATCTGCTGTTTAGTCTGTACCTGCAGTGAGTACTATGAATAGCAAGGGATTCTGGGTAATCCTTAGGGCAAGGGCTTCACTGTGAGATCTGTGGTCCACTAATATTATTATATCCTGAAGTTTTAAACTTCATGTAAATGTTTCTTATAGTGTCTAGACATTATTTTTGCCTTATTTTCAGCGAGTCTATTTTAGGTCTTTTTATTTATTTTTAAATACGATGAGGTTCATGGCTACTTAAAAAAATAACATGTGCTGTACTTCCACAGAGAGGCCATGCTGTATCAGACTAAAATAGTTTTATACTGACGTTAAAAGTATGTAGCTTATAAAATGTGGCAATGTCTGAAAATGTTGTTAGAAACAATTATAAACTGTATTTCACTGTTATAAAAACGCCAAAAGGGATTCTGGGTAATCCTCAGAGCAACAGCTTCACTGCATTAAGAGAAAGAACAATAAAAGTAAAAATCTTAATCCATTTCGTTGGGAGGGGCTGAACATTTTTTGCATTCCTCAAGGGCGGGGGAAGATGGGGCAACAGAAAATGATTAAGAACCACCGCCTTATACCTACGACCAGAACAATAAGATGGCTTAGATCCATGTGTTAAAACGGCCCAGCTAAAGTCCAGACATTAATAATTTGTGGTGAAATCCATTCATTGTTGTTCTTTACCTGTACATCTAATCTGGCTGAACTTTTTTGCAAAGTGGAATTAACCAAAAACAACAAAAAATCTAAAATAAATCAAATGGGTCTGTAGGTCTGCAAAGATGGTAAAGACATACCTGAAGAAATTCTAGCTATAGTCATAGCAAAACGTGGTATAACACAGAACTGACCCAGGCCGGTTGAATACAAGTGCATGCCACTCTTTTTAGATTTTAATTTGCAGAAGAAACGTACATAATTTAATTTTGACTCATAATTCATGATTGAATGCTTCATAATCACAACTAAGCCTTTGTGTTGGTCTATCACGTAAAATCCAAATAAAATACGTCAAAGTTTGTGGTTTTAATTTACCACTTATTTAAACTGTGTTTTAGAAACCATCCAGTGAAAACAGCAAGAGAAGCCAGTCCTGAGGCACGTTTATACTGACTTTGTGCTCATGCATCGAAGCCTGATGTTCTTGGTGACATCGTGGTAGACGGTCGGCGGCAGGGCCAGGTAAAAGAGACGGTTAGCCTCAGGCCCCCCCGGCAGAGACTCCATGTGCTCGTTGAGTTTGGAGAAGGAGGCGTCGTCTCCGTATTTCCCGCTGATGTAAGAGTTTCTGGCAAAGAAGGCCGCCAACCGCTCCACTTCCGTCTCCGTCACCTGGGTCAGACGGCACAAACATGAACGCACGTATGAGTAGGAAATGTTTAAATAAATGTGAAGATTTTGTGCAGCTAGATTTCAAAAAGGCCGAGTTCCACCTTCATGTGCGGCATGCAAGCAGTCTTGATGGCGTCGACTGTGAGGTCGGAGCGAGCGAAGCCTACAAAATACGTCCGCTCAGGAAGGAGGCCATCTTTGAACAACCACCTGGAAGAGAAGCAGGAGAACAGTTTTCATTATAACCCGCCTCTAAGATTAGATTACAGTTTAAGGAGCTTTTTTTTTTTCTTCCAATCAGGCTCTGTTATACAACAAAAGCATCACTTACCACAAAGTTGGGTAGATCTTTTTCTTTGCCAGATCCCCCTGCAGGCCCAAACGCATCATTAGAAATATTGTCAGGTTGAATCATGCGATTTAAAGCCTTTAGCTGGCAGAATTGATCCGAGACGGATTTTCCACTACACCGAGATCTCAGAATGCTTTAGCATTACGGGTAATCCCATACCCGATAAATACACGGCTTTGTCTTGTTCAAGAATTGCGCAACCTTGACAATCCGACCAGAACAAAGACAAAACAGACTAAAGGCGACAGCCTGCTGCTTCCCGGTGTGATCCTGAAGAACCTGTTGCTTTAGTTGTCAAAAGTAAAAGGCATTTGCACAACAAATGCTTTGTCTATCAATGCCAGCTAATCAGTGCAGAGCTCGGAAACCAGGGATGAGTTAAAGCAATTCTGGTCAATAAATTGACATCATCAAAAAGGCGGATTTATTTCAATTATTCTATTCAAAAAAGTAAAACTCGTAGATTATATAAATTGAGATAGTTCAAACTTTTGTTTCAGATAATCCAAAATGCAGATTCTTAGAACATGAATCTGAATGAATTTTGCATGAATTACTGCTCAAATGCAGCGTAGCATGGAGCGAATCAGCCTGTGGCTCCACTGAGGAAACCCCGAGTTTCTTTTGATAGCCACCGTCAGCTCCTCTCATTGTCAGTTCTCCCATCTCTGATCACCCTCCAAAGATTTTCTGTGGGGTTTAGGTGCGTTTCCTGGCCAATCGACTGCAGTGATAGTTTAATGTCAGGTATTGGTACTTTTGGCAGTGTGGGCAGGTCTAAAGTCCTGCTGGAAAACGAAATTCCCATCTCTATGGAGCTTATCAGCAGAGGGAAGCAATAAGTGCTTCTGACATGTAATGGTAGATAGCCGCACTGACGTTGGACTCGATCGAACACCAGAACATGACTCAGCACCTCAAATCATCACCGACTGTTCAAACACTGGACCAGAAAGAAACTTAGAATCTCTGCCTCTCGACACTCTGGGATGGCAGTCTCTTTCTCTGTAGAAATGCTTTTTCTGAATTCACACAATATTCTAATTCCATTAGAAAAATATTTTAGCTTTTTAATTAGCTGTACGCAATAATAATAATAATATCAATCAAAATTAACTGAAATAAATGCATGAAATATATGGTGTTATACGAGTTAAACTAAATGTCTGATTCTAGTTTATTAAAATGCAACTTTCATTAAAGTGCAAGGTGTGTCCCATGCATGGTTGTAAGAAGTCAACTTAATTAAAAAGCAATTCCCATAACCACGCACTTCTGACCTCAAATGCAATCTAATAAGCTTAAGCGTTCCTCGTTGCTCTTTAAAACGCTAATCCTCATCTGGGAGCTCCCCAACTTCTAACCCCGCCACTTTGTTTAAGGTTGTGCGCTTCCAGAGAGAATCCACACTCTGATCAACAGTCTGTAACGCAACACTTCGAGTCTCCAACACGCCACGAACAAGCAGGAGGCAGTCAGAGGAACATAATCGTGCATCCTGGCTCACTGAAAGACAAGGAATCCCTCACGTTGGGAACAAACATTTGGAGATAAAGAATGTGTTAAATGTCAAACTCGCCATTTGACCTAGTAGTTTACAACACATCCACAAACGCACATCCATAAAAACTGGCACAACCAGAGTCCAGCTGAACACAGCCCAGCCCTGTGCTGTCCTTGATCTGCCTGCGGATCACGCTGAAAGAAAAACGCTGACAGACAGTGACGATGCAAAAAAAAAAAAAAAAAAAAAAAAGCAAAAAGGGCCGCTCTGTTGTACAAAGAGCAAATACTGCGGGAGAAAAAGAGGCACACAATGGGTTAACAGCTGAATAGAAAAACGCCTCTTTAAAGAAATTATTTCCCATCTTTGTGTATTGACCTGCTTTTATTTAACATAAACAGCTAATAGAGAAGGAGAACCTGATAAAAAGGAGAAAAAACCCCACAAGGAAGATGAAGCAAATTATTATGTAAGAAAAAAGAAGGAAATGCACGCTATTAGATTGCATGATATGAAGCAGTTCCTTAAACTACATTTGAAAAGCAGGAGGAAGCTCACAGGTGAAAATACAACCTCAGTCGATGTGGTGGCCAGGAAATTTACTGACAGCAAGATGTTTGTGAGGAACAGCAAAGACAAAAAAAAAAAAAAACTAAAGAATGAATTTCATTTGTGAAAATAAAAGAAAAAAAGAAAAAGAAAATCACCAACTGTGTTCGAAAACGTTTGTGCCAAAACACAAAAGAGGAACCGTGAGGTTTCCCTAAGCGGGGGTCAAGCTTGTTGAAATCACCTTCCGACACTTCACCAAATCTCACACTGCGCAATTATTGCGCTCAGACCAATTTCAAAACACTTTCCTCGAAACAGTGGCCAAAGGTCCAAGCCCAGAAGCGGAACTACACCGCAAACGGACACGGCGGGACAGAGAGAAGAGCCGAACGCTCACCGACGCGCCCATGATGATGAAGATGTGCACGTCGGACTGATGGAACTCTACATCGTCGTAGAGCTCCTGGCGCAGCTCCCCAAACACCTCCGAACGGGACAGAGGAAGGCTCATTTTCTCTGAAAAGCAGAGCAAAAAAAAAAGTTTAGTGCAATCTTTCTGCGCGCACCAATGCCAATCTTTAGATGATGCACATCTGAGGTGGAATAACAGGTATTTAAAGCTCCCAAATCAAACCTGGTATTTAACAACACGTGTTATTATTAAAATATGATATAGTTGCAGCACTATGCAAAAAACACTAGTCGCTAAAAATAAAGAGCAAGCCAAAAATGATGCCAAGGTTTTATGTTTTCAGATTCCTTGATAGCTTTGCTTTTTTTTCCTAGAAGTATGAAGGAAATAAAACAGATCCCCTCCAGCCTGGTTCCTACATGTAACAAGAGAGCGACCCCGCCACATGGAGGTCAGCACTTCATGAAGGCCATACATACCGTCTGCTGCTGTGCTCCTCGTTCTGGAGTCTGAAGGCGGTTCTTGATCAGCTGCTTTCTCCTGGCGGCGACGTCGGCGCTCTGCAGAATGACAGAGTCAATACGTACCCAGAAATATACAAGCATATCCATCCGATCAAGCAGACATGTTAAAATTATATTAGATACATTCTTATTATACCCTAGTTACAATACAATGTGGGCAGCTTCCGCTTATAATAGCACCGTGTCATGGCTTGTCCTGGAGAAGGACGCTGAATTGGGAAGCAATGATTCTCGTATTAAAGAAGAGGCTATTCTAAATTATTTGGAAAGAACTGCTTTACCCACAATTCCCTGATGATTCTATATACTGGAGTTGGAGATGTATTTTCTCTTATTCCAGGTATGGATGTCAGTACTGCTGACATTAAATTGAATCTGAACAAATTAAAAAAAAAAATGTAATCCTGTTGCCGACATGTGCCAATCCAGCGTTTCTTCCGTTTACCACCACACCTGAAAGGTTTCAGATTATGGGACAAATTTAAATATGAGACAAAGATTGCCTCAGCAAATAGCACTTTTCAAATGAGGATCCAAGTCATGAAAACCAGTGTGAAAATGTAGTTTTCCCTCGTTAAACTGTGATTAGCCAAACAGAAAAAAAAAAAAAAAGTCACTGAAGTCAACCTCTCAGGGCTGCCGTAACGACATGTAAGCTTCTGACGAGGACACGTAGTGAGACACGAAACAAATGCTATGAAAGAGAACTGTATAAGTCCTGATAAGGGTAGAAATCCAGGAGGGTGTGGACAAAATGACTCCAAAGCTAAAGCACTGCAGACCTCACTTCAGGTCGGTGTACAAGGGTGAACAACACGACGGAGACTGGGCAACAGTGGCGTCAATGGGAGAGCTGAGCAAAAACAATACATTAGCTACAAAACATCCTGATGACTGAAGACGGTTGAGAAAATATTCTGTGGACTGCCACGAGGTGCGCGTCCCGTTCGGTCTGGCCTAAAACTAGCAGCGTCACAGTAAAGGAAGATTCTGCCCACAGTTTGACGTGGCAGAGGTAGCTTGGTGGTCTGAGGCTGCTTTACCATTATGGAACCAAGGCAAGGCAAAAATTATTTATAAAGCACATTTCAGTACAAAGACAATGCAAAGTGCTTTACATGATTAAAATATAGGACAATAAAACACAATAAAAGCAAGTTGGAATAAAATGTAGAAACAAAATAAAAAAAAATGGGAGAATAGAAACTAAAAGCAAATATTAAAAAACAGTTTGACTACAAAGTTGAACTAATTATGTTTAAAAGCAGCTTAACTAGAACAGTCGAAGGCAATCCTAGACAAATGTGTTTTTAATCTCAATTTAAAAAAGGAACTCGGGTTTTCAACACTTTTACAGTTTTCTAGAAGTTTGTTCCATCATTTATCGACATCTCACCATAACTGATGGAACCGTGAAGTGAACGCTGAACCAGAAACAATTATAGGATCGTTTCTGGCCATCAGTTCACAACATAAAGCCAGAACCCAATTAGGTTATACATGCAGAGTATGTCACAGAATTGCTTAAAAAAAAAAAAAAAAAAAAAAAGGTTTCGAGGACGAAGGTTTTGGAGTGGTCTTCTCACATTCCAGACTGTGATATGCTGGTAAAGATTTTCAGTCATCCAGGTCATGATCATTCCAAAAAAAAGTTTAAAAAAAACAAAACAAAAAAACAACTGGACTTTTTCTGCAGTTTGAAGACGTTTCACTTCCCATCCAGAAAGCTTTCTCAATTTAAATGTCTGGAGTAGTGTGGAAATCCAACCTTTATATTATTCACCAAAAAGGCCTTGTTATGGCTTAGATAACATCCAAATTACGTTTCGGTTTAATTTGCATGTTATCTAAGCCATAACACGGCCTTTTTGGGCTATAATATAAAGCTTGGATTTCCACACTACTCCAGGCATTTAAATTGAGAAAGCTTTCTGGATGGGAAGTGAAACATCTTCAAACTTCAGAAAAAGTCCAGTAGTCTTGTTCTTTAACTTTTTTGGAATCCAGACCGTAATCCAACTGAGATGACCTTTAACCCCTTAAAACCTTGCAAAACACAGCCAAATCAAAGCAATTCTGCAAAGAAAACGGGGCTGAAAATCCCCCCAAAGCGATGTAAAAGACGTGTTACTAGTTAATGCAAACGTTTGCTGGCAGGAGTTGCTGTGAAGGGGAGGGCACAACGAGCTGTTGGGTTGGGTGAGCATTTACTCTATAACATAGGGTTGGTCTGGATAACTTTTTCCCCGCATAATAAATGAAATGATAATTTTGGATTAACTCAGGTTGTCTTTGTCTGATATTCAAATGTCTTTGATGATCTCAAAACATTCAAGAGAGGGGAAAAAGAAAAAAAAAAACATTTGTAAGAGAGTAAACACCTTTTTCCCCAGCACTGTTGTAAAAAGGAAACTAAGAAATGACTATAATGAAGATTTTCTTTCATTTATGAAGGTTAAAGAAATCTGTTGCTGAGAGAATCCACAATAGTAAAGGATCCCATCCACAGCCATGTCTCATAGTAGAACTGACGCTTTTAACAGTATGCAAAGCAAACAGAGACTTTTTATAGACGCCTGAACAGCAAAGAAATTATTCTCCTTTCCTGATAATTTCCCTGTCGCTACACGCTACAGATCTATATTAAGTCCACGCTTAAACGTGTCATCTATTCCTCTACATTACTGAATAAGTAATGCAGCTAAATGAAAACTGTTATGATATATTTTTCTGGGATGAACCCGGACACAGCACGCACACACAGAGTCAGTTCTTATGAGTGAGTTTTATTGAATAGTTTGGAAGATGGAGGATGAGACCAGAGTCTTTCAACGGACGGAGGTGAAGGGTGTAGAAGCTGGCTGGCAGGAGGAGTGTGGAGAGACTGACCGGGAGGAACTCTGGAGCCGAGCACTGGAGAGCAGGACATCTGAGCAGAGCCGTGGAGCGCAGAGCATCAGAGCCGAGCAGAGCAGTGGCGAGCAGAACGTCAGAGCCGAGCAGAGGCGAGCAGAGCATCGGAGCCGAGCAGAGCATCAGAGCCGAGCAGAGGCGAGGCAGAACGTCAGAGTCGAGCAGAGGCGAGCAGAGCATCGGAGCCGAGCAGAGGCGAGCAGAGCATCGGAGCCGAGCAGAGCATCAGAGCCGAGCAGAGCCGAGCTGATCATCAGAGCCGAGTAGAGGCGAGCAGAACATCAGAGCTGAGCAGAGGCGAGCAGAACCTCAGAGCCGAGTAGTGGAGCACAGGACGTCCGAGCCGTGCAGTGGAGGGCTGAACGTCCCAGCCGAGCGGTGGAGGTCTGAACGTCTGAGCCGAGCGGTGGAGGTCTGAACGTCTGAGCCGAGCGGTGGAGGTCTGAACATCTGAGCCGAACGATGGAGGTCTGAACGTCTGAGCTGAATACTGGAGGAAACAAAACTGTCGGAAAGTCTATGGGCTGACTGTAACAAGACCAGGTGAACGGAATCTTCAGGCTGACGGGTACAAACGGAGCTGACAAGAAAAACTGGCAGGGACTGAGCGGGAGTGAACGCTATGGACCGGCGACGGGAACAGAAAGAGGTGAGTCTGATAAAGCGGTGGGAACAGGTGGAAGCAGTTGTGGGTTAATTGCAGCCTGCCAGGTGAAACTGATCAGGCTGCGCAGGAACAAGAGAGAGGGAGAGAGGCTCAGCATGCAGCCAATAAGCTGCATCCTGACAGTACCCCCCCCCCCCCAAGGCCGGACACCGGACGGCCCAGAATCCCCACGCCGGGCGGGTGGAGGGGGCCCAGGAAGGCGGGCAAGAGTCGAAACCGAACACTGAGGGACCAAAGAGCCTGCAAACACAAAAGGGGCCAGAGAATACGGGGAACCAAAGGGGCCAGAGAACACGGGGAACCAAGGAGCAAGAGAACACTGATGTGCCAAAGCACAATCAGGGGGCGGCACATCAGGGAAAGGCACGAACGCTTGACTGCGCCGGGGGAAAAAGCGAGTGCTTGACAGCGCTGGGGAAAGAGCGAGCGCAACACAGCGCCAAAGGGAAGGAACGGGCGCAACACAGCGCCAAAGGGAAGGAACGGGCGCAACACAGCGCCAAACGGGATGGAACGGGCGCAACACAGCGCCAAAAGGGAAGGAACGGGCGCAACACAGCGCCAAAAGGGAAAGAACGGGCGTACACAACGCCAAAAGGGAAGGATCGGGCGTACACAACGCCAAAAGGGAAGGATCGGGCGTATGGAAACGCCAAAAGGGAAGGAACGGGCGTATGGAAACGCCAAGGGGAAGGAACGGGCGTATGGAAACGCCAAGGGCAAGGAACGGGCGTGTGGAAACGGCAAGGAGAAACAACGCCGAAGCGTGAGAGGAGCGCTGGGGCCCAAGGGGCGAGATCGCCGGGGCGTGAGGGAAACGCCGAGGCGAAACGGACGCATGACAGCGTCAAGGGGAAAATATAGGCGTACGAAAACGCCAAGAGGGAAGAACGGACGTACTTAACGCCAAAGGAAAAGAACGGGCGTACAAAACGCCAAGGGGAAAGAACGGGCGTACTTAACGCCAAAGGGAAGGAACGGGCGTACTAAACGCCAAAGGGAAGGAACGGGCGTACTCAACGCCAAAGGGAAGGAACGGGCGTACTCAACGCCAAAGGGAAGGAACGGGCGTACTTAACGCCAAAGGGAAGGAACGGGCGTACTTAACGCCAAAGGGAAGGAACGGGCGTACTTAACGCCTAAGGGAAGGAACGGGCGTACTTAACGCCTAAGGGAAGGAACGGGCGTACTAAACGCCTAAGGGAAGGAACGGGCGTACTTAACGCCAAAGGGAAGGAACGGGCGTACTTAACGCCAAAGGGAAGGAACGGGCGTACTCAACGCCAAAGGGAAGGAACGGGCGTACTCAACGCCAAAGGGAAGGAACGGGCGTACTTAACGCCAAAGGGAAGGAACGGGCGTACTTAACGCCAAAGGGAAGGAACGGGCGTACTTAACGCCTAAGGGAAGGAACGGGCGTACTTAACGCCTAAGGGAAGGAACGGGCGTACTAAACGCCTAAGGGAAGGAACGGGCGTACTTAACGCCAAAGGGAAGGAACGGGCGTACTTAACGCCAAGGGGAAGGAACGGGCGTACTTAACGCCAAAGGGAAGGAACGGGCGTACGACAACGCCAGAGGGAAGAATAAGCGTACGACAACGCCAGAGGGAAGAATAAGCGTACGACAACGCCAGAGGGAAGAACAAGCGTACGACAACGCCAGAGGGAAGAACAAGCGTACGACAACGCCAGAGGGAAGAACAAGCGTACGACAACGCCAGAGGGAAGAACAAGCGTACGACAACGCCAGAGGGAAGAACAGGCGTACGAAAACACCAAGGCTCAACAACTCCTGCTGGAACACGACTGGTGTACAGAAACGCCAGGGGAAAACCCGCCGGGGCGTGAGGGAAACACCGGGGCTTGGGGAAGAGAACGCCGGGGCGTGGGGAGAACGCCGGGGCGCCAGGAAGAAGAATGCCGGGGCGCAAAAGGAACGCCGGGGCACAAGGGAAACAGGAATATCTAAAACACCAGGGAACAAGAACGGAGGGCGTACTAACACGCCGAGGAACCGAGAAAAGAGGGCGTCCTAACACGCTGGGGAACCGAGAATCAGAGGGCGTCCTAACACGCCGGGGAACACTAAATCTAAACGCCAGGAAAACAAGACCTAAACACCAGGGAACTAGAGGGTGTGCTAGGCAGCAACAGGCCAAGTGCGCCAGAGGGCACAGACAGCGACTAAAGCACTGGAGGGCTCTGGCGGCGACCTGCGTGCGCTGGACAGCGACAGGTTGGCGCACCAGAGGGCTCAGCCGGCGACATAGGGGCGCCGGAGGGCTCTGGCAGCGCCTAAACAAGGGAATAACAACAAGAGGGTGAGCTAGGCAGCAACAGGCCAGGCGCGCCAGAGGGCACAGACAGCGACATAAGCACCGGAGGGCTCTGGCGGCGACCTGCGTGCACTGGGTGGTGACAGGCTGGCACACCAGAGGGCTCAGCCGGCGTCATAGGAGCGCCGGAGGGCTCTGGCGGCTACCTGCATGCACAGGGCAGCGACAGTCTGGCCCACCAGAGGGCTCAGCCGGCGACATGGGTGCGCCGGAGGGCTCTGACAGCGACCTGCATGCGCCTAAACAGGGGAACAACACAGAGACACTAGGGCAAGACAGAACAAAACAACTACGGAAGGGAACTAAACTAACCTAAACAGGGCAAAACATACAACGAAAACAGGAGAAGGGTGTAGGGACCTAGAAAGCGCAGGGCCCAAGAGAGCGCAGGGACCTTAAAGAGCGCTGGACACCATCCAACGCAGGAACCCATACAGCGCAGGAACCCATAAGGCGCAGGAACCCAGACACCTAAATACTAAGGGGGGAAAAAAAAAAACAACAAAACAAACAAAACTAAAATAAAGAAAAAACAAATACAGAACAAGACTAGAACTACCGGGCTAGGACAGAAACTACAGAGGCTAGACTGGAATTACAGGGGCTAGACAGGGACTAAAGAGCTAACGAAACTACAGGGCTGACGAAACTACAGGGTCTCAAACTGAAAAATCAAAACAAGACTGGTAAACTAGGAAAGGAACCAAAAGCTAAAGCGAAACTATGAAACAAAGCAGAACCGGGAGATGAGGGCAAATACAGCTGAACTGATGAAAAACTAGATAACTAGAGCTAGAAATAACACAAACCAAAACAGGAAGTCTAAGGTAAAAAACTGGAACTCAAAAACAAAACTCAGAAGACTAACCTAAAAAATAGAACCGAACTGGATAAACAAAAGCTAAATAAAACTCTAATTCTCAAAAGCAACCTAAATCCCAAAAAGTTCTAAGTAAACCAAAATCTAAGGTTGAGCCAAAACAAAAGAACAGAAGGTGGAAATAATTCTTCTAAAACAATAAAAAATATACAAAAAGACTAGAAATAAAGCAGAACTAGAACACAACAAAACCTGAATAACCTTAAGAAATCTAAGAAACGTTAAGTAAATAAAAAATAACTCAAAAACCAGGACCCAAAAATAACTTTAAACAAAACAGAAACCAGGACGTGCTGGACAGCAAAGTCTTAGTATGCTGGGCAGCGGCAAAAGTCAACGCTGGGCAGCGACGACGAGGAGCGCCGTCTTTAACGGCTGCGCAGCGTAGGAGGCGGAACTTGCAAAAGACGAACCAGGAAACAGAGTCAGAAGCGGGGCGTCGCGGATGCGACCCCGGCAGACGAACCAGAAGCGTAACGTCGCAATCCAGCGACCATGGCGAAACAGAGGCAAGGCGTCGCCGCACGGCGACCCAGGCGAGGCGAGACGGAAGCGTGGCGTCGCAACTTTGCGACCCAGGCGAGACGAACCGGAGGCGAGGCAGATCCTACCAGCTTCTACACCAGGCTCTGTGCGTGCTCGGGTTCATCCCTTGGCCGGTCCATAATGTTATGATATATTTTTCTGGGATGAACCCGGACACAGCACGCACACACAGAGTCAGTTCTTATGAGTGAGTTTTATTGAATAGTTTGGAAGATGGAGGATGAGACCAGAGTCTTTCAACGGACGGAGGTGAAGGGTGTAGAAGCTGGCTGGCAGGAGGAGTGTGGAGAGACTGACCGGGAGGAACTCTGGAGCCGAGCACTGGAGAGCAGGACATCTGAGCAGAGCCGTGGAGCGCAGAGCATCAGAGCCGAGCAGAGCAGTGGCGAGCAGAACGTCAGAGCCGAGCAGAGGCGAGCAGAGCATCAGAGCCGAGCAGAGGCGAGGCAGAACGTCAGAGTCGAGCAGAGGCGAGCAGAGCATCGGAGCCGAGCAGAGGCGAGCAGAGCATCGGAGCCGAGCAGAGCATCAGAGCCGAGCAGAGCCGAGCTGATCATCAGAGCCGAGTAGAGGCGAGCAGAACATCGGAGCTGAGCAGAGGCGAGCAGAGCATCGGAGCCGAGCAGAGGCGAGCAGAGCATCGGAGCCGAGCAGAGCATCAGAGCCGAGCAGAGCCGAGCTGATCATCAGAGCCGAGTAGAGGCGAGCAGAACATCAGAGCTGAGCAGAGGCGAGCAGAACCTCAGAGCCGAGTAGTGGAGCACAGGACGTCCGAGCCGTGCAGTGGAGGGCTGAACGTCCCAGCCGAGCGGTGGAGGTCTGAACGTCTGAGCCGAGCGGTGGAGGTCTGAACATCTGAGCCGAACGATGGAGGTCTGAACGTCTGAGCTGAATACTGGAGGAAACAAAACTGTCGGAAAGTCTATGGGCTGACTGTAACAAGACCAGGTGAACGGAATCTTCAGGCTGACGGGTACAAACGGAGCTGACAAGAAAAACTGGCAGGGACTGAGCGGGAGTGAACGCTATGGACCGGCGACGGGAACAGAAAGAGGTGAGTCTGATAAAGCGGTGGGAACAGGTGGAAGCAGTTGTGGGTTAATTGCAGCCTGCCAGGTGAAACTGATCAGGCTGCGCAGGAACAAGAGAGAGGGAGAGAGGCTCAGCATGCAGCCAATAAGCTGCATCCTGACAAAAACCTTTGAAGGAGCAGGCGTCTGGCCCTACCTTTGTTTTCAGTAGGAAACCATTTAAAATGCAACCAGGAAACACTTTTTGCATCAGCTTCACCAAAATGTTGCTTTACTGTTGATGTGGTCTGCACTGCAAAACTGAAAGCAGAATTTAAATAAAGATCCTGCAATCTCTTTATGTCCCTGAAGTTTCAGGCAAACAAAACCATAAACTCTGGACATCATGTTTAACATTTTTTATTTTTTTTAAAGATAGAAAAAAAAGCCATTGATCCAGCTTAATCCTGTTCCTCGGGTGGGGCGATGGTTGAGCCCATCCCAGGAGTCACTGGGTGAGAGGTTGGGTAAGTCGCTGGCGGGACAGCCGGTGGACCTGACATTTTTGGAATGTGAAAGAAAACTGGAGCGCCTGCGATACTAGGACTTCCTAACTCAACACAGGGTGCAAAGCAGGAATGTGAATCTAGATCTTTTCTGAGCGTCCTACAGTCGACACCCAGGATCCAACCGAAGAGGGAAGACGTGGCTTTTTGTTACTTTGACCCAAACCTCCTGAATACTCAAGCAATGCTTTAAGAGCGGCTACCTTGTTTAACATTTTTAACAAGTCTTTAAACCCACTTTTTGATTGCTTTTAATTAGATAAGATTGTATTTTTATATAGTATCTTTGCTCTTATCTTTACTGTCATCTTGTCTATCTGAAGCACTTACATGCAGGGTCCGAAATTAACACTCGCCACTCGTGTTTTTCAGTCATCATTCGGGTGAATGCTTCTTTATGTTCCTCTGCTGTCAGCTTGTACGACAACAAACACTCGCAAATGTGACGCAAGAACCACAGCAACTACGTCAAATCTGTTTGCTAACAACTAGCGTTTAGTTTAGGCTAATTACGTAGCGGGATTACATGGAGATATTTAGCAGGAGTCAGTGAGAATTAATATTTTGGCCTGCAAAAAATATGCTTTTACATTAACTGGCCAACTTGGCCGGTGAATAAGGAAGTTAATGTCGGACACTGCTTACACGTGTACGGCGGCCGTGAGGTGATTTTAATAGTTAAATTTTACTTGGTGGTTTGTTTCTATGTATTTATCTATATTTCTGTAAAAGAAGTCGACATCACTAATGGGGCGACTGGCTACAGGCTCAGTGGGTAGACCAGTCGTCTTACAATCGGAAGGTTGTGTGTTAGATTTCAGCCGCCTCCATCACATGCCAATGTGCCCCTGGGCAAGAAATTTAACCCTAAGTTGCCTACCAATGTGTGGACCAGTGTACACATTAGTGAATGTGGCTACAGCATAAAGCACTGAGTGCTCAGCATGAATAGACAATACATTCTGTACAATTATTTATGTGTATTATTATTACGACTAGTGCCAAGATAAATAATTAGAGCATTAAAAGGCATTTCCACCTAAAAGAAAAATGCCTTTTTGCCATTTCTGTAGATCGTTTTTTTTTAAGTTTACTTTCACTCTGATAACTGCAGTTTTGTTTTCACACAAAGAAAAACAATGACTGAATAAATCGCCTCAAGGTTTGGGGGGGGGGAATAAAAATCAGCACAACATCTTAAGCAAATCATCCAAATATTGAAGAGCAAATAAAAAAACTGAGTCATAAACATGGCAGTGGGAGTAAAAACAATTACTTAAATGTGCGTCAAGCTAAGAAACAGGTTATTACATATCTTTCAGCATTACTAAAGTTAAATCACGTAAGAAGCAGCACATTTGGGCAATGGATCCTTTACTCTGCAAACCTTTAAGTAAGTACTAGATTGATTGATTAATTAAATTACTGCGTGTGGTTGTTGCAGGTTTACACTCATCTGCTCTGCCCACGCCCCTCGGCTTTATGTCTCCTTGTCTCCCAAAAAGGCTGTACACACACCACCACCACCAACAACAACAAACCGTAATGATATTAGTCAAATCCTCCCCAAATCCTTTATTCAGAGGGTTAAACCTTGCAGCGCCACAGCGTGATAAAGCAGAATGACAGCAGCCGACATTACCTTTATATATATATATAGCCTGTTGTCGACAACCGAGCGGTTGTTTTCGTGGGCAGCATCTGGGCTAAAGCCCGACAGCAAAGCTTTCATCCCGCAGCCCTACCACCAGCCACCGCTTCTTACAGATTGTTGTGACAAGAAACAAACCCCCTCCATTCCCCAAAACCGACGCCCGCCGCAAGCTAGCAGCCTCTAGCTTAACGGGAGCTAACGGCAGCAACAAGCGGGAAAGTTGACACCCGGCGGTGCGAAGAGTCCTGCTACTTACAGGCTGGTTAAGGAGGCGATAACCTGGCTGTTAATTCCTGAACGGAACCCCACGGACGGGACGCAGGGTGTGCTCTGCAAACTCCCTGCGACGACAGCCGAGCCTCGGCGATGCGGGAGTTTGTAAGTGCTGCCTACTTCCCTGTTGTGGTGACAAGGCAAAATTCAGCGATTTTATTGGTTTAAAGGCAAACTCACCAGCGCTCGCTCCGGATCCCATCATTGAAAGAAGCCTGTGACGTCATCGAGTCGGTATGTAGGCGGGGCGTGGAGCGGACAAGCCCCGCCCCCAAAACGCCTGCTACTGAGAGACGGCTCTGCTCGTGTAGAATAGAGTAAAATAGAAACACTTTTGTCCCACAAATGGGGAAATTCAGGCTACACCGGAGCTACACACTAGATTAACATATGAATAAAAAGCTGATTTAAAGTTAAGTTGAGATAATGTACTTGTCAGAAAGGGGAGAGAAAGGAAAAAATGTGCAATTATTAGTTGATAATACAGCATATTCAGGTGAAAACTGCATACATTACATAAAAATTACGCAATATTCAAGTTATTAATAGAGGAAGGTAGCAGATTTATGTGAGAAAAAAATAATATACTGTATGCACAATTGAACAAGCAAACAGCTCAGAGTAGCTAAATAAAGTGTTTGCAAATAGACATTTGTTACTCAGAGACGCTGTGTGACCATCAGTATTTTTG
Source organism: Fundulus heteroclitus (assembly GCF_011125445.2). Classification (NCBI taxonomy): domain Eukaryota; kingdom Metazoa; phylum Chordata; class Actinopteri; order Cyprinodontiformes; family Fundulidae; genus Fundulus; species Fundulus heteroclitus. The sequence goes on along the minus strand of NC_046361.1, from coordinate 28,881,808 downwards.
CAACATAAAATTAAATAAATAAATAAAAATTAAAAAAGAAGATTTTTATATTTACACTTTTATGTCTAAATGACTTGATCAGACACAGCAAAATATCAGGTTATGTAAAGATTTTAATGTTTTCTGGGAATTTGCCAAAATGCCTTTCAAGTAAATATAGCAAAGTAGATGTAACCAAAAAGTAACCCAAATCAAATATTTTTTTTAGGTGTTCCAGAAAGTTCCCTCTAAGTCTACTTCCTTCCTGACACCTTTACTTTAGTTTTCTCCTTCCTGTTCCTAGTTTGTCTTTCAAGTTTTTCTCTTACTCTATAACTTAATCACTTGCCATTGTACTTTTTTTTCTGTAATAAACACAGTCCTTTATAATTGCATGGGATTTATTCTTAGCTGTGTAATAATAGTTTTCTTTATTCAGGTTGGTTCCTTATTTAGTTTTTTATAGGCTACTAAACCTAATTTATTTATTTTGTTAAATGCTCTATCTTGCAAATCCCCACTCACATATTTTGTGCCGCAACTCAAATTATTTTACTGCATTTTATTTGCTTTTCTATTCCACATGGAACTGGTATTATTTCCACATTTCCTTGGACCACATCAGGAAGTTTTAACCATATGCTCCAAGGGTCATTGTTGCATTGTTCGAGGTCCCTTTCTATGAGTACAGAGACATTTCTAAAAATGACACCATGTTTATAAGGTAATGTTTTTAGAAAGGACAAATACAAAGGATGTTAAAGAAAAAAATCTCTCCTGTGGACACAAGAAACTTTCGCCCCCATAGATCTGCTAAGACCTATATACTAAAGTAACACAAGTCCCAGATATCAGTTCCAAAAGTTTCTTCAGTGTGACGGTAGAACAAAATGATTAATTTCTTTCGGAAAACCCCTGTGGCATTTGTAAATTTATATGGTCCTTTCTCTCCATTTTATGTTTTCAAACACTACAAAAAAAAAATTCACAAACAGAACAACATATTATACTACACTTTGTGTCCCACTGGTTGAATAAAAACAAACCCACAGAAGTGTGAATAAACTATGCGTGCATGCTTGCAACCTTTCCAACCATGTTGGAAGCGAAACTCCAAGCTGCTCAGACGTGTGTTATCTTTGGGCTCGGAAGTCAGATTTCCTGAGCTCCCAATCAGAAAAACAACAGGAGGGAATATTTGATGGAGAAAGTTGGAGCTTACCGAGAATCCCCGAGATCTGTTCCTACATCGCTGCCATGCACACCAAATATAGTTAAAGTTGCATGTATAAACTACTTATTGCTGCTGATTTGTATCACATTAAATTGGAGGCATTCATATCACTCTGCAACCTCTTTGTGAGAGCTGCTCCAGTGCTTCAGCTGCTTGGAGAAAAACACCTTGCCTCCCTATCAGCTTGTATTTCTACCAACATTTAGCACCAAAACAAAAAGCTCACTGGTTACAGACTTGTAACAATAACCTGCCCAATTCAGCTGTGAGGTTATTCCCACGCCCGAGCTTCATTTTCTCCGACAAACCGAATGCACCGAAATACCTGCAGCTCTCCTAGTTTTAATTCTGAACTTAGAGGGTGTTGCTGTTTAATTCACAGGGATTAACTGAGAAAATCCAACATGCGATAGCGCACTCAAACCACATTAATGTCAGGACGACAAAAGCTAAAAGTATCCAAACAACAGTACGCTCTTTAAGAAAAAAAAAAAAAAAAAAACATGAATCAATGCAAAATACAAATGTATGACTTTTTTATTTAGAGCAAAAGTGGTTCCAATGACTTACAAATGTATTTATTACTTTAAATATTTTAAGACTTCACATATACCCATTTGCCATGAGAACATTTTTTTAAATATTCAGTGCTGCACCTTCAGTTTATCTTCACATCCACAATCTCGTATTGAACATGCTGAAAAGTAAGTAAAACTAACGTTACCCCACCTGTACTCACCCTCCTGTAAATACTTTCAACCATCTACAGGGGTGACAATGAGAAGACAAACATTTTTGCTGATCATGTTAATGCAGAGTCTGCAACCCAAACAGGTTAAACCACGAGGCTTTCTTTTGTTTATTCTGGCTATGAAATACTATGGCTGTGAATCACACAACGAGATATTTAGGAGACCCGGCTCACAACCAACATGTAGTGCATAATGGTCTCTCGTGTCCATGCTGAAGCGGGAGTAGGAATTCAGGAGCAAGACTCGTTAAAGTTGTTAGATTATTACTGAGTTAATTTCATTGATATGGCGATTTTTAGAGATAAAAATCACAAAGTGCTTCACGAAGACATTGCATAAATATTCAAACATAAAAAATCTCTACATATTTATCGCAATTAACCGACCCGGTCCAATGCATAAACGAACTAAGCTGCTTGTTATGGGCTCCCAGACAAGAAGATTGTGGCTCCAGGCGGTTCTTCACCTCTAACACAGATTATAGATCTCAAAATTTTACATTTGGTGACATGTTTCACAGCCATTCATTTAAAAACAAGAAAAAGATTTAATAACAGAAAGCTTAAAAGAATTTAAGCTTCCTAAGTATTTAAAATAAAATGCATTGTTTATTTGACGTTAGTCTGCATTGATTTGCTGCAGCTCAGACATGACTGCCAGACAAAATGAGTGGGCAAGAGAAATAACCTTCATTTTTCAACCTTCACCGTCATTTTTTATCTATATCTTCTCAGTGGATAAAATAACCTGGACTAATAAATTGGACTCTAAATCATATTCTGCTTTAGGTCCTGTGCAATGTTCGGCTGCCTGGCACTGATAACCACAGCTCACTTTTTGCGCCTGCAATAATCTCCTGTCTGAGCCACAAGGAGGAAAAGTAAACAGAAAAAAAACATTTTACGTATAGATAACACTCTCTGGGCTTTTATGAACTGGATAAGTATCAAAAGGTTGTTTTTCACAGCACATAGATTGGATTCATTTGCACTATCTTCCTTGTTCATTTATATTTAAACAGTGTTCAGGACACAGTGTCAGTTTTAATGTGGATAACAGCGTATGAGCGGAGCTGAAGCAGGCAACATGCCTTTTACTTCGCCCGGATGAAGACCCAGCTCTGACTCTCTGAGGTGGATTTGCACCTGGACAAAATCACGTTGCCACCGGCGACTGACACACACTTGCCCGATGAAGGGTTCTTCATTTGGTTTGTCTGCAAAGAACAACAGTAAAAACAACAACAAAAAATGGTCAAATGCCTATTTGAATATTTAAGAAGATCACAGTTGAGGAGCAAGAATGAGGAAATGGAAATCTGACTTCTTCCCTTTGCAGCGGGGCCAGTGTCGTAACAGCAAAACGTTAAGATGATGCGGAAATGCATGTTTTACCCTTGTGAAGATCCAGACTTGCTCTGCAGCTGCTTTTCCCTTCGATTTGCATGACTCAAGAAAAACCAAAGTCATTTCAGGGTTTGCATGTAAGCACAACTCAATGCCAGCACTGAGTCGAATCTCTTTCTGGGAGGTGTACTCAAAATACTGAAAAGGAGACAAAATGACATTTACAGTAAGGAATTTAATGTCCAATCTCTTTGTTATTAATATGTTCCAAATTGTTTTGGAAGTTTATGGATTTATTTAACATATTGTAGCAGCTATAAAGTGCGGATCTCACTTAAAATCCACTCTGCCGCTCTTACCACAGAGCCATTTTACATGCAAGTTCATATACAGTTTGTTGATTTGTAAAAGGATATTGTTAAAATTAACAAAAAGCATAAATCAAAGTCGTAACAAAGTAAAGCAGATGTATAAAAGTTACTTTCTATATGACAGTATACCGTACTTGTCGTACGCTACTAATTTTGTCGTCTTAGCTAAATCCAAATATTGTGATTCCTTGAGTATAAAGATTATTTTTGCGAAGTTAGAAGTCCTTCATTCCTCTAAAGTCCAGGGTCTCTTCACCGTATTTGTGGTGCTGGATGTTAAGTTGCAGTTTGTGGCGCAAATAACAACAGGAGGGGGAAGGGAACTGTTTTGTAATGAATGGAGGGGCTGCTCACCGAATAGAGGAAAGATAAAGTAAGGTAACTTGATTAGTACCCAATTGGTAGATTTGTCTCTCAGACAAGAGACCAACATCCATTTAAGATTTTTTAAGAATCACAATTGAGACGTGTACCCTTTTGTACAGTTTAGTTTGAAATAGAAAAGCACCTTATGTGTACTAAGAAGTATGGATGATGATCTTTTGGTCTTATTCCATTCCACAGGCACTGTGAACCTTGTGAGTGCATTTCAACAAAACTCTTTGAAATACCAAGGACTTTCAACTAAAAATCCTGTGGCCTCTGCCAGTAAACTGAAAATGGATCATCACTGGGTCTTTCAACAGGATATTGATCCAAAGGAAATGACTAAATCAACACAGACATGGTTATTCAGATACAAATCAATCTTCGTCCATGGCCATCCAAGTACCCAGACCTCAATCCTATACAACACCTCAAGGGCTAACTGAACATAGTTAGAGTTCATAATAGAGGACACTGGATCAAGAGACATTGTTCATTGAGGAATGTTCAAAGATCCCTCATTCCAGCCTTGTTAAGTGTCATTTTGGTTTTATTTATTGCTACTGCAATAAAAGCTTGATTAATTTATGGTGTTTTCTAACATCTCCATCGTAACTAGTCATTTTTACCTTGTCACAGGTGACCAAATCAATGGGAGTTCACCATGAAAGTGTGGAAATCCAGTGACAGTGACTTGATTTGGTGGTTACACATTGAGTTTAAATTAGATTGATGGTTAATAAAGTGTGAAATAACTTTTACAGATCTAAAATGATCAATTCACACCATAAAAAGGTCATATCAGTTTACATTAGATTAATGCTTGAACTTTGATCACTCTCCAGTAACTGTCCACCATCAATAATACACCAACGGAGGGCAATGAAAGAATCTGCCTAATTACTTACTGAAAAGTGTGGAAGAAGTGTATAAGAACTATTTCATTATCGATAGGCACTGCTCATTACAAAAGCTTGATTATTACTTTTTGCTTTTAATGATAAATCGCATTTAATAAACTGACAAAAAAACAATGTGACCATTATTAATAGTGGTTAGTAGTATAAAATGCAAAATGAAATAAATATGACTCCTTTGACAAATACTCAAAGCAGCACAAAATCTAAATTAACTTTTTAAAGTCTCAAAAAAGCAAATGTGGAATATTGCCCTAAATGTTCTTTGATGCCATGTTAGTACAGCTGTTTTAACCAAAGATGTAATACCTGCGCTTCTTGTCGGTTGTTACATTTGAGTATTTGGCCCGCCTCCCAGCGCTTTTTGGTCTTTTCCACATCCAGCCGGCAGCCATATCCGGTGTTGTTTAACTTCATTACAGTAAAGGACAAAATTATACACAGTCAGGCTCGTAAATCTGCATCTCTGAAAATCATATGGGACGAAATCCTAACAATACATTCAAATGTTAGGGAACAAGCATGTTTTGTGAAACACTAAAATAACTTACTTGTCCATAGATTATGGGCCTGATGTCAGGGCGATATGCCTCTGGGTAAATATTGTTTAGGTACCAGGAAAAGTTTTTGCAGTTCAGTTTTTCTCTGAGTTTACGGCGTTCGGAAACATCCCCGTAGGAATCCTAGAAAATTAATAAAAACATTAAATAAATAAAAAAAATTAAATGCTTCAATTTCAAGATACATCCAACATGTGGTTTTTCCTTACTGCCCGAAAAATGGAAGCAGCCTTTCTGTTGGTACGATAGAAGACCCATCTGTACTCATCCATCCAGACCTCAGCCAGGCGTACCAGGTTGCGGAGGATTGTTGCACTACCGTTTGGAAAGCTGTGGGGGCTCTTCTTGCGGAAAATATGGCCGACGACAGAACAAGGAATGATCTCTAAGAGGCCTCCACACATCCAAACCTGCAGTATTAAAAAAAAAAACATGACAAGAGAACAGTTTAACTCAAAAACCTTCTATCCGGTATGCAGTGCCTTGCAAACGTATTTGGAACGCTTGAACTCTTTCAGATGGTCACATCATAAACCTTAATGTTATACAGGACTGTCTCAGAAAATTAGAATATTGTGATAAAGTTCTTTATTTTCTGTAATGCAATTAAAAAACATGAAATGTCATACATTCTGGATTCATTACAAATCAACTGAAATATCGCAAGCCTTTTATTGTTTTGATATCGCTGATTATGGCTTACAGCTTAAGAAACCCAAAGATCCTATCTCAAAATATTAGAATATCGTGAAAAAGTATACTAGTAGGCTATTCAACTAATCACTTGAATCGTCTAATTAACTCGAAACACTGCAGGGTTTCCTGAGCCTTGAAAAACACTCAGCTTGGTTCAGTAAACTAAATCACAAGTATGGTAGTGGTTAAGAGACGACATAAGATTCTCACAGTAACTGGTGTACTGACCATGGCATTACTGTCCTTGATTGGCCTGCCAATTCCCCTGACCTGAACCCCATAGAGAATTTGTGGGGTATTGTGAAGAAGAAGCTGAAAGACACCAGACCCAACAATGCAAATGAGCTAAAGGCCGCTATTGAAGCATCCTGGGCATCCATAACACCTCAGCAATGCCACAGGCTGATTGCCTCCATGCCACGCCGCATTGATGCAGTAATCTGTGCAAAAGGATTCCCAACCAAGTACTGAGTGCATTAATGGACATTTTCAAATGTTTGATTTTGTTTTGCTGTTATAATTTTTTTTTTTACTTGGTCTGAGGAAATATTCTAATATTTTGAGATAGGATTTTTGAGTTTTCTTCAGCTGTACGCCATAATCAGCGATATTAAAACAATAAAAGGCTTACGATATTTCAGCTGATTTGTAATGAATCCAGAATGTATGACATTTCATGTTTTTTAATTGCATTACAGAAAATAAAGAACTTTATCACAATGTTCTAATTTTCTGAGACAGTCCTGTACATTAGACATATAAACAGAAAGTAATGCATAATTCTGAGATGGAGGGAAAAGAAACATGGTTTAAAACATCATTTCCTTGTGAGTATCTGTAAAGTGTGACATTTAATTGCATTAGGCTCCCCTGAGTTTTCATTCTGTACAACCTTCTTTTTCCAATTATAGCTGCGAGTCCTTTCAGGTAAGTGTCAAGACGCTTAACGCTAATGGAGATAGAAAATGTAATAATTCGTTGTAAAATATTCTAAGCTCAGTCAGATTGAACAGAGAGTGTTATTGAGCATTGATTTTCAAATTTGTCAACTTATTCTGGACTTTGTGTTTTTCTAACATAATACGTTTTGGTTTACACCGTCCCACTGTTGCTCTGGCTGATGTTTAGGGTTTGTATGGCGATTGGCCAACAGGTCTTAGAGCACGGTCTTATATTTAGCTCCATGCATCTTCCCATCAAATCTGTCCCTGTCCCTGCTGAACAAAAGCATCCCCACAGCATAATGCTGCTTCTACTATGTTTCACCACTGGGACCGTGTGCAGGCGCAGTGTGCCATTTTCCACAGATAATTTTTTGCATGTAGGCCAAAAAAGTTCAGTTCTGGTCTCATCTGAGCAGAGCATCGGGTTCCGTGTTTGTTTTGTCCCTCTGCTTGTCTGCAGACTCTCTGCAGACTGAAAACATTGTTGGCTTTGTTTCAACAATGTCTAACTCAATGCCACTCTGCCATAATTCTCTGCTCACTCACTACTTATTGCTCAGTCAGTCCTCGCCCCTGTCAGTCAGTTTAGGTTGACGGCCTTGGTAGGTTTTTCAATACAGAAGAGAGTTGTGTGAGATAATCCAAACTTAAAATATTATTTAAAAGCTTACCCTGCTTGAATATTGTCTACAAGTCTATCCCTGACCTGTCTGCCATCTTTCTTGGTCTTGTTTTTTTTCACTAATGTTTGCCAACACAGAACCGTTATATTGATGCTGATATTAAATGTCACACAGGTGTAATCTAAAGCACATTTTACAGATAAAAATCAGCACTCCAAAAAGTACAAAATAAAACATATGCACAGAACAGTTTTAAGATTTTTTTCAATGTTTATGTTAAAATTTTTGAAACCAATGCAAAACTTTCCTTCTACTTATCAAATATGTATTTGTGTGTTCATCTGTTGACACACAAATTGCATTACCTTACATTGAAGCTTTGTTTTCTAACATAACAAAATGTGAACACGCTCAAAGGGTATGATTACCTTTTACAATTCACTGTAGCCTTTGTGTTTTCAAAAAAACATAAAGTGTAAATATCTTACCCTAAAAGACATCTCTAGATTCTCTCCTCCCCAGAACTCCATCTGGTCATCATAGGTTCCAATGTGCTCAAAGTAGGTTTTCGAAACAGAGAAAAGACCACCAGCAAAGGTAGGAGTTCTGTAAAATATGACAATGTAAAGTAAGCAATGCTATATTTATTTAAGATTTAAGTAAATCTAACTTTTACAGTTTTTACTGGTTGCTGTGACACAGCAGTCAACTCAAAACCCACATTTTTTCAAAACAGTTAACGCAGAGGCCTAAACAGTGGCACCAATGGTCAAAATTAAACATTTTGTTTGCAAAAGGCTCCAACTCTGCCAAAACATTTAACATATGATCCAAAAGCACATTTTGCCCTCAAACAACACAACCTGCACACAAATGTTTGAGCCCTTCCAATCATTTGTTACACAAGGGGCAACAAAATACAAAACACCACTCTCAATGTGAATCAGTGCAGCATTGCTGGTTCATTGTAGCCAAAGACTGAACGCAGCTTACATGAAAGCGTCATTTGTAATCAAACTTGCCTTTTTGCAACAAAAAAAAAAGGGATCCAGAAGCAAATATGTTGTAATGCAAATTTTATTGATTCTTCATTCTTTTTTTCCAGATAAACAAATATAATACAGTTTTTATTGGTTGCTTTGACACAGCAGTCAACTCAAAACCCACATTTTTCAAAACAGTTAACGCAGAGGTCTAAACAGTGGCACCAATGGTCAAAATTGCAAATTTTGTTTGCAAAAGGCTCCAACTCTGCCAAAACATTTAACATATGATCCAAAAGCACATTTTGCCTTCAAACAACACAACTTGCACACAAATGTTTGAGCCCTTCCAATCATTCGTTACACAAGGGGCAACAAAATACAAAACACCACACTCAATGTGAATCAGTGGAGCATTGCTGGTCATCGTAGCCAAAGACTGTACGGAGCTTACATGGCAGTGCCATTTGTAATCAAATTTGCCTTTTTGCAAAAAATGGATCCAGAAGCAAATATGTTGTGACACAAATTTTATTGATTCTTCATTCTTTTTTTCCAGATAAACAAATGAAATATTCCAAAAAATGAAAGATTCCAACAGAAGATACTAGGGCTGTTTGTTCCTTCTAGTCCATTCTGTCCTGACGAATAGGCCACATGGCCTCATCTACGTCACATTCAATATTTTCCCTTGTGATGCACCTGGGGGAAAAATCTTCTTGCATGCCTAATCCATCCTTGACATGCCTCTGCATAGCTACATCTTGAGCAGCAGCAGACATTGCATTGAGCAAGGGCATCTGCTCATAGGAGCAGTGATCATATACCTTCCATCTCCATGCACTGAAGAATTCCTCTATAGGAATAGATAGAGATGTATATACTGTATAGCAGCAACACCTGCTATCCTGTCGAAAAACTCTTACCATGGATGCAACCTTGTTTCTATTGAGAAAAGGTTGGACTCTTTGTCCAGCATCTCTAAGTGAAAGCCATGATTTACCACATGATCAATCATAGTTGCCCAAATTTCATCTGTAACTTCAGCCCTTCTAGCTACCCTGCCACCTCACACATGGATTCCTCTTCCTCATAATCTTCTTCCCCTGATCCATCTACCACTTACTCTGATTCTCATCTGCCTTAGAACATCCATGCTGGCAAAGAACAACACACAACATGGCACCTTTTACTTACAGTAAAGCCTGCAAACTGACTGCAATTTGAAAAATTGTGCAAAGAGGTGTCAATCAGGTACTTCAGTGATTTCATTCTGAGCAAGAAGTTTCTAAGAGCTTGGAACATATGGTTTCTGTTTTGCTACCACAGCTAAAGCAATGGAGTTTGGACTGCATGAATGACATCTGCGTTAACTGTTTTGCAAAAGGGTGGGGAAAATGTGTCAAACCAATGAAAATGGGTTAACTCATTTGCAAGAGGTGTCTTTTGCTCTGCTGAGATGGTGATGCTGAAAACTGAGAGGTTGCAAGTTTCTTCAAACAGGTCAAAGCAACCAATAAAAACTGTAAAATATTCCAAAAAATGAAAGATTCCAACAGAAAATACTAGGGCTGTTTGTTCCTTCTAGTCCATTCTGTCCTGACGAATAGGCCACATGGCCTCATCTACGTCACATTCAATATTTTTGCTTGCACCTAGGGAAAAATCTTCTTGCATGCCTGATCCATCCTTGACATGCCTCTGCATCTATATCATGGGCAGCAGCAGTCATTGCATTAAGCAAGGACATCTGCTCATAGGAGCAGTGATCATATACTTTCCATCTCCATGCACTGAAGAATTCCTCTATAGGAATAGATAGAGATGTATATACTGTATATACCGTATAGCAGCAATACCTGCTGTCCCGTCGAAAAACTCGTACAATGGATGCAACCTTGTTTCTATTGAGAAAAGTTTGGACTCTTTGTCCCGCCCCTCTAAGTGAAATGCCATAATTTACCACATGATCAATCACAGTTGCCTGAATTTCATCTGTAACTTCAGCCCTTCCAGCTACACCTCCACCTCATACACAGATTCCTCTTCCTCATAATCTTCTTCCCCTCACCCATCTACCTCTTACTCTGACTCTCATCTGCCGTAGACCATCCATGCTTGCAAAGAACAACACACAACATGGCACCTTTTATGTAAAGCCTGCAAACTGACTGCAAATTGAAAAATTGTGTAAAGAGGTGTCAATCAGGTGCTTCAGTGATTTGATTCTGATCAAGAAGTTTCTAAGAGCTTGGAACATATGGTTTCTGTTTTGCTACCACAGCTAAAGCAATGGAGTTTGGACTGCAATCAATAAAAACTGTATTTGGACAATTCATTTTAGTAGAAGCTTTCTGTTTCACTCCTGCCAAAGATAAAACACAATCTATAATCTGGAAGCTTTCAAACTCCCTTTCAGAGACAGACCTTGAATCTAGTCAGAACAGGTGTAAATTGATCAGTTGAAATTTTTTGTAAAATCAGAAACAGATGTTCTGATAGGTAGTCAGTGGTTATGTATATTTATTGTTCTTTCTATTAAAAAGGTAACAAGCTGACAGAACCAGAATTACAAAGCCTTATAAATCATTTTCTATGTCTAGACTTATTTGTATTCACCTTATAGGGCTCGTCTCGTTCTTCCTGCGCTTCTTCTCCTCCCCTGGAACACGCTCCCACCCAAACTTGAGCCTCCAGTTAAAATTTCCTCGGCTGTAGCTTTGCGGTGCAGGGTTCGGTTTGTGAAACTTTAGGCTTTTGTAGTCGATGTTGTTGATCTTTGGGCTCACCACGGCTGTGGGCTCTTGAGCGATTCGAGCCAGAAGAGGCTCCAGCCAGCCAGGGAAACATTCACCTGTAAAGACATGAAAGGAGAATTAAAACATTTCTTCACTGCTAAGGTGGAGCTGGAAGCCTTTATATTAAATGCTGCTGCAAATAAATACTATTATAATAGCAAGACACACTGTTAAAATAACCACCTCTGTCTTCCCTGTAAAAGAATATCATCTCAACATTACCACATACTCACAGTGGGAATCTAGGAAGGTGAGGACCTCCCCTTGAGCAGCCTGGGCCCCCATCAGCCTGGCTGTAATCAGGCCTTTTCTCTCCTTCTGACGTAGAACACGCACCGTATGCAGATTCCGCAAGTACTCATCCAAGGGAGCTTTTAAGTGATCTAAAGACACAAGTATAACCGCAAAATTAGAGCTGAGGGCAAATATTAATAATGAAATTTGGCTTTTTTTTGTTTAAACTGAAGTTGTGTAGCTAAGGCTGCAACGGGTAAAACAGGTTTTATAGCTATCAGACTTATATTAACTGTATTTCAACACCAAAGACAGAGAAAATATACTATAAACACTTCAGTTAAACACATATTGAAATGTTTGATTGAAGTGTTTAAATTTGACTGATGTGTTTGAAATTGTATTCCTAATGTTCACAATTCTGGAGAAACACACAGAAACACACATCTGTTCCAAGGTTTCTGCTTTGACAGAATGGGTGAATGGATCATGGATGTTGTGTTCCCACAGCACCGCATTCAGCTATTTGAGTCTAACTTTCACATTCAGATGGTCGATGATGTCTTTCTCTGACGTTTGTCTTACCAGCTCCTCGGCAATACCACTGTAGGGTGTAAACATTACATTCAGGACTGTAACAGCTTCAGTTAGCATGGCTTTCAGCAAATAACAACAAAAACGATAAGTTGGCAAGAACTATGATTCTATGATTTCATTATTTTCAGTCACTAAAATTAGGAAACAGACCCTCGGTTTTGTCGACTATGAGAAATCTGAGAAGTTTCCTCAGCAAAACATGTTGCGTCTCAAAATTATGGATCATCAACATTTGTCTTGCTGAAAAATATGTAAACTGAATTTTCAACTATCTATCTATCTATCTATCTATCTTTTTCATATCTTTTTATATATTTTTATATCTATCTATCTATCTATCTATATATATATATATATATATATATATATATATATATATATAGATATAGATATAGATATAGATATATGTACTGTATATATACACATACATACATTGGTAGATATAAAAAGTGAACATAGGGCATTAAGTAAATGACACAGGTTCTTTGTTAACAACAGGATGCTTACGCACTTTATCATTTGTTAAAGATTAGCTTTTATGTCTTATAATAAACAGAGCATAATTTTTCATATAATCTTTATCATCATGGTGGTTATCAGCATGACAAGAAAACTAACACTGTAATTAACTGTATGGTGTAAAAGCCGAACACTTCCTGAGGACTCATTCTTTTCCAGCCTACTGTACACTAAGCCAGTATTGAAGGACTTTAAGTTTTCATCAGATTGTGCTATTTTTTCTGCAATTAAATATCATAATACTTCCTGAACAACTGATCTATACAGTACCTCGCCAAAATATCAATGCCACTTGAATGCTTTCTCATTTTGCCACGGTGCAACTACAAACACAGATTTTAACTTCAGCCCACTCCTTTTAAATATGTGTAAAACATACTCCTGTTTCCATTGTAATCAATTATTGTTGATACTCTCATATTGTCAAATAAACAATGTTGCTAAAATAATGATAGTTAGGAGTATAAAATATCAAAGGAATCATCAAAACAAATCATTCTAAAGAGATGTTCGATTAAGGAGTGGGAAGGAGTTTACATGTTTTTATACTCCCTTCCCTTTATCCTTTTTGTCTTTATACAGCATTTACAATAATATCAACAGGCTATATGATATATCAAAAAATTTAAATAATAAAATAAGTATCCATATCAACATAAACTTAATCCATTTCAAAACAAACAAAATCTTAAGCAATATAAATACCCAGATCTTGTTACAATGTTTACATATTTTCTATTTATCCTTCTTCTATAGACCTATTAAGACATTGATTTTTATACCTGCTTTTCAATATATTTATGCTTGTACTTTGCTTAAGCTCTAAATCCAAACTCTTCCACAAAGTCACTCCACGGTTAGATATAAACATACTATGCACATTTGTCTTTGCAAATTAGCTAAAACTCTCTGTGATTGTCAATTTTCAAATAATTTTTTTATTTGGATTTAGGTCTGAACTGAACTCTCCCCTTTTCCGGTTCAAGACCATGGTCTCGGATTTGGAGGCACTGATTCTCATCCCGGCCGCTTCGCACTCGGCTGCGGATCCCCTCAACACCTTGGCTGCGCCTAGAAATTCTGTCCATAAAAGTTATGAACAGAATCGGTGACAAAGGGCAACCTTGGCGGAGTCCAACTCTCACCGGAAACGAGTCCGACTTACTGCCGGCAATGCGGACCAGACTCTGACACCGGTCGTACAGAGACCTGACAGCCCTTATTAAAGGGTCCGGTACTCCATACTCCCGGAGTACCCCCCACAGGATCCCCCGGGGGACACGGTCGAATGCCTTCTCCAGATCCACAAAGCACATGTAGACTGGTTGGGCAAACTCCCCTCAAGAATCCTGCTGAGGGTATAGAGCTGGTCCAGTGTTCCACGGCCAGGACAAAAACCACTTTGCAATTCAAAAACACAAATATGCTTCAACACAATCCATCCTACTTCATCTCTGGCTATAAATAGTTTGTTGTCCTGCTGTAGCGCTAACCTCTACTCAGCCTCAAATCTTTTTCATTCTATGACAGATTTCCTTCTAACATCGCCCTTTTTTTTAGCTCTACACATCTTTTCATCTTACTTAGGAAAGGCGATCCCACAGCATGATGCTGCCAGCCCCATGCTTCACAACTGGAATGATGTGTCAGGGAGATGTGATTATTTTCTTTTACACAGTGCATCCTGCATCTGGACAAGATGTTCAGTTTTGCTCCCACCTGACCAAAGCATCTTATTCCACATATTTGTTGTGTTGCAACATGACTCGTTGGACACTAATCATTCACTAAGTGATTTCTGGAGGCAATTAATTACACTTTTACGTAAGGGTATCTTGAAAAGAGAAGAATCTTAACGAACATGCATAATTTTCCTTCCACTTCAGTTATCACTCTTCTCATATTTCACATGAAATCCCTTATAAACATATAGAGGTTTTGGTTCGGCACATGGAAAGGGAAAGTCGAGGAGCTGTGACTGCTCTCTGCAAGGCGCAGTAACATTTGTGTGTATGTCCTGCCGTGTTAACAGAATGTGACATTGGCCAGTTTGTCTGCGCTTTTTTTTTTTTTTTTTTAGGGAGCACACTCACCATCTGTGCTGGCGTCGTCTACCAGTAAGATCTCTGCGAGCAGAGCAGCAGGCGCTGTGTGCAGGACGCTGTAGACGGTCCTGAGCAGGGTGGACCAGGCCTCGTTGTGAAACACTATAATCACGCTGGTGGTGGGAAGGCCGGGGCACCTCAAAAACTTCTGCTTCAAGCAGCTGTCAGAGCCAGACTGGAAGTTAAGAGGCAGCTTTTTAACGACGTGTAAATGCATCTCTTGCCTGAAGCGTTGGCGTCGGCAATGACCGAGACAGCGAGCCGCTGTGGGGGGAAACTCACTCCGGAGGCCGCGTGTCTTCTCCCAGATTCCGGTGCAGAGAGATACGATCGCTGGCGAACTGGTTGAACTGGTTTTTCTTGTAACCTCTCGATTCCTCTTTCTCTTCCTCTGCAGTCATGCCACGCCACACGAAGGGTTTACCACCTGCTCCCGGTTCCCAGGGATCTTGGAAGGGCCTCCGGAGGTGAGGCCTGAGCTCCTGTTGGCTGTAAAACCCAGGAGGACATTTGGGAACAGAGGAATGCGTAAACATGCCTGACTGGATTGATCCTCTGAGATTCTTCCCGTTTCCCGAGGGAAGGTCTGGGTGTTGAGGCGTCGCTGTGTAGCTGAAGTAGAAGTGTATGATGAAGGACAAACAGAGGAAACTGGAAACTGCTATCTTCACTGAGCGTTTGTGCCGAAAAGAATATAGATGCATGATATTCGGGGGGAGGAGGGGACCTAAGTGGAGGAAAATAAACAAAATCTATCAATATAGACAGAATAAAAACAGTTTAAATGGAAACATAGTTGTCTCACCTCATCCTCAACTTAAAGTCTGAAAAAATGTGATGCTTGAAGAACAATGAATTATTTTATTGGAACATAAATAACTGTAACATAAAAGCAAATTATTGTTTCATTTGAACTGGAGATCTGCCCCATAGTCAATTCAGATCACAGCTATAATCAAAAATCATTACAAAGACCCAAGATTAAGCATATGAAGCTCTAA
Organism: Fundulus heteroclitus; assembly: GCF_011125445.2. Taxonomy (NCBI): domain Eukaryota; kingdom Metazoa; phylum Chordata; class Actinopteri; order Cyprinodontiformes; family Fundulidae; genus Fundulus; species Fundulus heteroclitus. The sequence continues at coordinate 28,865,783 of NC_046361.1, read as the reverse complement.
AATAACATTTTGTGTAGATGTGGATGGCTTTGCTTCAGTTGCAAAGTAAATTGTTTTTCAAAAGTGAAACTTCTAACCTTAACAAATCCCCGTGTGTCTGATCTCGATAACAACAGCACTCTCTTCAAATGAGAAATGTACTTACCTAGGTAACCGCCTGGGTTCTCCTGTTTGCGCCCGACGTTTTGCAGAGACGCTCACAGTGAAGTGCACAGGTGCTCAGTCGGGTCGGTGCGTATAAAGGAGAGGACTTAACTGCTCAAACTGGTTAAAAAACGTCTGACTCAGTCATGCAACTGCGGTGAGACTGCCAGGAAACATGTTCTTTATTCCTGGTTTCACTTCGGCTCGGCTATTTTTAACTTCCATTTTACTTTTAAATCCCATTTCCTATAACCTCACGTTTATCTGTTTCTGATTCACATGACCGAGAGAGTAAGAAATCAACCAATCCATCGTTAATTAGTGTGCTTGTGATGATTAATTACAACCTGCAATGTTTAATGCTTAATTTTGTTTTTATATATACACCTTGTCCTAGAACCAGCTCAGAGTCACAGTGACTTCAATCATTTCTAGTTTACATTCCTGGGAATTTACTCTGTTGTGTCTGATCAACGACCGCAAGAAGGAGCCCAGCACATGATTAAAGGCAACCATTCCATCCCTAGGCTGAAAATAATGTTCTTTAGAGTAAAAACAATCTATTTTGATTCAAACAATATGACAGGAACGTTGTATTTTCACTTCTTCTTGAGAACTAGCTTTTATTGGTGTTCTGTCTTATAACTGTTCATATTCTGTTGATATTTCATAAAACATTATTTTAAAAATAACTTTTTCTACTTGTTGAGAACCATATTATTGTTATGCTCTTACAACAAGAAGGTCCCGTGTTTACATCTCCTCTGTGGGAGCATATTCTGCCCGAGCATGAGTGGCTCTTCTCCGCCGCTGCATCCCACGGTTGAAAAATAAACACATGTTGACCTCTCAGGATTGTCCTTGGGTGTGTGTGTGTGTGTGTGTGTGTGTGTGCGTGCGTGCGTGCGTGCGTGTGTTCATTACAATAGAGTGAAAACCTGTCCAGGTCAGGATACACTGCATCTCTTTTCCCAGTGACAGCAGGAATAAGATCTGGACTCTTTCAATTCTAATAATAATAATAATAATAATAATAATAATAATATGCATAACAGACCTAAAGGTTGGAAGCAACACCAACAAACACAGCATTTGAATGCAACTTCAATTATGATTTCATAGTGGCATCTTAAAAAATCAGTATAGACTTTTGGGGAGTTTTTGGGACGTATTTAATTTAATGCATGACCAAGCTTTGCTTTGATGTGCACCAGTTTACGTAATTTTCCACTAAACAAAATAATTTTAAAAAGATTAATTTTAGGGTTTAAAGGATTTGCAAGTAACATTATGCATGCTAAATATATATATGGCCTACAGTTTTTAAGCCAGTTACCTTGAAAAAAGCCAAAGCCTAAGCAAGAACACTCCAGACACTCCATAGTTATTGGGAAATATTAATCTTTTTGACTCTTTATATACTAATCAGGTTGATTCAGTTGAAAACTATTAAGCCCGTACTGTGTGAAGCTGTTGTCATTACTATTGGTAATGTAATTATTCCAGATAAATAGATAAATGTTTACATTTCATTCTCCATTCCTTCCTGACGGGATGGGTGGGGGCTGTTGCCACGGTAACATGTAAACAACAAGGTTGGGATTATTTTTGAAAGCTAGGGGTGTTGGAGACTGTGTTAAAGGACTTTTACCAACGGGATAAGCCCACAGTGGAACACTATGGCCTTCTTCGGCTTGACGCAGCTGGGTTATCAAAACCCAATCGGCGATAAGATGATTGTAAATCCCCGGGGACAGCCTCCACCTCAGGGTAAGAGGAAGCTACTACTACTAGTTAATCATGTCTGCATCCTCAGTGAAAACAGACCTGACAGAGTTTGAGTGCAACTTTTTATAATTTAGTCTAATATGACAACTATTAAATTTCAGTCATACGTTGATATGTTAAAACTGATGTCAAACCCCAGTGCATTCAAGAGATCCCAATTACAGTGGCTCTCCTGTCTGCACAGACAGAACTTACCAATCATGGACATGTGAGCATTAAAACTTTTGGAAAAACAGAATTTCTTTAAAAAAAGTTAAGTTTTATGTATATATATATATATATATATATATATATATATATATATATATATATATATATATATATAAAATGTTTTAGTGTGAAAAACATTAAACTCCTATATACCATGAGAACACCCCCCACCCCCAAGAAAATTGATTCATTAATTTCAGCTAAATGTGCTTTCAGTTTATTTATACTCCTTGATTTCAGAATCTATGTATGTGTTTAGCAATCTTTAATGATTTTCTTATTGACTTAGGTTGATACAGGTCTATTGGTAATCCTGTTGTAATGAGCAAGTTTAACCTTTATGGAAAGCATGGATATATAAATATATAAATATTTGATGTATTATCTTTCGTAACCACAGCAGAAAGTGACATTCTGTTATTCTCACTTGAAACCATTACCTTATAAATTTAAGCCGAGTAAGGCAATGTCATAATACGCTTCCCCACTACCTTCAGGTCAGTGCTACAGGACAGAAATATATCTAGTCACCTTCTTTCTGTTATTATTGTACCTAAAATGTCTTTGCTGTGAGCAAATAACCCAAGTCAAATTCCTTGTTGTATGAAGCAACTTATTGATGATCAAAACTGATTCTGATAGCTTTCTTAACGCCATATTCTTTAAAGGCCAGATTTGTGGAGTGCACAGCTAATAGTTGTGCTGTCAGATTATTGCATCTGAGCTGTAGATCTCTGCAGCTCCTCCAGAGTAATCATGGGCCTCTTGGCAGCCTCCGTGATTAATGCTCACCTTGCCTGGCCTGTCAGGTTAGGTGGACATCAGGTTGGTAACTGTGCCGTCGTGCCACACTCTTCCCATTTTCAGATGACGGATGGAACAGTGCTTAATGAGATAATCAAAATTAAATTCAGTTTTATTTATATAGCTCCAATTCACAACACGTGTTCTCTCAAGGCACTTTACAAAGTCAAATTCAATCAAATCATCCAGACAGACAAAAAGTTTCCTATTTAGGGAAACCCAGAAGATTGCTTCAAGTCTTGACAAGTGGCATTTACTCCTCTTAAAAGAGCGTAGAGCCACAGAGGACAGTCGTCTGCATTGTCCATGGCTTTGCAGCAATCCCTCATACTGAGCATGCATAAAGTGACAGTGGGGAGGAAAACTCCCCTTTAAAAGGAAGAAAAACCTCCAGCAGAACCAGGCTCAGTGTGAACCCACTGGGGTTAGAGAGGACAGAGCAGAGACACAAAAAGCACAGAAGCACACATTGATCCAGGAATCCTTTCTACATTATATGGTAATAACAGATGATCAATAATCTAGCTCTGATTTAAACTTCTGAACGTGTTATGTGTTTCTTGGTCTTCATGATGCTATTTGTTCACAAATGTTTTCAAGGAAACGTCTGGTACTTCACAGAACACTTTATTTATATACTTTATATACTTTATTTATACTTTGGTGAAATTACACACACTTGGAGCAGGGTATAAGGCACTGAGTGCCAATAAATAGCATTTCTTTCTATTTTATTTGTAAAACAATTGAAAAGCTATGTATATGTAACTTTCTTTCCACATCAGAAATATGCTTTGTTTTGTGTTGACATATCTGATAAAATCCCATTGAAAAACACAGGAGTTGTTGGTCCTAACATGACAAAATGTGAAAAATGGCAACAGATACTACAAAAAGTCACCTTAATGATTAGCTTCATCTGTTGTAACATATCTGCTCCCAGATGGCCGCATGAACGCTGGAGGAGGATCGGCTCCATCGTTCCAAGAGCTACTCCAGCCTCCTTCCTACAGCACTGGCGAGCATCACGGGAGCCATGAACTGCACAACGAAATGGTGAAAAAGGCTCAAACAAGCAGATGTGAGCAGACCTAAGCACACTTGGTATGGAACGCTTTTAGACGTGAGTTTGTAGCAAACTAAACGTCTCTTCTGTCCTCAAGCTCCTGATCAGCTGTACATAATGCCTCTGACGGACAACCAGCAGTATGGATGGATGTTATCCAAGAGTTCTGAACCGTGGGCCAGAGTCCGACGGTTTCCTCGAAGAATCAGTGAGATGACAAAGTGAGTGCCATATACATACTACACATATTTTCTCTATCTGTCCAGGATGTTGTCTATATAACTCAACTGTTGTGTTCCCAGGTTTGTTAATGACATGTCCAGGACGGACCCAGAGTTCAGCCTGTTCTGATTGCCCTCATGTTTTGTCTTCATGACAAAGAAGCCTGCACACACTCCCTCCTACATGTCCTCCATATCAGTGTTGTTACGAAAATCCTAAATAAATAAAGGCCCACAGTTCTGGACATTTTCAAGGTTCATTTATTGAATCAATTCTTACTGATCTTTGTAAGCTGTGCTAAAGCAGTACTATAGTATTCTGTTAAAGCTCTGGTAAATACAAAAAATCTATCAAGGTCAGTATTTTAAAAAGTGTTGCCACATCTCAATGAGAACTGGCCTGGTTTTAATCATTTTAATGATGGGAGCTGTCAAGATCAAGAATATACAGAGTTGGAACTAGATCCTTGTCCACTCTTTGAAGAAACTTGCCTAATATCAGGGACTACAACATGTGTTTTCCCTTTTGAATTAATGAAGCTTTTTTATTTCCATACACTATAAAAAGACACACAACCATTTTTTTTTCTCACTGTTATAAACCAGACCATACCTCTCCTGTTTTAGGTCAGTTAGGTTTAACAAATTAGTTTCTATTTGCTTAATGACAGAGTAAGCACAGAGAGAATATTAGTTTGCAAAACTTTTCTTGGTTTATTTAAATTCTACGGTTTACAAACACTAACATGTCCACTGTCTGGTGACGATGTCATGCTGTGTAAGCTTCTGATAGGTCAATTCACAACAACTGAGTTAAATCAAAGCACACCTCTGGACTTACTTTAAGGCTTTCTTGTGTGACTTCAAGCAAGACTGAAAAATCAATCAGGCAAAAACATGAGGAATGGAGTTGTTGACCTCCACATACCTGGTTCATCCTTGGGTACAAATTCCACATGCCCTGAAGGTGTGACATTAACCTGGAGAAACATTTATACGCAGGCACAAACACAATGTGAATGTCTCATAGCTGCAGTTCAGGGAGTAAACAGGTTCCTCGTTTCAGAGAAGAATATCATGTCAATAAAAAGACCATGTGGAGATGCTTTCTGAAGATGGAAAGAAATGTCATTATTCACAGCCCTGACATGGACCGAAACGCCCCTCAGAGAAGAAGAAGCCACCACACCAGAAGCAATATGAAAAGCCAGATTAAAGTTTGCAAATGCACACAAGGTCAGAGACCTTACATTTTTGAGACACGTCCGGGGGTCTCAGTAAAACTAATATTTGAGTGTATGACCATCATTACGTTTGGAGAAAAAGGGGGGAAGCTTGCAAGCCTGCAAACACCAACCAAACTGAGATGTACAGTGGTTCATCAGGTTGCTCAAGTGAGTGCGAGCCACCAGAATTGACGAAGATTCCTGGATAGGTGTCGAAACGTTTTCAGAAAGAACTGAGCAAAAGTCTGGTTGCCTCTCCGCTTTAAGCCTGTTTGCTGCTGCAATGAACCAGATAACTGAGAGTTTGCATAGGCGTAGTCAGATGTTCTGGTTCTGCATTGCGTTCGAATCCACCAAAAGGTATTCAAGGTAGGAATGGTGTTGAATGGGCACCAATGACACAATGACGCTTTGTTTTAAGCAGGTAACAAAGGTGTCGTCCGGGTCACGTGGTCCGACCCAATGGATGTGTTACGATAGCTGGCGTTCCCTGATGGCAGTGGCCTCTTTCTGTGGGACAGAGCTCCCTGCGACAAAGCAAAAAGTGCAGCAGGAATGGCTTGAAGAGCACCAAAAGTTTCAGTTGTTGACGTGTCCTACAGATCCTTTACATCTCAAATAAATCAGGCATCAGTGGGGTATGCTGGACAAAGACGTCCGATTCATAGAGACCCTACTTCGAAGGAATCTGCTGCTAACGTCTCGATGTCAGTCACCACCATCTTAAGGGATTTAGTGGCGTCCATGTCTGGATGGATCAGGACCAAAACATTATTAGGCAGGTGGCCATAATATGACAACTGATCGCTGTATGTTTGTTTGTATATATATTCTTAATGTTGTCAGTTCCTGTCCGCTGTGGGCCTGACACTGACTTTCCTCACCTCTCTCGAGGGAAATCCTGTAATTAAAACTTTTTTTTTTTTTTTTGTCGAGCTTCCTTGCCAATGAGCAGTCTTGAGATTTAGAGCATTAACAACCTTGTCAGTGTTTCTAGTTTAATTAAGCATAACAGAAATTTAGAGGCCCCTTGATCTGGGGGACATACAGTATATTAAATATCATTCAGAATGCCTGCTTCAGATTTGTTTTCAAAATATAAAATCTACACTTAAATGGTGCAACGAGGGTGTCCTTCAGGCAAGCTGAAAGAGTTTTAATCATTTGCAGCAGCTACATTTAACAACAGATACCTACTCATTATGCTCCACAATGTCCATAAATGGTGCAGCCTATTTATCAGATCAGTGTCCACTTCAGGAAGGCTCAGAAGACATTTTTTACAAATGTACTTGGGTTTTCTTTTTAAAATGCATGATTATCATTGAACAGGAATAAAAAATCTTTACATTTAGATTGATTTGCTAACTTCTTGGGGGGTTTTTTTAGCCTTGAAATAACATTGTAAAAAAAAAAATAGAAAACATGAACAGGGAGAAAATACTTTTTTTAAAGTTTTTATTAATTTTTTTTCTTCAAGGGGAAATGTTATTTTTCTCTTTGTCGTAGTCCTCAACTCTTCTTTTCAACTGAGCAAAACACTCCCCTTTCAACTCCTCCAACTCAGGGAAAATACAAACAAAACAAAACAAAAAAAAAGAATAAAAAACAAAAGAAAAGAAAAAACTGAAGGATTCATCGGGCCTGAGCAAAAACACTGTTTCAGTAGTGTGGGGAACACATTCCTCCCAGCTCCTGTTTCCACTGAAAGGATCCCAAGAGTTAACAATCAACACAAGTCCATGGACAGCCAGTAGAATTAGAAGAAGCACAATGAACATCTTTATGAACTCGTGTCCATTCTCTAGACTCTCTGCGTTGGCGACTCACTCATCATTGGTCACAGTTATGTGTGAAAGTTGGTGATCTCGGTTACGTCGCTGTCTTCTGATGCTCCGACCACGCCCAGGCCTCTCATGCCTCTCGCACAGGAGAGACCAGTAGCACAAGACTGCTCGAGCTGGCTTTGGTACAAACGTGATCAACTGTTTGCTGCTGGAGACAACGAGATTGATCAGATGACGGACAACAAGCCCATTTTCTACGCATCCCAGCATCCTCTTTGGTCTCAGGCCTACAACCAGGCATAGGCCGGTAACTGACTTCAAGCTACGCCAAGGTTTTGAAAAGCTAAATACTGCTCAAAATTCAGATTCCAAAGTTTTAGATGAGATGTTAAAGAAAGAATGGGGAACCAGAGCTGTACCCCCACCCCCACCTGTTGTTGTACACTGTCTGTCAGCTGGCTGAACGGAGGCTATAACCACTTTTTTTCCCCCCCTTGGATTGGAAAAAAAGTTCTGGTCGTGAAAAACATGAACAGCGGCGATGTGGCAACTAAAGATGCGGCACATATCGCTCTCATTAAGGCAACACTGATCTGAAAGTACAACTGGAAAACTAAAAGTGCAGGCTCGCAGAGAGCCACAATAATTAGCCAGCTAATATCAGCGGGTTATGCGAAAGAGCAGGACAGTAAAAATACTGCTAAATTCTGCATGTGTTTGTTGGCTATTTCAACTTTTTCAGTCTATTTGGTGATGTAATGTTCTGGATAACATTATTACAACTGGAATAATCAGTGCGTGATATTAATTGAGGAGCAGTGGGGGGAAAAAAAACAGAAATTCTGTTGTAGTTTTGAATTTTTGTGAAATTACCATGGTACTGTGAAATTGTGGCATCTTGACTGAAGGTTTTGATACTTGCCCATGCCCAGCTAGTCTCTTGTGAAGATACAGAGGAGTGAAGTGGGTTGTTTTTACGTCGAGGCAAACAAACAAAATACAGATATGACACAAACCCATTACAGTTAACTGATCAACACTCTGGCCCTGTTGAAAAAAAAAATACATGGAATTACAATGAGTTATTTTGCTTCTTTCTTTTCATGGCAAGTAAAAAAGAGCAACAAAAAATGATCAACTGAGCGTCTCGATCAGCAAACTCCCAGGATCTGAATCCTTTTAACGTTTTTGATGCATTTGGAGGAAATAAAGGCATTTGTGCATGACGAGAATGTTGATGAAGAGTTTTCATTTTTTGTTGAAGTTATTGCCTCAGATTATTCATGTTGTAAAATAAAAGTCAGAGGAGCCACTAATTATCTAGATTTTTTTTTTTTGCTTCATGATATTAATTTCTTCAACCTTAAGTGATTCCATATTTTTTCACTGAATTTAATCTGAAATATAGGCATGCCATGTCACCTTTATTAAGGCATATTTTAACAACCCAGATCGTTCAGCCGTTTACCAGGATATTTTTACTGCAATGGGGAGAGAAAGCCGAGAGTTGCCCACTGATCTGTATATTGGTGCTTGAACGTGTGCACATTTGTGAGTGTGATTGGGTGAACGGGGCTCTAGTCTAAAGCCCTCTCAGTGGTCCGGATGACTAGAGAAGTGAATAAATTGAGTCCATTTAGTTTAGTTTTACTTCTACACGTTTTAAAAACCTGATTCTTGCTGCATTGGGTCATATCTGAGATTATCTTTTTAAAGAATGCACAATTAAGATGTCCAATCGTTGCCAGAATGTTCAGCGCTTTCCTAAAACACTTTTGTCATGTCTGCTATTGTTGTTACAAAGTAAAAAGCCTCAAGAGGTGGAAAAAAATTACTAATTGTTTTGTTTTTATGCCACATATATTTTTTTCCCCCCTAGCTCTGCGTAATTCCACATATTATATTTTGTCCGGAGCATAATTTGAAAAACAAATGTGCAATTAAATTAAATCCGTCACCTATTTATAATTATCATTTAAGAAACGAGCCAGAAAAAGCCAGAAAGTTCAGCCGTTAACTGAAATAATGTCATGTCCATGATTTAAAAGAAAATGTACTTATTTATTGCTGAAAGGCAATAAAAACTGACGGCACGTCCTTTGAGAATAGTGATTCAACGCTTTCGGCCAAACGTTTCATACGCTTCAAATTTTTTTGCTAAAGGGTCATTATCTTTCATAACGATATGAATAAAAATGCCGCCCTGCCGTTCCTGCATTCGTGCAGGGCAACACATTGATGGAGTGGATCAAATAAAACACCCAGTGACTCACATGTCTCTGTGCGTGTGCTAACTGCTATAACATTCAGAACCACGCACCAGTTCGGCTCAGTGGTTATGACTTCTCGCAGACCCGGAACCGAACAGCAGAACCCAGCAGAACCCAGCAGAACCCATCGGCCGCAGTTGATCAGTTGGTACCAGTGAGCTCAAACCATTGAATTTTACAATAAAGCGTGCTGTTCTTCATCGGTATGGAATCATCATATTAAGTATAATAATTAACCAGAATCATCATAATAATAACAACACTAAGAATATACAAATGATGGGTACAGAATTTATACAAAATACCCTTTGTTGAAACAAACTGAAAGCCCCCTCCCAAATAAAGAAATAAAACAAGAAACCACAGTAAGACATGCTCAAAGCAGTTATGTTTGGCAAAAAAAAAAAAAAAAAAAAAAAAGCAGTTTAGTTGTATCATAAAAACCTCACAGTGAAAATAGTTATGCCCCTTCAGGATTACAAAGCACAGTATTCAGTCGAAATCGGCGGATATTTCTTTCCTTCGTCTACTTCTTCTTCTTCATAGAAGAATCGGGCTGCATGACGCAACTGCGTTGAAATCCAAAGTTTCTGCTCCTTCCTACCTGGAGGTTCTGGAACAACTCACTGATTTATGTTCCTTCATTTCCACCCATAAAAAAAATAAAAAAAATAAAAAGGACTGTTCTGAAAGGGACGGAGCAGTCGGCTCAAACGAGCGGCGCGTCCTCTAATCTAGCAGGAAACGAGGATAAAGGAGATCCCAATTTGAGCTTGATCTTCTCTGTTTTCAGATAAAAAATATATAATCCCCATACGCATATTTAGTCATCTTTAGTCACTTTTAATTTGACTGAGGGTAATTTTATTATTTAGAGTTAAAAATCTGCTCTCTGCTGCCTAAATGACAGGAAAAAAATAAATAAACTCTGTGTATTTTATGAAAATGAGCCTTCACTGCCAGATGTCGGACGAAACAGGCAGAAGTCAAACCCTCTGCCAAAAAAAAAAAAAAAAAAAAAAAAAACACAGGCGATGATCTTTGCTGACTGCAGTGAGAACATATCAACATCTGCCTTGCTTTTAGTAAATACTTTAGTCTTTGGTCAATATATTCCTCCTCAATTTATACATATAGTCATACACACACAAATATGCATGTACATACACACTTATAAACGTGTAATAAACTGGATATTTGTGCACGTATGTGTTCACACTTTTTTTTTTTCATAAAGGACCTTTAGCACAAAACATCAAGACTGAAATAAATAATTTAAAGCGGGAACAAAAGTACCTGTCCATAAATTGTGTCAAACAAACAAAACGAACGAACAAACGAACGAAATAATTACCGAACAAAAGAACAACAAAGTCAAATGAAAAAGTAGCCTTATGTACAGCGATAATCTTCTTTTGACACAGGCTAAAAGGCGTTGTTTTAAATAAACAGACTTTGCATCTTTCAAGAAGCCTGAGAGAGAGGCTAGACATGAGAAAAACACGTTGTCCTCCGACATGTACGCGGGCCGAGATGGCTGTCAAACAAGAGCTTCCTCCTCTCGTCGAGAACACCTTCCCCTTTTTCCCCGAGTCTTAAAAGTTCACCTTTTCCTCTTTGCTTGGGATTCAAGTGATGGCGATTGTAGTTCTCAGCTGTTTTCGCTCGCGCTGTGAGTGCTCGCTCAGTGGTGCCGTGTCCTTGCAGTGGGTACCGTCCCCCAGCGTCCGCTGCTGTCACGGCTGCTAGCTGTTGGGGGGCCCATCATTTAGGAAGTAGGTCGTCATTTCCCCTTTGCCTTTGACCTTGACGACCCCACGGCACTCCAGCACGTATCCTTTGTTATCGAGCACCTGGTGGAGGTCTGTGGTCACCTGGGGAGTTTAGAAGATATTCCACAGGGGTTTAGCTGACAAAAGCTAAAACTGACAATATGCCACATCACGTCAGTGGCATGTGTAATAAAAGCAGTAATAGTGACAATCCTGAATACTGTGGGCAGGTCGGCAAAAGTACAGAACGTAGAAAATAAAATGGAGCATGGAAAATATTTAGATTTCCAGATGAAGTGCTCTGTGCAACAGTCTGAAAGATCCTTCCTTCCTTCCTTTCCTTATTTCTTCCTCCCTTCTTTTCTTCCTTCCTTCCTTCCTTTCTTACTTCCCCCATTTCTTCCTTTCTTTATTCCTTCCTTCATTCCTTCCTGACTAGAGAACAACTAAGGGGTCCTCTTTCCTTCTTTCTTTCTTCCTTCCTTCCTTCTTTCCTTCCTTTCTCTCTTCCTTCCTTCCCTCCCTTCCTTTAATTCTTTTTCTGCCTTCCCTCCCTTCATTCCTGACTAAATAACAACTAAGAGGTCCTCTTTCCTTCTATCTATCTTTCTTCCTTCCTTTCTTACTTCCCCCACTTCTTCCTTTCTTTATTCCTTCCGTCCTTCATTCCTTCCTGACTAAACAACAACTAAGGGGTCCTCTTTCCTTCTTTCTTTCTTCCTTCCTTTCTTCTTTTCCTCCTTCCTCCCTTTCTTTTTTTTATTTTTCTGCCCTCCCTCCCTTCATTCCTGACTAAACAACAACTAACAGGTCCTCTTTCCTTCTATCTATCTATCTATCTATCTATCTATCTATCTATCTATCTATCTATCTATCTATCTATCTATCTATCTATCTATCTATCTATCTATCTATCTTTCTTTCCTTCCTTTGTTCCTTTCTTCTTTCCTTTCTTCTCTCCTTCCTTCCTTCCATCTTCTCTTCCTTCCTTCTTTTATTCCTTCATTCCTACCTTCCTTCCTTCCATCCATCCTTCCTTCCTGACTAAACAACAACTAAGGGGTCCTCTTTCTTTCTTTCTTTCTTTCTTTCTTTCTTTCTTCCTTCCGTCATTCCTTCCTTCCTTTCTTACTTCTCCCACATCTTCCTTTCTTTATTCCTTCCTTCCTTCATTCCTTCCTGTCTAAACAACAACTAAGGGGACCTCTTTCCTTCTTTTGTCCTTTCTTTCTTCTTTCCTTTCTTCCTTCCTTTCTTGTTTTCTTCCTTCCTCTCTTCCTTCCTTCCCTCCTTCCTCCCTTCCTTCCTTTCTTTTTCTGCCCTCCCTCCCTTCATTCCTGACTAAACAACTAAGAGGTCCTATTTATTTCTATCTATCTATATCTATCTATCTATCTATCTATCTATCTATCTATCTATCTATCTATCTTTCTTTCTTTCCTTTCTTCCTTCCTTCCTTCCTTCCTTCCTTTCTTCTTTCCATCCTTCCTTCCTCTCTTCCTTCCCCCATTTCTTCCTTTCTTTATTCCTTCCATCTTTCCTGCCTCTCTTCTTTCCTTCTTTTATTCCTTCCTTCTTTCTTTCCTTTCTTCCTTCCTACCTTCCTTCCTTCTTTCCTTCCATCCATCCTTCCTTCCTGACTAAACAACAACTATGAGGTCCTATTTTAAGGGTTCTTACTGCATCAATGTATAGATACCACTCTACAGGCATCGACATTCCAACACCAGCTTAAATTCACTTTTCCCTGTCCGTTAAAACCTACCTGTATGCGGTCAGGTACACCTGTGCTGTCCATACGACTGGCCACGTTTACTGTGTTTCCCCAAATATCATACTGAGGCTTGCGGGCCCCTATAACTCCCGCTACCACTGGCCCAATGTTCAGACCTGGGGATCAAATACAAACATCAAGATGAAATATTAAAAAAAATATATAAGCTGTTGTGGAGCAGGTTTACTATTCTTTCCTCAATGTTTTCTTCACCTATCTTCATCTGGAAGTTGTTGAAGGAATGCTCGTTGATATATTTCATCTGCTCTCTCAGTCTCATAGCATAGTCTGCTAGTGCAGTAATATGAGAACGGCCCTCTTTGTCATAAGTAGAGTCATTGAGACCGGAGGCCGCCATGTAGGTTGAACCAATGGTCTTGATCTTCTCCAGCTGCCTGTACTTCTCCTCACTGATGATCTGAGGCACAACAAAAAAAAACACAGATGTTGCACTTGTGCAGTTTCCACGTCACTATCGTGCACAAAGTGGTCTGAGTTTTAGAAGGAGGACATTTTTTTTACCTCATCGAAGTCCGCGATGATCTCATTGAGCAGCCGGAGACACTCCACCCCCTCGTTGTTGGCCTCCAGCTCCACGTAGAACTCCGAGAAATTGCTGATGGAGGCGAACATGACGGCTACGCACTCGCAGGACTGGTAGTACAGCTCGTCGTTGCGCCGCTCGCGAGCCAAGAAGTGAGCGGCCACGTCCTTCGGCAGGATGTTGTGAAGGAGGCGACGGTTGTAGGCTTGCAGCTCCTCCATCTCTTCCTTCTCCTCGGTGGCCTGGCAGGGATGGTTAGGAGAAACAAATAGCTTTAATAAAGACCGCCATAACCCCAAGAGAGACATAATCATAAGAGCATTAGGAGTCACAGAGGCACAGATCTACTGGAGAAACTTTGAGCAAAGGTGAAGAGACGTCGCCCTCTAGTGGCTGTACCTGTAGTTTCCAAAGGAAGTCGAGGCGTGCAGTAGACTCGACCTGCTGTGCGTGCAGGTACAGTGCCAGGACGAATACTGTGAGGATCACTGGAGTCATGACCCGCAGGGACACTTTGGTCACAATGTATGGGCTGCAGAGTGATCAGAACGTACGCTGAATAAAGGAAACTTACGAGACAGATTACATAGTTAAACAATAAGTAGCACATGCAGTCTCCAAAAAGTAACTGCAGCGACGTACCACTCAACTGTAGTTTCATTGAAACTGGACCTAGAATTACAAACAAAAAAATCAGTTTTGTATGTTGGAATTAGGATAACTATCAACAGGTTTTCACATTAATATTTACTTCTGACAAAAATTTGAAAACAAGCACAAGTATAAACTGTCTTTAGTTTTTTTTATGTTCTTAATATAAACATGCAGTGAGTCTCCCTAGATCAGGAATCGAACCCCAGACAGCTGCATTGAGGGCAAAAAGCATCTGTGGGGTGAAAATCTCTAGCGCTATACCACATGCCGCCCCATCCATATACAATTATTAACAAATGTTCCCACCTTAGACTAGATAAATAACAATAACAACCAAAATTTTTATCTATGCTGACAGAAAGAGAGAAAACGAAGATAAAACATAAACAAGACTCTGTCAACCCCAGGATGGTTGAGGCAAAGAAAAATTTAAGCATTTCATGAATGTAAATAAACACAACTTACCAACTGGTTTCATTTAAATCACTATAAAGAAAAACAAGAAGAAAGAAGAGTTAAACACAAAGCAAATACAAATTATTTAAACAGTTATTTAGAAAATTAGGACACCCTAAGTGTCACCCTGTCATATTTCAACATAGGAATATTTAATACCGGTTTTCCAGTAATAATAATAATTATTATTATTAGTCTTCAAAAACCTTAGAAGATTATCAACAGACCTTCAGCAACTGGTATTGATAGAAAAAGGGTCTACCTGTACAATCAGAAAGACACTGCACAAGTTTAACATTGACCTTCCTAAAGCAACCGGGATGCAAACCTGGGTCCACTGTATCAAAGACACGGTCTTAGCCAACTACAGCCCTACAGACAGACTCATAACTAAATAAAGCATTCAAGGAAAACAACCTCACACACCAGCTGTGAAGCATGGAGGTGGAAGTGTCAGGCTGTGGGGATGCTTTGCTCCAGCAGGGTCTAGCCCCCCCCCCCCTGCACCATAAAACCCACCATCAGTCCCACCAAACACCTTACACAGTAGGTCAGGGACTGGTTACGAGTCCTACTGAAGTTATTTCAACAAAAAGGGGTAACTCTTTTTTTCCAGCTAGAAAACACATCTTTGTTTTGTTATTTTTAATGATTGAAACAAGGTTAATTTTTGGTGTTTAGCTGTAATTAAATCATTTCCTTTTCTACATTGCTTTGGCCATTAACTTGGGATTTTGAAAGCTCTCCGAGTGACTACGGTTTCCCAGGTCCACACAGACAAAAAGGTCCTGGTGCGTGGGAAGGGCTTTAAGATTACCTCGGGATTGTGGAGGGGCGAGCAGCAAAAACTGTGAGTAAAGTTTGATGTATTACACTTTCTGTAATACAAAGTAAACTTTTACATATGTTTAGGCAAGAATGTAGCTTTTTAAATATCTGCTCGGTTTATCAAGATATCACCTAATTGTAAAAGTGCTGCGACATTTTTGGAGATGTCTGTCCGTTCTGCCAGCCAACCGGCCGGTCGAGGCTTCGCTAAACCCGGATGGAATGCCTGACTCCCGACACAATTGCTCTCCTGCTGGCTTTCACAAGGGAGTGGAAGTCAAACACAGATATAATTCAGTCAGATGATATCTAACGGCTAATGTTTGGTTTATTTCAGCGTTTTATTTGCCATTGAGCAAACCAGTTTGTCTGAGAATATAGTCATGTTTCAAAATGGGATAGCTTTATTTAACTTTACTGTTGTGCTGAAGAGGAGGAGAGTAGATTGGGAAATTAATAATTTGCTAATCTATAACAACAGCGCGAGTTCTTCCAGGGTTAAAAAAACAACGAACAAAACAGCGCAAAACTTCATTTTTATTGTTTTAGAGCTCTTTTGTTTCATGCTGTAATGGCAGCTAGACAACAAATTTTATTGCTGAAGTAAGGGCGGTAACAACTGGTGATGCCTTTGGTTTCTTATTACTGCCACCTGCTGGACTGGAGATGTAGTGCAGTTTACTTCACGATGTCCGTATACGTCAGTAAGAAAATTTTAATAAATTTCCCCGCGTCTTTTCAGAGCAGTGGACACAGATAACACACAAATTACATGTATTTAAATCCAGAGTCTTTGGTTGTAAACAGAGCTATTGCTTAACTTTAGAACTGAATCGGTGCTACATAATTCTATGTAAATTATTTTTAGTGACAAAAGACATGCACCTCCTAAATAATCAGTTATGTACCAATCTGTAGGTAGATGAGTTGAAGGTCATGACTTACATGGCATTGGAGGTGACAAAGAGGTCTGCATTGTCAAATAGTGCTACTTGTGGCCACTCCACGAGCAGCAGGAAGGTGAGCTGGATGAGCAGCATGAGGGCCAGCTTCCCTATGCTGCTGATTTGCAGGAACACAGAGCAGGCCAGCAGCGTCAGCAGCACGCTGTAGCTGAAATACTGGCACAAACAGGAGACAGCCGCAACGCGCATCAGCAACCGCAAGTCACACAAAAAAAATGGCACGAATGCAGACGGGATTTTTGTTTGTCCTTTCGGAACGGCCTCAAGCAGTTCCAGAGCAAAGCGGTGACGCATGGCGAACTCACCTCGGGAAAGGGGCAGGAGGGGCCCTGGCTCGGACAGATCTCCAGGCCCCCTTCGACGGACACATTCAAGCTGCGGATCACACAGGGCGTCACCAGGGCTGCGGAGGTGTTCAGCTGCTCAGCGACGCATTCCGTCAAGCTCTGGGTGTCGCAGGCAAACTGAAGACGATCATACAGAAACGCATTCAGAATCCCTTCCTTTATATGAAAAATTAAATAAAATGGGCTTCCAACAACACTGATCTTACCATATTAACAAAGGCAGAGATGAAGACAAGGATAATGGAGAACACTCCAACCAGGGTGCTGTTGGTGCGAGACTGGACAATCTTCTTCGAAACGGTTTGCATTGCAGCTGGGAAAAGCTGCAAACACAAATAATTTACATGTCAAACATTGTCCAAGCACAGTGCCTTGTTAAATTTTTTGTTATACGCCTTGAACTTTTTTCCATTTTGTTATTTTACAACCACAAATGTCAGTGTATGCTGTAAGGGCTTTATAGGATAGAAGTGGAAATAAAAGGACCCACACTTAAAGATAGTAACGCATTTCCGGATATGTCTCTACCACCTTTGCAAATCAAGAGACTGACATTTTTTTTGCCAGTAGGTCAAGCTCGGTCAGATTGCATGCAGAGATAAACGGCTGTATCCAAATCTGGCCTCAAATTCTCCCCAGGCCAGATTTTAGGCCTGGCCCTTAACTAGGCCATTTTCACACATTATATGCTTTGATCTGAACAATTTTGTCTGGCTGAATTAATGTTTAGGCTTAGTCTCTTACAGGTTTTCTTCCAGGATCGTATTGCTTTTAGCTCCATCCATTTTTCCATCAGCCAGGACCACTGAGCTATATAATACACTGGAGTGCTAATCACCGTCTGTTTGAATGAGTCACTTTGAAGCCACCAGCCGCCATATTGGTACTCCTTATTTCCCCCCAGTAACTAGGGAATATGTGCGCTACAGCATCAAATAACGAGGATTTTCTCATGTTCAATGGGGACTTAAGACTTTTAAAATGTCAAATGCCATATAGTTTTATGTTATGTTCTAAAAATATCAAGTACTGAGAAAGTCATGTGCTGAAATATTTTGCATTTTATTCATTTAAATATATATGTTTAACATTTATAAATATATAAATAACAATGTACAAAAACATATATTTACATATGTGTATACATATATACATATACACATACTTATATATACATACATATATATTTAATATGAATAACATGTGAAATATTTCAGCACCTAATTTCCGAGTAGTTGATAGTGTTAGTACATCCACTGACTGTAGAATTACCTGTGAAACGTTTTCACACAGCCAGAAAACTGCTTGTTGTTGCAACCAAATCCTGTGGGATTCTGTGAGAGTAGGGAGTAGCAAGATGGCGGCCAGTGACTTCAGTTTGTCGGCAAAATCAGCACTCCAGTGTATTATATAGCTCAGTGGCCAAGACCAGCTTCACAATGCTGCCGCCACCGTGTTACACCATGAGGCACTGTTAAACACAACTTTATCCCTAACCTGTCTGCCGTCCTTAGGCTTCATGATGTTCCCTTAAATATCTCTGAGGCATAAAATACAAGTGGACTATTTATTAATTATGTGACTTCTGAAGGCAATTGTTTACGATAGATTTTATTTAGGGGTATCAGATTATAGGGAGATGACTACAAATGGGAGACACACTTCAAAATCCAATTTCATCTACTTCACAATCATGCTCTTCTTTGGCGTTACAGCCTACTGTTCAAAACGCTAATAAGCTACGCTGCAGTTTGTGGTTGTAACCACACAAAATGTGCAAGAATTTAAGGAGTAAGAATCCTTTAGCAAGGCACTGTAGAGAAAATAAAAACGAGCAACACTTTTTTTCTAATCGTTGCCAGATGAGCTCTGCTACCTTGATGCAGGAGTATATGGCACAGATGAAGAGAATGTTGGCGAGAATAATGAAGATACTGATGTAGATTCCCAGCATTACTGGGGTGCTGCGGGAATAGGAAAGACAACAACACATAAACAGTTTCAGAGGGACATTTAGGATCTGGTTCAACAAAT
This sequence comes from Fundulus heteroclitus, assembly GCF_011125445.2. Lineage (NCBI taxonomy): Eukaryota > Metazoa > Chordata > Actinopteri > Cyprinodontiformes > Fundulidae > Fundulus > Fundulus heteroclitus. The sequence goes on along the minus strand of NC_046361.1, from coordinate 28,846,893 downwards.
GTTGGCATCGCTGTAGTCGGGTGATTCAGTTACATCTCCTGTTTAATTCCTCAAACAGTGCATTCATTTCTTTGTTGTTGTTTTTTTGCTTGTTTATTGTTACTTGCTCTAGAATCCAAATAAATCCCTAAAACAGCCCAGAGAGATAATTTGCCATGCGACTGTGAAAGTGATTTTTTACTCTCAGGTGAGATTATAAGAGAACATCTACAGCTTCTAACATGATTTTTAATACTGAGATCTTTTTTGCGGACACTACCCTGATTTGGCTTTTCAGAGCAGTGAAGGCAGTGAGTGTTGTATGTAGAAATAAGGCTATTGTTTACAATTTTAATAACATTAAACTTGTTGACAACCTACTAGAATATGTGCCAAACATTATCAGAGGGGATGTGCTGGGTCTTTATTCCACCTCCTGTTGTTTTAATTAGATTTCACCACATATAAAGTCCTTTAATGAGTCCGTTTAATGAATTTTGTAAAATCTTGGCAAGGAAGAAGCAAACAGTCATGTCTTTCTTACAATTACAAAAATAAGAGCACCCAGATTGTCTCAAACTTTTCTTGTCAAGCACTCCCGTAAATAACTACCACATTTTCCAGGTTTTATTCACTATTTTAAAATAGTTGTACGACAGGATTTGTATCTCTTTTGTGTTGCATCATAAAAATAAATTCAATTTAGGAAAAATCCTCTCCATTGATGCTAACATCGCCCTTTTAAAAACTCTTTTAACTTTTTTGTTCTTGTTGCGTCTCAAAGGCATTGTTGTTTCATTCACTACCTGGCAAATAATTAAAACCAACATGCCTTAACTGTACCATTAAAGGCAGCTCAAGTAACAATGTGGTTTAGTTTGAGACCAATGGTTTTATTGTGCCTTATACAGCATATAGCATAATATTCCACAAGGATATAAATAAGAAAGGTCAACAGTACCCACAAATTCCCTTGTGTAAAACAAAGGGTGGGCTGATACCACATTAACCTAATAGATAAGGAACGTCTTTCAACTTAATATGTGTGCAAACCCAGAGGAGCAAATACTTTGAGAAAGGATATCTGCAGATTGTAAGAGGGAGGTCCTGAAGCGTAATCATCCAATCACGTGATTACCTTCACTCAGGTTATACCTTCCCCTTTTGCAGATGTAGCCACTTGGAGAACTGAATACTTTTGGCAATATGGTGTATTTTTATCTACAGCCCTAAACAGCTAGCATGTTTTCTGTTAAATTGTACAAAATTAAAAAGCCGGTTTCCACTGCCGATTAAAACAAAGTAAGTCGCACTGTGAACGTACTTTACCAATAGATTTGGCTCTTTTTTGAGATTAACTCGTCAAAGTAATCATGAGTATTGCATCTCCAGATTTACAGCTTTAACTATGCAAAAAGAAGAGTCAGATCTCAAACCTTCTCAGCATAGCAAATTTCTGGATAGTTAATACGAAAAGGTTTGAGTCTCAAATGATGCCCAGCAGTCCAGAACAGTTTTTCTTACAATTCTCTGATTATTAGCAAATAAGTTCACAAAAAAAGCAAAACTAAAGCTTCAATGTCTGCAGCTAATATATACGTTTAAAGCTTTAAAACCCTTAAAGATGCTTCGCTATAATTATGGATTCTGTCAAATCTGATCCAGAAACACAGCCGATTCAATGAAAGCACATCAGAAAACTGTGTTACACACAATAAAAGCTGAAATGTCTTGACATATAACATACGAAGGCTGTGTGACGGGAGGTACTCACTGTGGAAAGATAACAATCTGGATGAAAGAAATGAAGCAGAATACTAGCAGAGTACAGGCAACATAGCCTCCAAAACGGTCATCGACTTTCTTGGAATACTGCAAAAACAAAAGACAAAAGAAATGAAAGTTTTTCGATTTGTTAGAAATAAAAACATTGTCTGATGCAGGCACAGAGCGTATTTTGGTATCACGGTATACAGTGGCAGGGATTTTAAAAGCTCCGGTTTTAAAACCAGGCAAACTTCCTGTCAAAGCCCTCCTGTGGTTTAACATCCTTTCATTGAGATACTAAAGAAAGTGTTCTCTGTTTGTATGGAGCAGTCACTGCCCCTTCCCAACCTGTTTCTGCACACTGGTAATCAGCTGGTTAACAGAAGGCTCATTTTTTGTCAGAGAGGCAAAGTGGACTTTTGGCTGTTCACAAAAAAAAAAAATACACCTGTGGTTCGGAAACTAAAGAAGTGCCACTCACTAATCCGGGTAAGGAAAATATGGTCTAAACTGCAGTTGGTTTAATACCAGAGTAAAGAAAACTTAGCGTCTGTGTCTGCATGCACCTTTTTTTCCAGGCTGGACGTCTGAAAGGTGAGAAGGAACTTCTTGACGTGGTCTTTTCTGAGCTGGTCAATACTCCGAGCATCGATGGCTCGCCCCAGGAATTCATCTACCTCATCCTCTGGGTTCATGGCCTCCTGAACGCCACGGCTGTTGTGAGAAGAATATATATATACATATATAAACGTGCAGGTTGAGCAGGAGGCAGAAGTGCAAAGAGAATCCAACAAAGTAGTGCGTGCACTCACTTGTCTTTACTGGAGGACTCATCTATCCCCTAAGAAAAGGAAGGAGAGGAGAGAAAATGTTGGCTCGTGCAAAAAAAAAAGCTCCAGCCTGACTCTTTTCATCAGCGTATGGATTCTCAGCCTCACCATTTGTCTGAAGACTTTGGAGTCTTTGGTCCTGGGGAAGGTTCTGTCGGGCACCCAGCGCGGCATCAGCCCCTCGTTAGAGTTGGCCCTTGTCCGCTGCATCTTCGCCATCATCGCCTTCTCCTCCTTCTGCTCGGAGAAAACAACACGGAGGCTTGACCAACTGTTCTCGTGCAACACAACACACAGCCAACGACAAAACAAGTGACTAAGGGCACTTTCTGTATCTGGCTTCTTTCCTGCCGACTGGAGAAGCAGACAGGCGAGTTGGAGAGCCTTATTTCTAAGTTTGTCGGTGGCAGAGAAAATACACATTTGTGGCTTTCCATCTTCAAAAAACAGCTCCCTAACCCAGCCAAAAACAAAAAGATGATCGTCTAGCTCTAAACACTTGTTTTTATTCACATTGCCAAATCTGTTTTTAGCAAAAAACCAGGACAGGAAGAAATAAATACAACTTGGAATTGAACTGAGAAAGCAGCTGATGACTGGCTGGTTTTGATTTTAATTGGCCGTGGACACACCAATCAAAATAAAACTCAACAACCTTCCTTCAATCAGTTAACACGGCATCATGAGTGCTGCAGGTCTGGATGCCCAATTCCGTTTTTTTGCTGAAATCAGATTTTCTTTTTTTCATGGTTGTTTAAACTACTATTTAAACGTGCTCACCATCAGACGTCTGTCTGAAAGGTTCAAAACCTCAAAGCAACTCTCATGCGCAGATAGCAGAAGATACACACACGCTGCTTACAGAAGTAATGTAATTGTTACTAGAAGTGTTCAATAAAGCTTCAGTCAAACATAAATAAAGAAATAAACGAGGATACCAGCTTCCCTGTGTTATTATGAAATTGTTGAGTAATGGGAGCCGACGATATATATAAATACATACTTCACGCATCAGTTTGGTGATTATAAAGGAAGTCAGAGAAAGCAATGAGCTCTAAGAAGCTGTTTATAGAAAACGGTATTTTCTAAGACATGCTCAGCCATCTCTACGGTACATTCAGGCTGCGAGAGGGTGAGAGAGAGCAAGACTTTAAGGAGTTGACAAGAAGGCTGAGCAGAGTTGCTGTTTTATCCTCCATGTCTCTCTGTTATCGAACGTGGTGGATCTGCAAGTTTTGGCAGCTTTCAGCTAATCTAAAATGCTAAAGTCAGTTTGAAAAGTGCGCCCTAATTAGTTTGTTTTTTGGTTTGAAAATAACATTAAAATCCTGTAGTCACAGTGTTATGGGAGTTTTGGGTGGAATATTAAACAATAGTAACTGAGTTCCCATCTTTACTAAATGACGAGATGGTGGTAATGACGTTCCAGCACTTTTATTGAGAAACAGAGCAGAGATTCACATAGTTGGAAAGTAATAGCACCCCACGGTTCCGCTGCAGTCTCTGTCTGTCTCACTTTCCGGCTTCCCCTGATACTGCACCGTGGCCTTGGTTTGAGACATAACAAAGACAGTCTATCCTAGACAATAATCATTCTACGCAGCATTCAGCCTTGCACTCGGCAAACAGTGGAACTTATACACAGGCATCAGGTCTCCAGGCCTCCTATGTCCGAGTGGTGTGAGGCCATAGTGACTTTAGAATAATAATTCTTATAACACACAGCTACTTAGGGATGGGTACCAAATTTGGTACTTTTATAGGTACCAACCGAATCCCGGATACCGATTCACGTACGGTACGGTACGGTACGGTACGGTACGGTACCGAGTTTCGGTACCCAAACACATCACTGTGACACTGAGGAAGTAGAAAAGTGGGCTATTTTCCATGTTGAACATGAACACAGCATCGCACACACAAGAGAGTAATGACGTCAGTAGCCGCTGGTCCAGTCAACAAAGCATGGCTGATAGAAAGCGCTATCTCCTCTTCTCAAAATGCGCAGCAGATTACACCAGCGTGGGGAAAACTTCTAATCTGAGGAAGCACCTGGTCACTGCTGCCAATTTTGGAAACTTTTCGCAATACTGAGCAACTTTTCAGACCAATCCAGTTACCTTTTCTAAAACAAGCAACTAGTGAAAAATCTAACAACTTTCTTGTTATTTGATGACTTTACATGAAAGAAATCGTTCTGGAGTTATTGTCTTTTTTGAGCGGCAAATCCCAAGCACTTCTACAAACTTCTCCAAGCCCTGTCACACAAATCTTCAATCCCTTATTCACCTCGCTCACTCTGTGCCTCTGATAACTGTTGTTTGGATAAAACTGCCATTTATTACTACATAAACACACAAAAGTACCAAACATAGGTACCGTTATCGATTCCCAGGTACCAGGTATCGGTTCCGTATCGGTTCAAATGTGAAAGGTACCCATCCCTACAGCTACTCCTCTCTCACACAAATCCAGAGTGGGTGCTTCTAACGCAAATCATTAATGACCACTTAGGGCAGGAAGGCTGGAATAAAAAGAAAACACGCTTTTATATTTCCTTATACTTCTTAAAGAGAATCTGCTGGCATAAATAATGGACGCTCACCTTCACAAAAACATCGGAAATTCTGACTCTGGTTCTAACTCTGGAGGTGATTTGAAATACAATTGTAGACAGAGTTACACAGGTCCTATCAGTGTAGACACTCAGGTTGGTCAGAACTGGGCTTCATGTCACTGAGGCACACATATCAAAGACTATACACTCCCATCCAAGGCAGAACTAAGCTGCACAAGTGCTGCGCTGACAGTGAAATAAACTGTCTGACAAAGACCAACTGGACTTCACTCAGACATGAAGGGGATAATTAGTCGCCCCAGGAACAGCTAGACAAACAAAAAACCCATTATCATCTTCTTGGACTGCAGAGATCTTTTCTAACATAAAGGCAAGACTTACTAATCTCTGTGGGACTTTCATAAATACCCTAAGAAACAACAATAAACACATATAATCATGTACACTGTTTATGTGTCAATAAAGGTCATAACCTAACGACATGTAAGCACTCGTTAACCCGCCACATTGTGTACAGGTGTAAAATTCCTGGACAAAAACAAATTTGAAAAAATGTAGTTGGTTGATTTCTTAAACTAGTTAAATGTGTACAAACAACCCAGTTGGACATAAATGCTCACACAGTTCTCTGCACAGACAACAGGTATATATAACACCCTTCACAATAATAGATGTGTAAATAGCATTAAAGTTGTTCTTATTTTAGTACAGTAGTTTAGTCACACACTGAAATATTTAGTAAAATTCCAGAAATATTAGTTTCTAACTAAATCTTAGTGCCACGATTCCTTCAAATGTAACTCAAACATTTTTTTTTTATGTGTACTGTGCTATTTCATTGAATAATAAAGACTTTTAATTAATCCATGACTTCCTGTTTTTTGGGGGGGTAAAAACATGATGTGACCTAACATCTCTTCAGAGTTGGAAACCCAACAATCAAAGCAATTTAAAGACAAATGTACTTATTGTCATAAGTCTTGAAATATCAACAAAAAATGACTACTAGCCTAAAGTTAGAAATTTCTGTATCCAGACAAATAAAACGCGGCACACTTGGCCCTGTCTTTCAGTGGCTAACCCCGTCTCTCTGCTAGACACAGCTATTGACTGAGCCTTTACTGTGACTAGCTCTAAAGGAGCTAGTACTGCCATTACCATTTTATTTTTCTCTCACATAGAAAGTACTCCTGGATCAGTGCTTCTGTGTTCAACTGGTTTCTCTGCTCCGTCTTCTCAAACCTCCAGTCAGTCGTGGCAGATAGCCGTTCACACTGAGCCTGCTTCTGCTGGAGGTTTTTCTTCCTGTTAAAGGAGAGTTTTTCTCTCCACTGTCACCACATGCATGCTCGGTATGAGGGATTGCTGCAAGGTAAAGGGCATATTGCAGGCGACTGTCCACTGTGCTCTTCCAGGAAGTCAAGGACTCGGTGCAATCTGCTGGGTTTCCTTAGACAGAAAACTTTCTAACCAATCCGTCTGTATGACTCAATAGAATTGACTTTGAAAAGGGCCTTCAGATGACATGTGTTGTCTATTGACGCTATATTAACAAACTGAAAGTTTTAAAACAAGTGAAAGTGTGACAAAGGGAGGGCTTGTCTGACAGTTCGGAAGGCAAAAGTGAAAATCCTCTAAGATTGCTAAAACGTCTTCATTCAGAGCAAAATCAAAATTAAGTCAAATTCCTTGTTGGTGTGCACAAACTTGCCAAAAAAAGTTGTTTTGGTTCTGAATCTTACAAAACTGTCACAATTTTTCCTACTTGAGATTTGTTTAATGCAACAGAAAATAATATGGATTTTTACACATCTCCGATGAGTGTGAAGGAAACTATACTGTGGCTATTGCCCATTTGTTCCATAATAAACATGTTTTTTTTTTATCTACAACCTTTAACTTACCATTATTGCCTCATCCACAAAGCCCACAACAATTTAATTTCTGTCATGCTTCTGCCTTCAATGGAAAATATAAAGGTCTGATTGTTCTGTACAAAAGTCTCTGTGTTTGTGCACTGACCCGTTTCTGGCTGCAGCCCAGGACCAGGAAGGTCTCGATGCTGTTCTCCTTCAGATACGCATTCCTCTCACCGCCATAACCAGGCTCCACCTCATAGTCCCCATTCAGGTACTGCAGCGTGGCCTTGGTGATGTGGATCCGCCTGGTATAAGCAAAGGGATGATTTTATTTACCCTTGCTTAATCTTTGTTTTGCTTTGTTTGTTTTATATAATTTTATTTTGTTTCTTTTCTCTTATATTTTTTGTTAATGCTTTTTTATTTGGGCTGTTTTAATTGTGTAGTTTTGTGTTCTGTGTTATGGATTTATATTGTTTACTTTTTCTATTTTGTTTAATTATCTATATTATCTAATTTATGTTCATTTTATTTATACTTCTTTACTTTTTTTCATTTTGTTTTGCTACATCTTTGTGTAGTTTCTCGTTTTATTCCATTTATTTTTTATTTTGCTTAGATTTTTTCTGCTTTTATTGTATTTTTTTGCTTTACTTTCATTTATTTATTTATTTTTGCTTTCTTTTGTTTTGGTTTTTTGTTGCATCTAATTTAACAGAATTTTATTTCATTTTAATTTCTTAGAAACGGCTGTTACCCAACCAAAAGACCTGTCGCAAAACAACAATGACTTGCCACAACTAATGTTTAAAGGCACATAGAGTCATTTCCAATAAATTAGAATAATTACACTGATAAGGCTAGTTTGTCAATTTGAAAAATACATTTTGAAACCTTTAAGCAGGTATTAAATATATTTTACACACTCATTGAGCCCACATTTTAAATGTTTTTATATTGGTCTGCTGTAATATTATAATATAAACAGTCAGGTTTTCTTTAGCTGTAAGCAGAAAGTCATTAAAATTTACAGAAATAAAGGCTTGGAAACAGCTGTATGTGTATAATTAATCAATATAATATGGTTCCCTTATTGAAGTGAGTTGCTGAGACAGACGAACTAATTTATTGAATGGGTCTGCAGATCATACCACAACCTCCTGAGAGTCTAGAGATGAAGTTTGATCCTCATTAAGACCGGATGTGATTTAACAACTAAGCTTAATGCTTTCACTGCGTAGGAGACGTAAAGAACTGAGCAAATGTACAGTAGGTCATCATAAATGCTTATGATACCACTAAAACAAAACAAACTGTTACATGGATGTAAATATGGGCTTACTTTGTCTTTGGAACAAAGAGTTTAGTTGTGCAAACTTGAATCAATGCCAATAATGTTGATATTTCTACAGTTATAATTCAATGTAGTCCCAGAAATAGGCCTATTACTCCAAAACTTTAATAGTTTGAGGCCATTTTTTAACAGAATGTGATCATTTTGATGATCAGGATGAATTTAAATACTTTAATCATGACACATTTCCATATCATTCTAATCCAGTGAGAGGCTAATGTGTTTTTCTCACTAGAGACATGACATTTAAATAACAAAGTCAATAAAAATATACCTCCATATAATTTATTATTGACGGATTACTCAGCAACCTAACTGATTATAACACACAAGCTGTAAACGTGATTTCCCCCTCACCCTGCTTTGCCCCCCGCCTCCATGTGATTGGCCAGCGTGACGTCATTCGACCACACGTCAAACTGCCACTTCCTGAGTCCCAGCACGCCACAGTGGACACGCCCGCTGTGAATGCCGACCCGCATGTTTACGTTGACCCCCGTCACCTCACGCACCAACCTGCAGACACGGGCACATCAGCGAGCTGCGCAGAGTAAAGCCAAACCAACTTAGGTCCTTAGGTTTTTTTTTTCTTTTACATACGAGATGGCCTCGATCATGTCGACGCCCATCTCCACACAGCAGTGGGCGTGGTCGGCGCGGGGCTCCGGCAGCCCTGACACGCAGTAGTAACAATCCCCCAAAATTTTGATGCGCAGACAGTGGTTCTCCTAAGAGACAAGAAGTGCCACAAAGAGAAAATAAATGCAAAAAATATAGAGAGAAATGTTTCCAGGGCGTAAAAAAATTTTTTATACGTTAAACAGTTTTAAATCTGTGTTTCATCAGCACAGCGATTAAGAAAGCGAGGGCCCTAAATCATGACAGATGGGGCACCAGACGCTTCCTTATATTTATTTGTTTGATTTTATTTAATTATTTGCAAGTGGAACTAATGCGTAGTACTCCAGTGTTGCCACCCATACTCCTTTCCACTTTACACCATGAAAAAAATCAGCATTTTCACAGTGAAGGGACAATGCGCGACAAGACAGCCTGTCCAGCTAACAGTTTAGCCTGCCGACATATGGCCATCAGGGGACAAGAAGTTTATTATGTCTGTAGAGAAAAGTTCTTCTGACGTGAGACGGTCTTGCCTGAAATCGAATACAGAACCAGTTTGTGCAGTAATGAAGCAAGCATCGGTACTCTGGTGTGTTTCTACGTTTGACGCCGCACGAATGTGAACCTCATAAGGAGGAGGACATAAAGAGACGAGGACAGATGACTGGATGTTAAAGTTAGCACGAAGGGTAACAAAAAACAAAAAAAAATGTTTGTCTCTTGTATCTGACAGCTGAAAGCCTAAGATTTTTATTTAGATTTTATTATCTATGTTTGAATACGTGTCAACATATACACAATGTTAAAAACTGAAGTAGAAAGGAAGAAAAAAAAGGGCAATATAAGACAAAAAGGGCAATGTTGTAAAAAAAAGAAAAGGTGTACATATTCACGGGTATCAACTTATAGTGACCCGGCCTTTTACCAGACACAACTTTCACACTGATCTGTTACCGGTTACATGAAGAAATGCCTTAGCAATATCCAACAAGTTATAAACTATCTCCCAACATGGTTTACATATGTGCAAATACTATATGATACGTTATATTTACATATAAGCAACAGTACCATTACCAATAGAAGCAGCAATAATGAGAAGAAATGTTTTAGTAATGATTTTTATACCATAATTTAATTAAATAATAATGTCTGGACATTGCTTGAGCTCAGCATTCAGCCTGATCCAAAGCTTCACGCAGAAATACAGAAAGCTTTCCTTGTTCTTCTGATGATGGATGTTTGACAATTTATTCAAACCTCTTAACTCACCAGCTCCTTCTCTTTTGTTAAAACAATTCTGTAAGACTGTTTTAACCCCTTTTAGGTCCCTTCTTATTTAAAAAAAAACACCTTTTTGAATTAAGCAACAAGTCCAGAAACATTAATAGAGTGACATCAGCAGCTAATTTATGATGGAAAATATATTTCTGCCAATAATCCGCACTTTAAAAAGAGCTCAGGGCAGTTAAATAAAAATTAAGATAAAAAGAAATATCCATGTTTCTTTCTAATTAGGGTAAAGAAATCTTTCAATTCAGCAAACATGTTTCTTCCTACTGGAAGTAATATTAATATTTTATAGTAGGTCAGCCAGAGTACTGACTATTCGATGTTCTACAGAGGGAGCTAATGATTAGGGTGATGGAAAAGAGATGTTCAACCTGAATTTCGGCGGAAACACGCACAAAGCTGATCAGCAAATGTTTTCGTTTTGTTTTGTTTTTTCAAAACGAGAGATATTTCCTTTCTTATAACGAAGGACCTTCTTGGTTGCATAAAAGTCATCTTAAGTCTAAATCAGCCAAGAGTGTGAAGACGCTGGGCTTAATTGTTCACACAGCGAAACGTGTTTCACCGCTGAAAAAAAAGAATGACTTGCCATTCAAACTGTTGGGTGTTTTGCAGAAATAAAATGTGGGGCACTTAAACGATAGCAAGCAGGACCATTGGTAGCGCTGTTGCTTTGCAAAAAACAAGGTTCTGGGTTCAAATCCCAACCTTGTTTGCTTGTTCTCCCTGTGTATGTGTGGGTTCTCTCTGGGTACTCCGACTTTCAACAAAATCTTGACTCTCAGGTTAATTCGTCTCTCTAAATTGTGTGTTTGCAGTGTTGGATCAAAGGTTAATATGTTTGACTTAACTTCTATTTTTGAACAATTAAAAGGAAGATATTTTAGTTCTTTAGTAAATTGCTACAACTCAATTGTTTCTTTTTTTTAAAAAAAACATATAAGATGTAAAAATGGCAGAAAATTTTGTTTTCATTTTTGTACAAAAAAAAAAAAAAAAGAAACAGCTGAGCCCCTTCCCTTCGCCTGAAAAGTTTGAGGATCGCAACCTTAGCATGCAAATGGAAAAACGAGAAACCTAAAGAGGTGCTTCCCAACGCTCCGCCTCCTTACCGATGCCAGCTTGTCGAAACGGGCAAAGAGCTCGTTGAGTGTCATGACCAGCTCCTGGGCTGTGCACTGCGACGCCAGGCTGGTGAAACCCTCGATATCTGCAAACAGAATACTGGAGCAGAGGGAAGACAAAGAGAAGCAGAGTTAAAGCGGTCTTACACCACCATAATAAGCGACACCACAACTTTTAGCTCGAATTACAGTTAGTTGTCAGCGGGACCACTGACCTCGGCCGAGCCGTGAAGTCTGACCTTAAAGTCAGCTGAAGGACTTCTGTGTGACTGTAACGTGTGTGTGCGTGTGTGTGTGTGTGTGCGTGCGCTCAGGGCTGTAATTGAATGTGTGCTGAAGCTCTCCATCTTTGGGGATTATCTTATCTTGGCCGCGGGTGATTAAGTATTCCCTCTCTAGTGTTAATTAGCCTCCACTCTGCCAAGCCACTCTACTCTCCTCTGACGCTGTGAGCGCGCCTGCATATGTGTGAGTGTGTTTGCATCGACAAGTGACAGCCCCGGTCGAAATTTTGGAGAAGATTTTGTCTTGCAAGTTTCCTTTTTTTTGTTTGTTTGGTTTTTTTTGGTGCAAATAAATGAAATCTCGCAATGATTTTTAGGTTTCATAAACTCTTCCAAGCTTGCATCACTTTTAACGAGGGACAAAACAGGCTGGCCGACCTGACATTGTCGTGTTTCTGGATGTAGATCTTATGAAACATCATGTCTTCCTTCTTGGCATTGATGTCAGCCTTCATCTCCATGGCAACATGCCTTGGCAACACTGAAAGCAGCAGACGTTCCTGGAAAAAAACACGCACACAAGAAATAGAAAATGCAGATTGTATCATTCACAAGATCACTGTCTGGATGTTAATCTACGCCTCTGAGCGCTCTCGTGTGTCCGAATGTCTTCCGAGATTTAGTTTCTCACAATAGTTTAAGCGGAGCTCCTTTACTTAACACGACCAGAGAAGGTAAAGAATCTAGTTTGGCTGTTTTTAGGTAATATTTGCTACAAAACACAGCCCAGTGTGACACTGGGCTGTGTTTTGCTGTATAAAAAAGAAACCAGTGGGTTCAGGACCTCCACCGGAGACATTCAACAGCAACATTATGAAAAAGAGATTAGTACAAAAAAAATCTCCTTAGTTGCTGCATTTCTATTTTTCATGAACGAAACAAAGACAAACTTTGCAAAGTTTTAACAAACTGGCTGCTTTGTCCAAGTTTGAAGTTAAAAGCTTAATTTTTTGAAATGCATATCTCAAATGATATCACAGTATACCGAGACGTTCGAAAGTTTGGGTTTCAAAAGCGCTAAAATATCCTTTTTTATGGGATGCCAAGGAAAATGCTGGACTGACTGTAGTTTTCTCCTAGTTTGTAGAGTAACACAGTACTGACCCTCCCCCACCTGTTGCTGTGCACTGCTGGAAAGCAGATTAAAACACTTGGCCTTCCCTTATATAAAGAAAAATTCAGCTGTTTTGAAAAAATTCCATTCAAAAAATATACATATATAGAAATATTTTAGCTGTACTTTTTAAAAACATATGTGAAAGAGTAACAGTACAAATTGTGTTTATTTTTGCTCAAATTGACTGGTGCTCGACCCAGCTGTCCCGGACTCTTTGCTACATTTCTCTCGCTTTTCTCTCGCTACGCCTTTCCTGCCAGAAAATTGGCAAGTAAAGGCAGCTAATGCCTCAAAATCCTAAAACAAACAAAAATATGTTAAACTTTTAGACATTGTGATTTTATTTTTTTAGCTGGTGATTGTTTCACCCCTTTTGCCATTTTTAAGCTTTGCAGTTTTTGTTTTGTTTTTCAGCAGCAGGGCATTTTGTACCTACCATGCGTCAATACTTACATTCAGTACATCCTGTAGTTCCCTTGTGCCACCCTAAATTCTCACATTTAGCCCACTATTCACAATAAAATGATTTTAAATGTAAAGTTTGAAAACTATCCTTCAACTAATGTTTATTATCATCTATATCATACGGTTTGGCATGGAGAGTTAAACATGTCCAGGTGAAAGGCCTAGGGAGGGAGGGGGGATTACCACTAATGTATAGGTACAAATTGGAATAGTGCCCATTTTCTATTCAAGGTTATGATCCTGTGAGTCTTAAACTGCCCCATCCTAAATGCAGAAACATCAAATTATGATTTAATTTGAAAAAGGAAAAAAAAGATATCTAAATCAACCTTTCTCGTTATGAAAAAGTAAATTGTTCCCAGGATTTATGGATTTATTGTAGATAACCACACTTTGTGGGAGTTCATTTTAGCAAATCCAGCAGGTCACAGAACAACCCTGAAAAACACAACTAAAGTGCTGCAGACCTCGCTTGTTGTTGTTGTTAAGATTAGTGTTCATGACTGGGAGACCAAGAGAGAGAGAGAGAGAGACTATCCATCCGATCAAATATGCTATAAAAATCCCCCGATGTGGCTTAATTAAAATGCTTCTGCAAAGAAGAGAGGGACAAAATATCTCCACAGCAATCTAAAAGACTCACCGCCGAATTTTACAAACCCTTGATGGCTGCTCTTGCTGTCAAAGTGTGGCACAGCCAGCCATGAACTAGGCTAGGGGGTAATTACTTTTTAACACAGAGGGCAGGTTTCATTTGATATTGCTTTTCCTAAATAAATGCATTTTTTTATTTACTCAGGTTAACCCGGTCTGATTAAAACTTGGCTACGTTTGTGTCAGGTGGGATTATGATGAAGAATGACAGGGGGACTTTCTCATGACATGTTTATTGTTGCTACATCGAGCCCTCACCAACCCATGAACGGTTTGTGACATCACCGTCTCTCTTGACTCTTCATCCTTAAAAACATATATTTATTTTTTTAAGATAAATATTACATGTATCATCGTCACTCAGAGCAGGAAACCAAATCCATCTATTCCCCAAGCAACTTGAGGATATTGCGGGACGGGTAAAGAAATTACAACATTTGATCAAATAAACAAGACAGATGATTATGTCATCTTATCTTATCTTATATGATATTATATTATTATTTTATCAGGTAGCACTTGGGGGATGCCACCATTATTTAGGCATTTTTGCAAGATGTAGATGAGTTTGGAACCAGTTGACCAGATTTACAGTATTTATGCTTTTACTATAACATATCTGCACTCTTCAAAGTACGGCAAATGGGCTTTGTACATAAACATATTGCTAGATGAGAAATTGCTAGATGTAATTGTTTTAAAATGTTCACTTGAACCACGTATGGTTTATGGCATTTTTGAAAATACATTTCTTTTTGGATCTAACAATGTTTTTATTATTATTATTATTTATGCTTTCAGTGAGTATCAGAACAAAACTGGACTGTTTATTTGCAATTTTGATGTGATAAATTCCCATACTGAAAATTTTTGAAAGATTTTGAATCTAATTTGATCACGGTGTTATTATGGACACCTTTAACTCTTCCTATAAAATAAATATTATGCTTGATTTTTTTAGTTGTTTCACTGTTTGGTAACTTTCAGTTGGTAATCCCTCACTTTCTGCTTTTCGGCTAATGTCTAAAAACCCATTTATGCTCAAAGTTTAATTTGCAGACGCACACAGAAGAAGTCCTCTGTGGTCGTTTTGTGCACATTTCAGTCCGTCATCAGTAAGCTGGTGGATGTGCACCAAAACGGTAACCTGACTCTCGCCAGATGGATTTCGTTCAGCAGAGCTCCACACATCCATCTGGGATTGCTCCATTGGAGATGTATTTCAGAAGGAGGGGCCTTATCAAAAATCCTTGCATATGATTGGATAAACCACTTGTCTGTCACCTTTACTGACAGACAGGTGGAGCCAGCAGAGCCATTTGGAAGATCAAGCTTTTGCCAAACTCGGTCAGGAGAAGGGTGAAAACATCGTTTCCACTAACAACAGCTTTCAAAGTCGTGTTCTTTTAAAGAATTAATATTTGGTAGATTGTAGATGAAATAGCAGCATCAATGTTACCGCTTGCTTCCTCGCTGTGAGCCGCCATTGTCGTCTGAATCCAAACAGTTGCTTCTCTGATACGACTCATCTACGAAACTCCCGCCCTCCGATCCTAATTGGCTCGTCCATTTTATGCGGTATTGAAATCCCTCCCAATGGCAGCAATTCTAGATGGATGTGTGGAGCTGTGCGGAGCCGTGTGGAACGACATCCATCTGGCTACCAAAATGGAGCAACACCACCAGTAATTGGGGGGTGGGTGGCGAGGCGCAGTATAACTCACGTGCGATCTTGAAGAGGAAGGAAGAAGAACAGTACCATTACAGAACTTCTCCATCCACGTGATGCGCTGTATTTTAATGGCCGCACGCACAGACCACCTCAGTCTAATGCGGCTTTCTGAGAATGTATTTTGTGTCTGGATGTCCTCCACCATCGTCACTGTGCTATTTTTCTCTGAATTTGGAAGCTGGCTCAGAACTGCCCTCTGGTGATTACCATACCTAACAACAACTTAATAAACGCACAAAAAAACACGAGAGCCTGACATTGTTAGAAACAGTCGGACAAGACAGGAGCATAAATGGGTCTTAAAAATGCACACTGTTACACTGATGCCCCTTTTCCACTCTTTAAAATGAAAAAAATAAACACATTGATCTTCATAAATTAGGAAATAAAGGCCACAATAAGCTTGAACTGATTCATGGTGCATGTAATGCGTTGGGGAAGAAGGTGTCCTGATGGAGTTGTACCTGCTGCTGATTCTCCCTCTGCAGGTGGAGCCTGGCCTGAATGTACCCTCTGGTCTCCTGAAAAGCTTGTCTCTGGGAAACCTCCGCCGGGTAGTGGGTACAGATGCCGATGATGTTGGTGCAAAGGAAGATGAGGACATTAGCACTCACCTGGAGAGAGCAGAGGAAGAAGGATGAGGATTTTGCAGGTTCTCTTTTCACAATTTTATATATATTTGTATGTAGTTTCCTGTGAGATATATATACAGGAGTGTCTCAGAAAATTAGAATATTGTGATATAGTTCTTTATTTTCTGTAATGTAATTAAAAAACAGGAAATGTCATACATTCTGGATTCATTACATTACATATGACATTTCATGTTTTTTAATTGCATTACAGAAAATAAATAACTTTATCACAATATTCTAATTTTCTGAGACAGGCCTGTATATATATATATATATATATATATATATATATATATATATATATATATATATATATATATATATATATATATATATATATATACATACATATTAAACATTAGGAATGTTAACATTGAGACAAGCCTAATGTTATCAATGCAGATAGGATTTACCAATTCTCATTTCATATTATAGCATAGTCATAAACTCATGAGGTTTGTTCTGCCCTGTCATTCAGGGTTAATTTACAACAAAGATTTATTAAGTTATTTATGGGCTAACACATTAAATAAATTTCCAGAATTTATTCCATAAATCTCCTTTAAATGAATCAGTTGTTGGCCGTTGGTCATAAGTCAGCAGTCACATTCTGTAAGATCTGATTATGATTCGATCAAATGTAATAAGAGCAGATCAGTCAGCATGTGCAGCCTGCAATAACTGTTAAAATAGCTTAACTAATTATGGGGGCCCTTTAGTTTGTCTGATCCTCATTGACATTTATCCGTCTTATTAACCAAATATATCACTGGGAAAAAAGTATTTACGCTTCTCCATTTGCTGCGCCTAATAAACGTTAAATCTCATCAAAGTTGATTGCAGTTTAAGGCTTAAATTACAACAATCTATAAAACTCATGACCATAAAGCTAGTGGGAGGTTGGGAAGATTAAAATACTTGGAAAATGTGTCAAATATGTTTTTTTCTTTTTGTTTTTTGTTTTTTTTCTTCAGCAAAATACCAAATACAGTCACAAGTGCCAGTTCTCACACTCTTTGTATCAGCTTGAGAGCTAAATTTCACACTTCTTTGTGGCCAAAAACAATGTTAGAGCTCATGCAAGGAGTTCCTTTATTGTTGCAAGGTGTGCACATTTACTGTAAATTGTTCAGAAGAGAGGTCCTTGGGGTTTCCTTTTCTCCAATTTTTGTTTGAGCTGTTTTCGTCAAATTAAGAAATATAAAGGCCACCACACAAAAAACACTTATTTTGCATCTCCATTGCTTTGTTTTTAATTCTTTATTTAGCCAGGAAGGTCTCTGTGAAACATAATTCCTGCATGTCTGCATGCAGATGGAGTCTGAACCAAATTTGTCAGGATTTCTGTGCACACACATGCAATTGCATCGACAAGTGACAGCCCCGGTCACAAAAAAATATAAAGTACAAAAGTTCTATTCTCTTCTATGGGAAGAGGTTGTTGTTCTATAAAGAATCTATTCAAAGTTGCCTGTGTAGTTTTTTTTTATTGTTTTATTATGATGTTAACCAGAAGACTTTGGAGAATATCTGTATTTCAAAATATCTTTAATGTGCACTAAATGGACATTCATGGTGTAGCTCTTAGGTAAAATACAGTGTCTTTCCAAAACTATTGAAAAGTACAAACATTTTCCAAAATTTGACAATTTACCACAAACATTGTGTGTATTTTATTGGGTTTTTAGTAGACAGACCAACAGAAATCTGAAAACTACGGGTGGCATACGCATTCATTGACTCCCTGAGTCGAAACATTCTCTAGCTCCACCGTTGGTTGTGATTACAGATGCAAATCTTTATGGTGCTTCTCTACCACTTGTACACATCTACAGACTGGAGCTTTGTCTCAATCCACTTTGCAGCTCAAACTCTGTCAACAATTTTCAGGTCCTGCCACAGATTCTCAACTTGATTCAGATCTAGAGTTCAGATCCTGTAACACATGAATGAACCTTTGCTCTAAACTACTCCCATCCAGCTTTCGCCGCGTGTTTAGACTTATTGTGCTTCTTAACCCCTTTCTTCCTTAACTTCTGCTGCCTCTAGCTAGTTTTCTTCCAGGATTGCCCTCTATGTCTGTGTATGGCTAATAATGTGATTGCCCTCCAGCGAGCGCCATCCATCCATCTTCTAATGGAGGCTGATAAGCTTCCTTGTTCCAGCTGAAGAACCAAATTCCCAGAGTATGACGCTGCCTCTATCTTGTATCATTGTATGTTCGGAGTGATAGACAGTGTTAGCATTTCCCATGTTTTCCATTGTAAAACATAATGTATTTTAATTTCACTCTACGTCATTAATTGGCCAATTACATTAACTACAACAAATTACAATAAAGTTTGTCTTTGTAATGTGAAAAAAGTAAAAGGTTATGAATATATATATATATATATATATATATATATATATATATATATATATATATATATATATATATATATATATGAATACTTTTGCAAGGCACTGTATATCAGCATATCTGCATAAGATTAGTTTTCCAGCACACACAATGTACTTTGTTACATACTCCTCTCCTTATCGCTGCAATTCCTTTCAACTCGCATGCAGGAATATCTGAGGCATCCTTCACTTGTATCACTCTTGTGTTTGTGGCTCACACACACACACGCTCCTTTTAAGAAGAAACGGAGCCCGTTTGTGGGCTCCGGTCCGCTAAGCCCATACTCATTTTTATAGCAAGCGTCCACGCTGCAGTCTGCTTGGAAGCGTCTGCGGGTTTTTAATATGATAACGAGACAGGGCAACCTCCAGCGTACAATAAAAACCTTCAGCTCGCATCGTGGGAACAGCTGCCGACCCCTCGCAGGGCCACTTCCTTTAAAAGACAAGCCCTTGTTTCCACGCTGTACGTGACGCTCCTCACTGCGGAGGCCACATGTGGACACTGGGGGAGGCTGAGAGGGCGGCAGAGGGGGGGGACAGCCCGGATTAAACTCTAACAGGAGCAACGACAAGGTTGTCAGCTGTCAGGGGCCTCTGATGTTTCACCCTGGAGACTCTGCTTCTACTTTTTCTTGCAGCTCCTGTCAGCTAAGAGCGTCACGATGACCTCTACTGGGTGAAAAGGGGAATGCACACAGGTGAGGACACTATACAGTAGACTATAATGCAGCTGCAAAGATAAGATACAACATATAAACCTAAAAAAAAAAAACATTGGTCGGCTCTCACTAAACGGTAGATTACATTCTGACGTATTATTCCATCCAGCAAAGGCGTCTTTAAAGTTAATTGGCAAACGTTTCTGTAACTCGGTTTAGATATGGTCTGTCATTCATGGAACCGAATGGCCCGGCCAGTTTTAAATTTTGTTTTGTTATTTTGTAGCTAAAAGTTATTTAACCAACATAGATACCCACCCAAAATAACAAGCTTGCACGTGCACATGCCTTTGATGACATATTACTGTTACTTATTATCACAAAAGGCCTAACTGATGAGAGGCGTCTGGAGTGCATGCATTTGGATTTTCCTTGCGTTGTCCTCTTTAGTCTCGTGTTTGCTCCATCCAAGGTGTTGGTCTGTATTCTGTTACAGCTAAAGCAAAACGTTTGAGTCAGACACAAAACCACCGCATGGATTTGAGGAAATTTAATAAATTATTGATGTTGATAATAAACGTGAGAGCAGTTCGTGAAGAGGAGCAACGCAATTATGTTTTCTTTTTATGGTCAAAATACATGACTGGGTCCCTTCAAGGCTTTTTGCTCATTTTTGCATGGCCAATAAATGTATTTTCTTAAAAAAATGAAATTGGTTTCTAAATTGCAAAGGTTACATTTTCACGAGGCAGACAATATTGCAGTGAAAACCACAATCTTCCACTGAGGAAAAAGAGTTGCATACAGTAATGGTGCCATAAAACAACGACGGTGCGTGGTTTTCTACGTGTTTTACAAACAAAATCCTGAAACGTTTGATGTGCATTTAATTTCAGCAGCCCCCTGCTCTCTGATGCTGCTAAATAAAAATCAGCCCAAACTAAACATTTGCTTTCAGAAGTCATCTAGCAAGTAGAGTCTATCAGCGTCTGATTTCTTATCATTCCAACAGGCCATATAGGGGATGCAGCAAATATGCAAGGGAAGGTCTTCTGGTCAGAAGAAACCAAACTGGAGCTTTATTGTCTACATGCAAAACATTGTTTCTGACAAAAACGAACACTCTGCATCACCCTGAACCCAATATCCAGAACATGTTACATGGTGGTAGCAGCATCATGCCTTTCTTCAGCAAAGACAAGAAATCTGATCTGACATGATGGAAATGCGGAAATGTGGACAGAGATAGATACAGGGCAATCATGGAAGACAAACCTGCTCCACACTGTAAATGGATTACGACTGGGCGGAGGTGCAGGAGCGGTGAACATCAAAGCGTCAACTCTAACTGAGCCGGGTGTGAAAAGTGATATTTACATTCCACCATCCATTTAAACTAACCTTGGCCTTTTTTTTTCCTTTTTTTTTTTTTTTGCAAAGAAAAACAGGAAAACAATTTAGTTTCTAGATGCGAAAAGCTGGTACAGACATACCGTAAAAGACTCACAGTTGTTTTTTGCAGTAAAAGAAAAGAAACAAAGAACTAGTGAGGCTCACTAATAACATAAAATGGCAGTTTTAACGTTCTCTTTTAAAAAAATGTTAAAACCATGTATCACTTTTCCTTCTACTTCACAGTTCTTCTATGTTGGTCTTTTGTGTAAATCCTCAATTAAACACGTGGACGTTTTGTGGTTTTAATGAGACAAAATATGAAAACGTTTAAGTTCTCCTATTTTGCAAGGCCCTTTATAAATACAGCATTTTTTGCATTATCAGAAACTTATTTGTAAAACTGCTAAGTGTTTTTATTTATTTTTTTATTTAACTCGTCAAACCGTACACTTTACACTAGAGTTGGGAAAGTTTTACTCAACTAGCTGACATCATGGGAAGAGGTTGTTATGTTTTATGAAACAAAACACGTATAATATGGTTCTGTTCTTGAATTAAAACATTTTCTTCTGTACAATGCACTCAACCTATAACCTCTCATTACTCTTTTTTCATTTTTACAGGAATGTTTTCCATGACCAAGTCTGGAGTCTAAAATTACACATGCTTCAGATTATTAAGCCCACTTTGGAAATGCATCTCTAAACATAGTGTCTGTCCTTCAGCCTGTGAATATCCTGCTCCTTTATTCTCTTTCGCAGACGTTGTTGTAGGAAAGAACAAAGGTAAACACAAAAGACAACGATATCAAATCAAATCAAATGAAAAAAACTGCTTACGGGGGAGTAAAAAAGTGGCATGGACGTATGAATCTGAAGAATAGCAGCGGTGTGGAACAGAAGCAAAAATAGAAACAGATGGCCGATGCAGAAACAAGTTTACAAGGAAAGTAAACAAAAAGTGGATTATAAAAGGAAAAACTACTGCAGCATGATGGACAAGGCAGATAAAACTGAAGAACGACAGCTGTCGAGGGTAGGAAGGAAATAAGTGGTACGAACAGAAGCGGGACGAGGAAGGAAAAAACACAAGGATGACAAGGGTAGGAAGAGTGTGAGTGTGTGTGTGTGGGGGGGGGGGGCTGATATGGGCCACAGCGACATTAGGCAGATGGCTCAGAGCGCTCAGCACTGTTTACTTTACTCTTACTGTTCAAGCAAAAAGCAGCCACGACACTAAAGCGAAACCTGCAGCGCCGCAGGCCGATTCCAGGTGGACGTTTGTGCGTGCGGACAGCCGAGCGACGGCTTCTTCGTGCAGAGATGGCTTTTATTATTTCCATATGCAAAATCCTGCAGCGACAGCAAGCATGCATCAGCATGGACTGGTGCCACGAGCCTGCGTGCAATTTTTCCCGGCCTCAAAGTAATTGCTTGCTTTCCTTAAGAGGGCACGGACGAGTGGGTTTGCCGAGCACACAGCCGCGTCCTGTGTTTATGCAGCAGCACTCCACCTCTTCAGGAGCTCAGGCTTTGGCAGCGCTTACCTGCTACCTGCCCGGCGCTGGCCAGCACACCTGCTCACTTCCTCTGCGCTCAACAGCACACTCATTAATCTTGACTTCTGTCCGCCTTTTTCCTCCGCGCCATTAAAACCTCTCGTCTGTCCGGCGTGTCGTCTACGTCAAGCTGGTGATCGCTTTGTGAGCATGAGAACGAATCGTGTATCAATGTTTTTTGTTTTGTTTTTTTTTTCCTGCGGTGGAAGAAGCAGTTGTCGTTTCGCCCAGGGGGTGACGCGGGTGGAAGTGGCCAACCGGCTGGTCTGTGGAGAGGCCCTAATCCCTGGATATCAAAATGGTCTTACGTAAGAGCTGCTCTAAACTCCAAAAAGGACAGGAGAAGCAGCGGTAATACTGGCTATTCTGCAGCATAGATTAAAGTGCATTTTGTCACAAAGAAGCCCCCCCCCCCCCCCCTCAACAGTTTAGAGAGGATATGCCAGCTTAATCGATAAATGATCTGCACGGCCGTATTGATGAGTTGCAGAATCAATAACCACCTCTTCTCACAACAAGTCCTGCAAAGCTGCTGTACGCGCAAACAAACCCACGAACAGTGTGTCTGTGTAGGGGGTCTCTTATTTCTCTCTTGGTTTTTATTCTACATTCCTGTCACTTTTTTATCATCCCATTATATTGATTTCTCCTAAACCTTTTTATGTGTTTTATTTTGTTCTGTTTTGATTTCCTAAAAACAATTTGCTTCCTGTTTCCTTTTATAGGTTCTAAATTTTTTTTTTTTTTTTGAATCAGCACATTTAATTTTTATTTGTGATTAGTCCCCTTTCTGCTTGACTGCCCATCATTGCTTGGATTGTTTCAAATCCCAGTTTACATTAATGAAACGTAATTGAACCCTCGAACCTGCCTGCGTTTGGATCTTTCTACTACAAGCTCTGCCGTTTCCACAGGTTCTTCCACAGAACCGCCATGCAGAAGTGTTTTCCCCCTTCTTGCGTGGTAATTCCTTTTTGTCACACTTGAGGTGCTGCACAGTGACACAGTTGGTAGAACCGTTGCCTTGCACCAAGAAGGTCCTGGGTTTGAATCCTGTAAAGATGCGGAAAGCCTGAGTTTATTTAAATCAAGATTAAAAACACATTTGTTTCGGATTGCCTTTGACTGTTCTACTTAAACTGAATCACCACTTTTTTTTGTTCTATTTTCTATCTGCATTTTATTCCTACTTGCTTTTATTCTGTTTTAATTTGCTATATTTTAATCATGTAAAGCACTTTGCATTGCCTTTGTACTGAATTGTGCTATATAAATAAATTTGCCTTGCCTTGCCTTGCCTTGGGGTCTTTCTGCATGGATATTGCACGTTCTCTTGCATGCGTGTGTCCTCTCTGGGTACTCCTGCCTCTTCCCACAGTCCAAAATCAGGACTGTCAGGCTAGTTGGGTTTCTCCAGATTGTCTTTATGTATCCGTGTATATGTACATGGTTTTCTCTGAAAATAATCCAGCCATGACTCAATGATTTCTGTTGTTTCTTTTTAAAGCAACGAGGGTGAGGGTGTTTCTGTCTGGCACCCAGTCCAGGGTGTACCCCGCCACCGGAGATAGGCACCAGCCCCCCCGCAACCCTGCAAGGATAAGCGGCGATTGACAATAGATGGACAATGAACAAAGGTAACCTTAGTAAATAGAAAATGCTCTTTTGTAATGATGATTTCATTAATTAACATAAAAAAATCTATCCAAATAAACCTGATCCTCTGTGACTCTTGGAGTCATTTGGTAGGCTGGCCATTCCTGGGAACATCCTCCAGTGTTTCATATTTAGTCTATTTGTGCATAATGACCAAGTTGGTTTGGATAGTTTTTTTTAAAATCATCATTGGAATCTTCTTTTGTTTTTACTAAGGCTACCTTTGTCTGACATAAAAATCCATTTGCTGATCAGTTAACAAATGTAAATGAAGCAACAAAAAAAGGCAGAAATAGATAGGGAAAATATTATTGACAGAATGGTAAGTATGCAAAAAATAAATAAATAAAAGTGAGGAAGAGGTTCAGAACCTGGTATTTAGACAATTTCCCACAGTGTTATTCAAATAATCACTATATTTGTGACTGTAATTGTTGCTAAACCGAGACTGAAAAAAATGAAGGAAGCTATGATTTTTAGCTCCAGGTTCATTGCAAGGGAGGAGACCACAGATCGGAAAACAAAAACCCTTTATGGTTTCAACCAAACATCCAGCACGGTGATAATACAACTAGAAATCTAGATTAGAAGTAAGACTTCCTTCATTTGTGTCTCGTACAGATGTAGGGCTTTTTGTTCTATTTTTTGTAACCCAACACTCTCATGACCTTCTACGCCTAAATCTGGCCACGTGAAGCAAGAGCACCAGAGCAGTGCAATCAGGTGAGCCTGACAGAGAGCAAATGGAAGATTTTAATAATATATTTATAATTTTTCTCCCCTCCTCGTGATGAATTTAACACAGCGCTCATGTATTTCACCATGAAGTCCACAATCCTGACAGTGAGTCTATAAACATGGACTTTTAAGGCCATCCGGCCCCTATTCAAAGTTGGGGAGTGAGTGGGAGAGCTTGGGCAAGTGACAATGTTCAGCTCTTTCAAAGGAGACAAAAAAGAACCTAAACTAATGTGCTGCATCAGAATGCCATTATTTAGCGCCGCTATAATCAATGTTTTCACGTCAGGAATGGGTCACAGGCAGGGAAGGAGTGACAAACCCACCGCTATTTTCCACAACTCTGATTCTACCATCAGGACCATTGAGCGCTTTCTCCCCTCAGCATTTCTGTTTTTATGAGTTTTGGTTTTGTACGGCAGTATTTAAAACTATATTCAAATAGAAGGAAAAGGTCAGAATAAATAGATGCTAATCAGGGATGGGCTGATCAGGTCGTTTTGTCCCCTATACCGCTCATTTGAGGTCAGGTATTTCCGCAAACTGATACTACATTAAAGTTAAAGCCGGGTATTTGCCAGAAAAGTCATTAACTTTAAAGTGCATTGAATAAACCAAAGACATAGTCCGAACCAGCAAAAGCCTTTGTCTGAAAGTAGGATCTGAACGATTGTTGTTCATCTTGACCCAGTTTCATCTCAATTTTCATCTAAAATGACCCAATCTCAAGACGATAAAAAGGTTTTCGCTTCGTTTCTGCGTGTTAACGTCGCACAAGAGCAGGTTTTCCCTTTTATCCCACCGGCTCTCGTTTATGTGCAGCGCCACAGGTGTCAGAAGGGAAAAAAGAGGTGAGAGGAATATGTTTCCTTAGCTCAGGAGACACCGTGCAGGGATTAGCGGCCTGTTCTTCAGTTTAGTTCCATTATTCTGCCTGAGAACATGCACGACATGAATGGTTGTCAAACATTTCCATTGTTTGTGCATTATCAGAAAAAAATAGACATCCATAAACATTTCCACTGCTTGATAGAAGTAGATCTCAAAGTTCTAAGTTGGGAAAAGAATAAAGAAGTCTGGATTCAGGCGAGAAAAAAGTGGGTTTCTCTGAAATCCCTAAGCCCAATATCCAAAATGGCTGCCGTGAGTTTAACAGCTGAAATACTGAGCTGTTTATTTGGACTTCTGGGAGTTTATATCATCAAGTCTAGACAACTGCATGTGAACCATCTTGTTCCTTTAGTGTTTGAAGACAATGCAGAGACATTGTATTCAAACAATACATGCTAGCAATTCACAGTATTAGCATCTGTTGCTAATAGTGATTAGCCGGGCCATCGAGAACAGCAACGGGCAGATCCTTCTGGTTTTCTGACTCACATTTACAACATGATTATATTGTGCTTGCGATTATTGTCTGGTCCAAGTCCTGCCTGAAAAACTCCATAGATTCACACAAACATGCTGGTTTCTAATTTATCTGCTGGAATAAAAATAATAGGAGATAAATGTCTGATTGATAAGGTCTAATTGACCTTTATTTTTACTTCACCTCCAGTTCACACTATACATTTGCATTTAACAAAACTAATATTTTACACAGCACATGCAAATACATGGGAAATCCTTAAAAGCTAAGCGCAATTAAACTCTTTTATTTCTATTTTTTTTTTCGTTAAGTGTCACACCTTCACCTTGTGCAGGGATGATGGATAAACATTGTTCTGAATTAAAGTGCGCACGTTCATATCCACATGCTTTCCAATAAATAAACTGCCAAGCTATAAATGAACTTGAAGTGAACCTGAAACCCCATCAGAGAGATGGAAGAAACCATGACTCCATTAAAATCCAAACAAATATCTGCCTTAAACTCTTCCATAAATCCTCAATATTACTGCTCAAAGATCACTTTTGGAGTCCAGCGGACATCACGGGCATCTCAGGCCCGACGTGACGATGACTCCATTAGACTGATGCTACTAAAGGATCGCTCCTGCTTCGTGTGTTTGCGTGAGCTTCTTTCTCGGCCTTGTGAAAGGTTCCGCTTGGTGTTGGCCTCAAACTGACACCCACGGAGGCTGCGAATTATCAGAGATGCCAGACCAGCTTTCACTTAGCAACTCTCACCCACATTCCTCAGTCTCCCTCCAAAGACCCAGAGTCCCCTCCTCAAGGTTCAGGGAGGATGCAGCGACCAGCTGAAGGGGGGATGTGGAGGCAGTTAAAACCGAAACATATCAGCCTGTGTTGTTGGATAACTGCTTTATAGATACCTATAATATTTCTATTTCCCTTTTTCTTTTCTTCACATGAAAAAACATGTGAAGAAACATAAACGTTTTTTTTATGTATGCATAGTATACCAAATGTCAGTACACTGCGAGTGCTGAAACCAAAGTCAAAGTCCTTGATTGCGCTCACATATTCATGGCCGGATAAAGATAAAGGTTGTTCTGTTTCTGCCATTTGAAAGAATACATTCAGGATTGGAGGTATGGAAATCTCATGGATGACTTTGAACATATTGCCCCTTTCAACCTTCACAAAATGGCTGTGTGCATCCATTGTGCTTGTCAATATGTGAATGTAGTCAACAAATCCATTCCATAGATCATCCCCAAACTGCAGCGTGGGTGGGGGGGGGCAGCCCCTGCATGCAGCGAATACAGTAAAGGGTATGTTTACCGGTTTCATTTTAAGAGGAGGGATTTTTAGAGCAAACATAGAAAAAAAAAACACACTTAAGCAGGTTATTTTTGAATGAAAAAAGGATTTTAGCAGCTATAGTTCAATAGTTCATTAAGATTACATGGACTCACTGAGATAATTGAAATTGCAGTTTATGGAAGCCTAGCAGCGACTTGTCTGTCAAAAACTAAAGCATATTCATCACTGGAGATTTGAACGTATTTACTTTCAATTTTATTGAAAGCAATTTTTTATTGTTATTGTTTTATTCTGTTCCGTACAATGTTTTGATTTAAAGTACTAATAAAATGAAAATATTATTAGTATTAATATTTTTAACGGATCATAAATCCACTGCAAACCATTTTCTGAGAAATCATCAGAGAAAAGTCAATCGTCTTAAAGGCCTTTTGAATCTAAGATCTTCTACTCCTCACCTGTTGGATATGTCGAATAAACATTTAAATTTGAACATGTAATTTTGATCTGAATATGCCATATGATCAATGATTGTGCAATACTTACTCCGTTTTTATTTTTACTTTTATTTTAGCCTTGCTAATATTTTCATTCCCTGTTGCTTTAGAACTAACTTTAGCTAAGATTAGCTTGTTTTTTCATGACTGATTTAGTGTGTATTGAGTTGTTTTGATTTGAGATTCTTTAGATTGATTTTTATTATTAGCAGTTTGTGTATTACCTGCGGAGTATTTCCTCTCTTGATCATGAAGTTAAAAGAATGCCTACAAGAAAGTAGCTACTCATCTAAACCTGCTTATATTTACAGTCAGAGCAATAATGACAAGGTTTCAGATCAGGGAAAGTATCACAAGAACCTTTGTTCCCACTTGGTTTTTGACAATCGTTCTGGTTCATCGGGATGTAAGCAGACGAGGGTAACACTACTGGTGTTAAAATATCTCTGACCGGATCACAGTTATCCGCTTCACTTGCAAATAAACCAGCTAAGCAACAAACATCAACATTTCCTGCGGATGTCTCCGTAGCGCCACAGATGCATTTAATGACTTCAGAAATCAGCATGACTGAGATCTGCGTTATTTCGGCCACAAACCTTGTATAAGGCCGTCTGCTGCTTAACAGACATGATATGAATGCAACGTGAATGAAAAAAGGGACTTTACAAAGTCCAGTGTGAACCGCTCAGACAGAAAATGAAAACCTACAAAAAAAAGCAACGAAGCGAAACATCCGGCAGCACCCTAGTACACGCCTTTATTAGTTTATGTACACTGTGCTGCACAAAAAGGATTGGACATCCAACATTTAGCGAGCTTTTGGGATTTGCATTGGACTGCAGTGTGTTCAGCCAAACCATAATTAGAAAATTCATCAGAGTGAAATTTATTCATTCATACAGCGTCCACTGATCACTAAAAATCCAACTGGTGGAGAAATCTTTCTTTTTTTTTTTATGAGGAGAAATCAAAATTAAACATTCATCTGAAAGCATCTTATCTTTAGGGTATTATGATTATGACAGAAGTGCTGATTTTGGCAACGCTCTTTGAATAAGATTTGTCTTTATTGCGATTGCCAGGTGAGGATGCCGCCTAAGGGGAGCCCTGTCATGTCTGTGGGTCGTCCTTCAACGTGTCCCTGGACAGACTCAGGCTGGAAAAGCAGTGCAGATACTAATGTTCCACCTCTGACAGCTGCAGTTCTGTATCCCACTGTTAGACTAGTGATGGAGCAGCAGAGACAGCCATCTTGGGGGGAGGGTCAATAAATATGCTTTACAAGAGATTAGTTTAAGGGTTTCCTGCACATCTTTAGCAGCACTCCATAATGTTCATTTTGCTCAAGGTTAATCTACTTGAAGAACCTCTGACCCATGTCAGTCCTCAAGAAAGACTTAATGCTTTAAATAAGTTGTTATGACTCAAAAGTAAGGCACTGGTTGTTTGTGAAAGAATTCATCTACGAATTCTTTCATCACTCCTCAAATTTACCTGCCTTGAAGCTCTAGTCAGAGAGGCAGCACAGAGACCAAAGGTTGCCCTAAAGGACTTGCAGAGTTCCACAGCAGAGACTGGAGGATCTGTCCGTAGGACCACAATAAGCTGTACACTCCATAGAGCTGGATGGAACGGGGCCAAAAAAAAAAGCCATTACTTAGTGTTAAAGATTATAAGATATGTTTTGAGTTTGCCAAAAAGCCTATGGGTGACTCCACAAATGTAAGGAGGAGGTTTGCTCAGGTCAGATCAGACTCCAATTTAACTTTTCGTCCACCAAGGAAAACATTTGCATTACATGGTGGTTGCAGCATCATGATGTGGGATTGTTTTTCAACGTCACAGACTGGAAAACTGGTTTGAGCTCAGGGAAAGATGGATTCTGCTAAATACTGGGACATTCTTGAGCAAAACCTGTCAACCTGCTTCTGAGTTGAGACCGTCAACCTTCAGGACGATGACCCAAAACTTACTGCTAAAGCAGCACTTGACTGGTTTAAGGGGAAAAATGTAAATCTGTTGGAATCGGTGGTTCCATCTGTGGTTAGACCTGAAGATCGCTGTTCACAAGTATCCAAAGCCACTTACACCTTTAATTGCCGCAAAAGGTGGCTCTAAAAAGTGGAAGAAGATGGATGGATGGATGGATGGATTGATGGATGGATGGATGGATGGATGGATGGATGGATGGATGGATGGATGGATGGATGGATGGATGGATGGATGGATGGATGGATGGATGGATCTAAAAAGTCCGGACATTAGGGGGTGAGTAGTTGTGCACGCTGAGGTTTTCTTATAATTGTGTCCTAGTTGTTATTTGCTTGACAAAAGTTGTAAGCATGTTCTGTAAATTAAACGGTGCAAACTCTAAAAAATATGCATTTTAATTCCAGGTTGTGAGGCAACACAACATGAAACGTGCCGAGGAGGACGAATACGCCTGAAAGACGCTGCAGATTGGCTTCTCGAGAGAGAGTTTGTCATTTCATTTGACATTATTATTATTATTTCATTAATTCATTCCTGCGAAATTGTGCTCCCTGTCACGTTTGGCCTTTCTCACAGGGGATCTGTGTGTGTTTGGTGCCAGGCCGTTGCTGGGTTTGTGTACCCAGACTGAGCGTCATGTCTGTACACAGCTTTGCACTGCCCTTATCTAAAATGACCAGAACCCCGGCCACAGATAAAGAGTCATACCCCTCCTTCTCTTCCTGCTCCCCTAACTCGGCCGGGGCGGTCTTTCGCGCCATCCATCTGGAGCTGAGCGTCAGCTGACCCCGATGCCGCACAGGCAGACATTTGTGTTTCACGGTGGATAAAGCACAATCAAAGTGGCAGAGCAGGGGGAAAAAAAATATATCTTGAAGACCAACCCCCTGTGGAGCCAACTTGTGATGAACGGCAGAGGAAGGTTTCTCAGGAAACTAGTTTCCAGGATGTTCCAAGACGGCATAAATCTCTGTGACAGAAGCTATTCTTATTCTGTCGTGTTCTTAGTCTCCAAACTCAGTCAACACTGTGACGGACATGAAGAAGTGCCATTTAAACAGAGAGGACCATTCTGCTTTGCCTGTTTAATCGCACTGGTCCCACGTGGCTCTTCTTTATATTCCTATGACACATTTTTACCCTACAGTCATACTGCAGAAGGGCTAGCCCGCCTGTATTTTTTTTTTTTTATTAAACAAACAACATAATCAACTTTTTTTAAATGTGAATGCAGGCAACCTTTGTTGTGCAGTGCACAAGATAAAAGCTTCGTCATCCAGGCCTCAGCAGACATGATGGATCAGAAAGCAGGAGTCGATCAAAACTCGCCGCAGTTCAACAACATTTCAGAAAAAGGACTCGCGCATACAGGGGCAGGGCTTGTTACAGTGACGCAACAATATCTTCTCAGACATTATGCAGCAGGGCGATCCAACCCCAGACCTCAGCGGACAATGTCCTACAAAGTTTTAGACACCGTCCTGTTTTTAACGCAGTTGATTTCAACAGATTTCAGCAGAAACCAATGAAAAAGCAGTGGCAGGAATTTAACCATCTAAATCAGAAGTGCGGGAAACCTCTAAAACTATAAGGGCTGGGGCCTCGAAGGACACACTGCAAAAACTGAACTAAAAATAAGTAAAATGTTCTTAAAATTAGTGTATTTTTCCTTGATTTGAGCAGGTATATACAATGATCTGCCAATAGAATAAGATTTTTGATCCTATTTCAAGTGCAGTATATCCAATTATCTTATTTTAAGGGTCAAAATACTCATTATATTGGCAAATAATCTTATTTACCTGCCCACATCTAGGACAAAAACACTAATTTTAAGCACATTTACTTATTTTTAAATCTGTTTGTGCAGTGCAGGAGTCAGAGTAGACATGTCCTCAAGTCAGTTGTCCTAAGACCAAGTCAAGTCTTTGAGGCACAATTTACAGTCTGAAGTCTGAAATTAACATTGTCCCATTTGATTTACGTAGTCTGCCTAAAACAACAGAATTTAGTAGTAGTTAAGAATTAAAACAACTCCTTCTTTACTAAATTCAACATTAGCATGAGCTGTTTTGAAAACGAACGCAATATAATATCCACCCCACTAAACATAGAAACATGCCTTTATTTTGTCAGAGGAATGTTAGAAACATCCTGCTAGTGTCAGATTTCTCAATAATTTCAACAGGAAGTGGTTTTATTTTGAAGTTTGCGATGTCGCCGAAGGAACAAGACGTTCAAGCTAAGTTGACTCTGCTTTCTTCTAAAATGACGTGAAGTCATTTAAAACAGAGTTCAGTTTGAGAGGGTTGGTCTAACCCAGGGGTGTCAAACTCATTTTGGTTGAGGGGCCGCATACAGCTTAATCTGATCTCAAGAGGGCCACATGAGTAAACTCATTGCAAGATTAAATAGAACTAATAAATGTGGACTTGTTGATTTTTATATTAAGTTAATTTCACTTTTACACAATATATTATGAATAACCTCAGCGTTTTTAAGAAAAGTATGTGCAATTTCAACAATACTTTTACTCAGTTAAACATTTACTTGTGCATTATGCATAAGAACTGATCACAGTGATTATACAATGTTGAAAAACATTTATTCACATTTTTTGGAACTTAAAAACACTTTCTTGCATGACAAAATACATCAAACAGATAAAAATTAAGAAATGATTTGAATTTTTCCACACCTGAAGCTAAATCTGCTAATTAAAACACAGCGCCCCTCGTGGACAATATAGGAACTGCATATTTTCAATTAAACGAAGTACATGTTTTTTTCAATAATTGTTTTATCATTCTCTTCCTTTTATCTTGTCCACTTGTGAAAGTCAAATCTGATGAGCTCTTTGTGGCAACTTATTGCCACACTGCCAGACAGGACACTGGAGAAAAAAGGAAAAAAAAAACATTTTTTTTTTTTTTTTTTTTTTTTTTTTTATAATGATAATGCATTTAGCCACAGGGCCGGACTAAATTGTTCGGCGGGCCGGATCCGGCCGGATGTAACCCATTAATAGCCCACAGTTCACCGACGTTGGAGGATATGTGCATCTTCATCAGAGCTGTGGTCTATGTGTTATATTCTGTAATCATCAACTCATTTATTAATCACTGCAACTTTGTACACTCTAATCTTTTTTTTTTCCCCATGCATTTTAAGGCTGCTCCATTTTAAGGAGCAGTCGACTGCCACTGTGCAGCACCCAGGGAGCAATCTGGGGCTAAGGATCTTGCTCAGGGACCCAGGGTAGCAGTATGTAGGATTCGAACTGGGGAACTTGCAGCCTTTGCAATGCAAATGCTGCTTAATGGTAGCAATAAGTAAAAAGAAAATAATTTAAAGGCTCGCAGTAACTTTTTTTATGGTAAATAATGTTTAGAAACGTCACAGAGAACCCTTAAAGCTGTCCTTACATGTTTTAGGGTTAATTTGAGTCTAAATCAAGTCTAAAGTTTCTTTAGTCTAAGCATCAAACTCTAGTCGCCATCTCTGAGTTGAAGACCTCCAAAAGGGGCTTCTAAAGCTAAATAAGACCTGGTTCCTAATTGGTTTCTTTGAAACCTAAGATTTAGTTTTCCACGACTGAGGAGCGAGGTCAGTTAGAAGTCATTATGTCAGTAAAAACATATCTTCCAGTGAAATGTTGTTTCTTCCTATGTTGTAATTTGATTTTCTGTGAAGGATCACTGAACTGGATGACAACATCACAGTATTTAGCCCTTAATCCTCACAAGTAGGTATTTTAACATCACCAGATTAATTCATTAATCCCGTTTTGAACAACAGTCAGTGGCTGAGAGCACCCGGTCGAATCCTGACTGGTTGTACACACAATTTTAAGCAGATTTATTAACACCACCTGGCAATATTAAAAGACTAACCATGTTTGTGAAAGTTTTCAAACATGAGTTGCGAGATTTGACTGAAAGTAGTAATTCCAAGCGCAGATCTGTGTAGCGCATTGAATTAGAATAACTATATAATGAGCAATATTAAATCAAACAAGGCCTGACTTTTTAATTAAAGTCTGCCTTTTTGTTCATGTCATCCTGAGTTACTGAAAGTCAAACTGACAAAGCATCTTTAAACGTGATGCTCTCAACATTTTGACTGACTGTTGCCTCTATTATCCTGCCTCCAGAAAAGGTGCTGAGTTAGAACCAGTTTTACAGCGCTCACATCAGCGATTTTAGCATTGGAAACAGTCACAAATGGAGCTTAACAACCACAAGTACCAGTTTTGGTACAGTTTGTTGGGGAAAAAAAACCCTAAGACATCAACAGGAAATAGGTAATAACCCTCCAGACCACATAGGTCTTCTATCTTAAATCTACTCTGATCAAAATCAGATCAAAATTGCGATATATTTTAACCACAATTGCGATTTCATTTCGACTTTTCTCTGCATTAACCACAAGCAACAAAAATGGCCTGTAGATAAAGATTTTTGTAAACAAGGACTATTTAAAACAAGAAATGCGACTGTTTTTATTAATCAGAATATTATTATTCAAGAGAATATATATAAAACGTGCCTTGCCTAAAAAGTCTAATGTCGACATTGTTTTTTAGATCCTGAATCTTCTATTAAACATATTTATTTGTTTTTTGAGGTTTTTACAGCACTAGTGGTTCATTTTTTGTATAGTGGTCTGACAGGAAAGGGGTACGAGAGGGGGGGGGAAGACATGCACCAAAGGACCACAGGTTGGACCTTTATTACAGGTTAAATTGTTGTTACCCAATTTAACCTGTAATAAACGAATATCAACAGGTACGATGAAGTTGAAGAAAAAAATACTGAAAGCTAATTCACCCTAACATTCAGAAATTATTGCCAATTGTTATTGGCCATGTATACCGTATTTGATGTTTAATTCAGAGCCACAGACTTTTCAAACATAACTAACAAGACAAACTATTCTAACTTTTTTATGCAGAACGTTGATGAGCTATAGGTTAAGCTTTTGGAAACTTTGCCCTAAAGTGCAATTTTGTCTTAAAAAAAAGACTTTCCAAATGGCAGTGGTGCACTTTATAGTAAACTATACAGAGTATTTAGGGACAGCCTGAGTTTAACAGAGATTCAACACAAAAATTACAATAGTACTTGCTGCTCCAGCAAATGATAAACAAATGCAGCCATTTATTTAATGTAGTTTACTGTGGACTCCATTAGCAGCTGATGTATTGGAATTTATGGGGACAATTGTGATTATGTATGGGGACAAGCTAAAATAAATGGAGTGCCTGGGATACATCTTCAAAGAGCAAATAATAAAAAAAAGGATCTTCTAAGCCAAGATATGTTTAAGATTTGTTCCTGCTGCTCCATTTTTATAGCACTCATACTGTTAAGAAAAAAAAAACATTTTGAAACACTTTTCTAGACTCAATAAATCATCCTTGAGGAGTGGAAACATTTTCACAATCAGAATATTTATGCATTGCAACACAAGTCTATCTCTTTAGCTCTGGCTGGTGATTTTTTTTTTTTTTTTGTGTGTGTTGTATATTTTCTGCTGTAGATGTTTAACAGCTCATGCTTTTCTGAGATGTACCAGTGAAACACGAGACCCTACCACACATTACATAATTAATGTTCAGCTGAGTCACCATCAGTCCCCTTGTAATGTAAAGACAGTTAAACCCAATACTGCTAAAGGTCACCATTCCTCAGTCATATTCCTGCAGGCGAGGAGCGGGGACAAGCTGCGGGGTCTTAACACTGAAAAACCACACACCACACATTTCTTTTGGCAAGTGGGCGGGTGTGACTTCTGTGGAGAGAGTGCGACTATTGAGGCTTTCTGGTGCTGGAGTTGCCAAAATGTGTTTTTTTTTTTTTTATATATTTTTATCATTATGATTATTGTTGGAAAGAAAACAAAATTTGCACATAACCAAGGACCTTTTTCACATGTTTTCTTTTCTGTTGTTGTGAGACACATGGAGCTCCCACGGGGCTGCCCAGTTTCATACACTGTGAACGGATAACACATTGAGAGACAGCTTGGACCACAAAAAAACTATCCTCAAGTACTGTCAAATGAATTTAAAGTAGTTGCAAAGAAGACAAAACCAACTACAGAAAAAAATAAAATCAATTTACCTATAAATGCTATGTGGATGTTGAACGTTAATTCAGTGGGCTGATTTGTCCATTAGCAGAAATATGACAGGAGCAAACTGTCATGGTTTGTTTATGTCTCTGTTCCTTCCCTGTTCATTATTTCTCGTTGTTACCATTTTAGTTTATACTTGTGTTCTATGTTAATTTTGTAATTTTCTGTAAGATTTCTTCCCTGCGGGTGTCTCTGTTCAGGTTCTGCTCAATAAACTCCTACTCTGAGCTCCTCTGTCTTGATTAGTATCAGCTTATCCTCATTCCCACCTGACTTCTCACACCTGTAGTCCAGGTAATTTACCACATCTCCCTTCAGTAAATAGGCGTGCTGGTTTTCTTAGTTCCTTGCTGGTTTCCTCCATTGATTTCATGCTCCCTGTTGCTTCAATGTCTGTGTGGTATCCTGCTGGTCTTCCTCATGGTTAAACGTGTTTAATTCTTCAATATCTGGCTTAAAACTGCCGCCGTGCTGACCTCTATGGGTTGGAACGTGGGTAGTGCAGTTTAATAATCCTATTGGTTAAAATAGCTGAGCTTGGTACACTTCACCGCCCCCACGTTCGGGTAAAAATCCATTTCACCCAGACACACGCCCCCGAAGTTTGTCAGGAGTTGGATTTACGAGCATTGTGAGCTTTTCAGGTTATCTTTACTTGAGATACTTTAAATGTTTATATAAATATATAAAACTTTCTGACAGTTTGTCACTGCTTTGAACGTTAGTCCTTGTTAGCGATGATGCAGCTAACATCACTTTACCAGTCAGAAACTGGGCCCATCCTGTTCTCCACTGCTTTTGCAGCGCCGGCTTTGGGCATCGCTGAGTCAGCGCCTAGAGCCTGCGCCTTGGATTGATAACGCTTAGCCCCACTAGGCTCCACAAAGACTCCAAGAGGACGATCTGTGACGCAACCATCAGCATCGCTCTGGTCACTCTCCATGTTTCAATATGTCAAATTTCCTTTGGCACCGCTTAACCCCCACCGCTTATCGGCACGCTTTGCCGTGCCCCCCCCCCAGAGTCTCTTGGCACCACCCACTTTGGTGGCATTTTTGAACATTTGTCTGGGGATACTGGTTATACTTTTACATCGGCTTTAGTTCCACTTTAAAAAAAAAAACGTTTTCAAACATCTTTAATCTAGTTTGAAAATAAGTTCATCTGAAGTTAATTTCAAGTTCAAACAGAAACCTAATTAAATTCTTTGAAAAGTTAGCATTAGCCAATATGCTAATAAAACCTAAATGTAGAAGCAAACATTTGCATGTTATTTAAAGTTAACAGCTACTCTACTAAAAGCAGTGTCTGTGCTGGCTAAAGTGCTAACTTAAAATTAACAAAAGAAAAAATTAACATGTTACTATGGAATATATATATATATATAGATAGATAGATAGATAGATAGATAGATAGATAGATAGATAGATAGATAGATAGATAGATAGATAGATAGATAGATAGATAGATAGATAGATAGATAGATAGATAGATAGATAGATAGATAGATAGATAGATAGATAGATAGATAGATAGATAGATAGATAGATAGATAGATAGATAGATGTGTGTGTGTGCACTTCCACTAACCATAATCGGAGATATGAATTTAAATATCATGAAATATTACAATTTACCTTATTTTGAAAAACCAACACTGTCTGCTCCTTCCTGTCTGGCTGTGAAGCCGGCTAATGGCTATTGTGCTGCGCTGCTGTCAGGAGGGAAGGAAAACTAGACAGGACAGTCCGGTGTTCCCATTTAGTGTCTTTGTTGCTATATTTAGCGACAAGTCAGACCCCTCTAGCGTCTTTCTTTCAAACAGCGACTAGCTAGCGACTTTTTTGGTGTTAATAGCAATTTTACCTTAGCTTGGTTTCACATAGGTATCTTCTAATTGTCACAGTTCTCCAAAAGTAAATGTCAACCGTCTTTGCTGATTATTGGTTGAGTCTTTAGTGATTTGGCAATTAGGCTATCTCTATTAATATGCTGGTTTTTTTATTTCTTGTTTTGGTTTCCATTTTGGAACAATTCTGTTGATTTTTAGCTGATTTCTGTTTTGCTTTTTCTATTTTCTACTGTCCAATCAACTTCTTAATCAAAGTACGCATTTCTTCTGGACATCTAGTAGGACCCGTGTTAATAAGCTTCTCAGAGAGGAATCCAATATTACTAGCATATAACCACCATGTAAATAACCACTTGTTTGACACCTGAGCCTTTTATCATAATTAATTACATTACTTACAAAATGCCATACTGCTATTATCTTGAACATGGCACTTTTAATAATGATTTACTTTTTTATTTTAGTAAAGGATTTAGGTTTTGCACAAAACCAAAGCATTTATTGTTCCGGTTAGTAATATTGGACTGCTAATATTTCGAACGCTACTGTATTATTCGCATTATTATTCAGAGAAGAAAAATCATAGGTCGACAAAGAGGCATACAGTCTGTAGAGCAAACATTTATTCCTGGAAACGTGTTACTTTATATCCCAAAGCACATGAATTCTAAAGCAGCGACCACACAAAGCTGCACTGTCACAGCAAGCCGACCACAGATAAGCTCCTCTGAAACAGACAACTGACAAACATCTTCCAGCAATCCCCCCCACCACCACCACCTCCACCCGCTTACCACCTCCTCACATGTGACCTCTTCCTCGTCACTGCCATGTTTAATAATGGACTGTCTCATTTGGACCGGAGGGAGGGAGGAAAACAGAGCAGAAATCCATCCAAAACAGCAACACATCTCCACGGCTCACACCAACACCTGCCCCGTAGTTCTTGCTTTCTCGGTGGGGAAAATGAAACATAACAAATCAATTTTGACCTGATTTCTACAATTTTCCTCTCCGTTTTTTTTTTTTTTTCCTCTTTCTTTTTGAATTTTACTTCAGTCAACAGGGAACAAACTGGGTCTCGGCTGCTTGAGTCGTAGCTGTTTCCATGGCAGCCGCTGGACCAACTCGACACGAGCGCTGACGGAGACACTTAGCGATGCTGTTTTTTCCCTGTCAGTCTCAGAAGTGATGCTAAACTAATAACTGCTTTCCCAGAGCAGATTGGCTGATAGGTGTTGGTGGTATGTGTGCCTGTTTGCATACAATAATGTGTCTCTGTAACAATAAAATGCTGTGCACAATAATGAGATATGCAAGATGTTTTTGTTTTTTTTTTATGTCTTGGTGTAAATTTTGATTCCCTCTTATGTGGACTGCATTTCTCTGTCGCTGCATGTATGAGGAATCCCATCCATCTGCGCCCAATCCGAGGCCTGAGCGAAGCGCGCATGTGGCAGGTGTGCTCGTTAAAATGCCGCGGCCGAGTTAAACACACAAATTATTTATCAAGGAGGCAGTGGAAGGAGCGCGTGGGGAGAATATCAGATTCTCGTCCCAATGCGCCGCCTCGCCTGCATCTTCCTTCCTCCGCTGTTACAGCCGTGCGTTGTTCTACAACAGCGGCTTTGCACAGGTGATCGTCACAGGCCGGCACTTCCTCCTCCGCTGAGCTCCAAGTCTATCATCTAGATGGAGAAAGCACGCGAGGTTGCTCCTGCAGTCAGGGCCGCTGCAAAGGTTGGAACAGCTGAAAGATTTGCTACGACACAGACCCACAACTTCTCTGCATTCATTTTCTAGGATATTTAATGGCTGGTGTAGGTTATACTGTACATACCAACTGCTTTTTCACATTCTGTCAAATTGCAACTAGAAACCCCACAACGTAGTGCTTTGGGATTTGATGTGATAGATCAACAAACTAATGTGACGGGAAAGGAAAAAGATTATAAATAAAGTGCAGTGAGCATTTGTGTTCAACCCTTTTACTCTGATTCCCCTAAAAAAAAAAAAGTACAACTAGTTACCTTCAAAAGTCCCCTAATAAAAAATGGAATGCACCTGTGTATAACTCAAAACAAATATAAAAAGAGCTGTTTTGTCAATATTAGATAAAAGCATCGTGAACACCACAAAAGTTCATAGCAGAGTGAGATAATAAAACAAAACCCCAAGCTTTGGACATCTGACAAAGGGAGTATTAATCAGAAATTGTTACCAAGAGACCTACAGTGACTCTAGAGGAGCTGTAGGAATCCATAGCTCAGGTGGGAGAATATGTGGGCAAACAAACCATTAATTGAGCACTCCACAAACTTTATGAAAGAGCGGTAAGAACAAAGCCGTTGTTAAAAGAAATCTATAAGAAGTCCATAAATACTGTTGTTTTGTTTCATCAAACAGGTCTCTCTCATAAATGAGATTTTGGATCCCAATGAGAATACATGTAGAAATAAAGATTAAATGAAAAAGAAATTATAATTGTAAAAAAAATAAAACGAGCCCGCTTTGCAATTTGCCACAAACCATGTAGGAGACAAAGTGACCATGTTGTAGAAGAAGGTGCTCTGGTCAAATTAGACTAAAATCAAGCTCTTTAGGCTACATGTAAGACATGTAGCCTAATCCCCATGATAGCCCGTTAGTGGGAGCATCATGCTGCGGGGACGCCCTACTTCAAGAGTTGATGGGAAAATGGATGGAGCTAAACACAGGACAATCCTGAAAGAAAACCTATTAGAGGCAGCCAGATACTTCAGACTGAGGTAGAGGCTCACCTTGAAACAGGACAACATCAACAAACAACAGGAGCCCCACTGAAATAGTTTAGGCAACACGTGCATCTGTTAGATAAGCCTAGTCAAAGTCTACACCTAAATCTAACTGAGAATCAATGGCAACATTTTAAAATGTATGGTCACAGACATTGTCCAAAGACTTGGACTGAGCTTGAGCTATTTTGAATAGAACAATCTAAATACACAACAAACATTTTACATTTTTATTTGATGAACCCACTTGAAACCAGAGGTACACCTTCATTTTTTACTTTTTTTTATTTTAGTTTGTAGCCCAACAATTTTACCGTGGTCAGAGCTCGAAGATGCATTAGGCAACACTTCATTAACACACACAGATGGAATTTTTTTTTATAACATAACAAAAATGTTGGCCTGGCTGTGAAAATACAGGCCTGTGTG
This sequence comes from Fundulus heteroclitus, assembly GCF_011125445.2. Lineage (NCBI taxonomy): Eukaryota > Metazoa > Chordata > Actinopteri > Cyprinodontiformes > Fundulidae > Fundulus > Fundulus heteroclitus. Next base: position 28,805,834 of record NC_046361.1, on the reverse strand, counting down.
TATCCAGTGAAAAAAACGGGGCTGGATGGAGCGGCACTGCCTGTTGCTCTGACGCAAGCTCTGATAAGACTGCTCCCAGTGACGCAACGATTCAGAGAGACACAGAGGGCCTGATATTTTTAGGAGCCAGTCTTGACCTCTCGCAGCAGCCGTGTCAACAGCGCTCACAAAGCAAGGCTGACCATTGTCGGGGGGGCCACAAAGCAAATAACTCCGGGGTGAAGAATGTGACAAAATCCAAAGAACTTATTGACAAGCTTATCTGCAGAGACCAGTGTGCAACTTCTGAGTGCCTGAAATGTGCCTGCTGCAGTTGTCTGATCGAACACCGGGGAGAAGAACATGCAGTACATGTCAGCTTGCACGCCCCAATGGACACCCACACGTGAAGGCAGGACCGCCGTTTTTTTGTGATGTAACTTCCCAGAGAATAACAAACAGCAGCAGTTCTGACAAACATTTGACAGCGACAAAAAGGGAAGGCGTCAACCATAACAAAGGACGGGGGAGCTTGTGAGTTCGGAACGATGGGTGGAACGAGTGTGTGCTCTAATGTCTAAACTACACAGTTACAGCTAATTGATTTAAGCTGCAGATCACGACAACAAAAGACTTTGAGATGGGAGAAGCTTGCATGCAACAGGACATCTCCATCAGAGAAGGTTTATGTGCACAATCCCTGCACATCAAGGTGCTGCAGGATGCTACACATTGAATCGCATTGTGTAAGCATGAGGAAAAGCACACAATAAGATCCTGGAACGGCCACACGCTTCTTCTGCAAGCAGCTGTAAAAACACACATGCGGTACAGTTAAGGAAACAATCATTCAGCCTGAATGGCTTATTATTGACTTGTCGGGACAAAATGCCGTTCATTTCCAAGAGTGGAACATAAAGTAGTCCACATTTAGAGACCAGATACGCTCAAGATTGAGTGCGAGAGTCGCCGCAGGTCTGACGTGACGGATTCAGCTGGCAACAACAGTGAAGAAAGAGAACCCGGGCAATCCTGTTCAGGGTAAATGCTCATTTACATGCATGAATGCACTGTAATCATGTTCAACATTTTGTAACAAGATTTGTCTGATTGCATTAGCCAATATTCTGCACAATAAATTGGTCTCATGACTAAATTACAGCCTTTTTTTGCTCCTGTCTGATAAAGTTTGTCTTTTAAATGCTGCGAAACTCTAGAATAGAAGTTTTAATCTGAGGGTCAAATTTACCTGGTTAATAGTTTCTGCATTAAAGGAATACGTTGGCCTTGTCAGTCTCAAAAGCAGAAACTATTGTTATTTAGTTTGTACAATTTGTCTTTAAACTGACTAAAAGTATATAATCTAAAAGTAATTGTCTTGAAAACCGGAATATCACAAAGAATAAACAATAAAACTAACAATAAAACCATTAAGAAATAGACAAGAAAGGAAAGATTTCCTATAAAATGCTAAATTCATAAACAATTGTCAGAGCATAAAGCAAGCTTGTTTTGCAAAGGATCCAAGACTTGTTCGGTGACCAGAAAGAGTCTGAGCCTTTATGTCACTGTCGACGCTTTTTAAACAAGCTCAGAGACTGTTTTGAATTTTTGTGGCCCTGTTCACATGTGGCTTTGACTTACATCCGGGCTGATTGAGATGCAAGCAGACAGCACGTAACAAACACTAAAATCCAACCTGTACGATCCGATCTTTTACTTGTCTTACAGGCAAAATGAATAAATAATGTCACACAGATCCATTCATTCACCCGCATTATTATTCAGACATTTACGTTCATATTTAGCTGAATCCAACAAGTAAAGGAAGATAACCCATGACTTCTGTGTAAGCACAAAAACAGTCATTCAATCATTTTAACCCCAAAACTCAAATGTGTTAAAAGGGGACAGACAAATCCTACATTTTCAGTTCTTCCTTTTCACATTGGCATCATTCAGTTGTGGTCAAGCATGAAGCCAGACCTTAAAAACAAGCACTACAGAGCCAACCAGCAGATTGAACAGCTGACATTAGAAAGACTTGTCCCATAAAGCCCGTCCAACAAAAACAAAAACATTCTGTGGCGCTTATAACTCAGCAGTCACGAATCTAAAAGCTGAGTCCCTATTAAACCTCCAAGCTTAGCCCTCTCATTTAACAGAGATGTGTGATTCTGTGGCTCTAGGTCATCGTGTCATTTCTCTGTGGCGCATTACCTGTCGAACATTGATGCTATGAGCAACATTAAATAGGTCCGCATTAAGCCTGGTTTATGCTTGACGCATTCGCAACGTCATTTTGGCTACCATGCCCCAAATAGTTTCGCTCTGCGCACGTAGCAAAATTCCTAACCACGTGGACAGTCCCGCGCGGAAAAACATGGCGGACGGGCAAGCGCTCTTTCTGGCAGAGGTTTCTAAATATAGACATTGTTATGATTTGGCCCAAAATGATCACCGTGATCAACAAATTGCTAACAATTCCTGGACAGAGATCTCAGTTCGGATTATTGGATCCCGGATTCCAGGGTGGTTAGTGGCTCAATTTCAGTATCTTCCCACTGATCCACACGCAGCCACTACTAACCTGACTCTCTCCCCCAAAGTGTTTACCATGAGAGATCTTGGCTGTCTAAATAAAACTTTTAATCCATTCCTGCTGTCAGACTGAATTACCATGGTCCTGTAAACAGTATAACAGTTTTCATTCTGCTGAGAAAAAGCCAAATAAATGTAGCCTACCTGCACAGACATTGCAGTCGCTGGTATTAGGTCTGGACATTCGAGTGTTGGCACGTTTCCACCGAGGAAATGTAGAACGCACATAGGTGGTTCAATAGTAAAGTCCTCTTGGTTACAATCCTTCGGGGTTTTGGAAAATCAATGGAAAAAATTGCAAGTCACTCTGGCAGAAACCAATGCAGCAGTGTTTTGTCATTTCCATATTATCTCTGTTGAGGCGATATTCAGGATAGATCTGTTCACTATTTGACTCATAGAAGTAAACTATTCAAGCTTTACCATTTGTATGACTCCAACACGGCTGCACGCGCTATGCTGTTCTAAATTTAGGACTTTGACCTCATTTGAGAAATGTCCTATTATAAACGTCTAGTGCTTCTATGGGCTTGCGCCGAGTCCGCACAGACCTGCGCGACAACCCAACGCGACCTTTAGTCGTGAGGTGCAGCGTTGCCAAGTCCGCTTATTATAAGCCATTTTGGGCTTGCTTTTTTTTTTCTAAAGGCACTTGTAAATTTCATGAGTTGAGTGTTGTGGTTTTTTGGGCCTTGTTTTTGAACGTGAAGTCATTTATTTGATCTTGTTTTTCTTTTGTTTTTTCAATATATACCTATGTTTTTCATTAAACTTTCAACCCAGAAATTGGGCCAGTCTGTAACTCCCAGGCCACTTTTTTTGTCCCAAGCCCAGCACTCAGCTAGTGTAATAACTTTTTTAAACTTTTGCTCCCCATATTCATCTCAAGCATTACTGGATGACGAGGAATAACACCGGCAATAGTTTGTGGACTAATTTTAACAGAGAAAAAACATTACAAAAACAAAAAGGTGTTGATGGAACAGGGGCTCTACATCTGCTACACTATGACATGGATGTGAGTTGTGTTTATTATGGTTTTCCCTCATCGCGCTTTCTGATTGGCTACACGTCACATTCAACAGGGTGAGTCCTCATTTGTCTTTGAGGGATAACACACAACCCTAAATCTAACCCTGCTGTGAACCCGCCATTAGGCAATGAACAGTTTCCTTACCAGCTGTTTATGCTCTGTGTTGTTTTTTTTAGAACACTTCTTTGTGTAATACTGTATATGTTTTGCTGTTTCAGGGACTGCAGATGGAAATTAGAGCTGAGAGCTAAAATCTGGTATAAAGCATATTTTCCCATGAGATTAATGTTCCTATACACGGTCACTGATCAATGAACTAAATAAACAAACAAATGATCGGTTGAGAAAGTATGTCTGGAAAAAGGCAGTTAAAAAAACTACAAAATAGACTAAATAAAAAGCACAAGAAGGCTGTTTCTTTCTGTTAGAGAAAGTACGTCATCAATTTACCTTCATTGACGAGGGCCTATTCCCAAACTTGCTGTATATTGTTCTTGAACATTTTAGATCAATCAGAGTCAGATTTTAATAATACTTTTTAGACGTTTTCTTATCACATAAATGTCTAATAGTTAAAACTGCTGCTTGAGGAAAGCCATTTATGTTCAGTGGGTGGTCCTTGAGTGTATACAGGAAGCAATGGACCGCTAATCCAATGTAGATAAAAGACAACCCGATTTCAGTGTTCATGTCTGTACTCGGTTAGATCATGTAACATGGATGTTAGTGGCACATATGAATGGAGCATGTATGTTTTATTCTGATTTTCATATTATTCATACTAAAAACAGGGGGGGGAAACGCCTCTTTTCCAATTAAAGATGTTAGATCATGTACCATTTAAATGGACTGATAACCTGCTAAAGGGCACATGTTATGTATTGCAGTTCTATTCTCTACCTTGGATCCAAGAGTTATTTTTTATTCTTTTTTTCTATCAGCTTCAAAAAAACTCGCTTTAATGTAGCTCTTAGTTTAGGACTAATCTTAGTATTACCCTCTTAAAATGAAATTCCCATTAAAACTGTGTTCTTTTAACACAGAAATAAAACAAACACTGTTTATCTTATTGTAAAAAAGGAGACCGGAAGTGAAATCAAACATCCTGAATCCAAAAGATGCCTGGCTTCGGTTGTGTGGAGTCATCCACGCCATCATCAGCACTACAGCGCCCCTGAGGTTAATGAGTTATTGGAGAAAGAGGAAATACTTGCAGAAAAGCATGAAGCAGTGATTGATGGCGGTGTAATAACCATGTCACACAATACAGAGAAGAGCTCAGAGATATGCTGTTCTCGCTGGGCTGCAGCTATCTCATGACATTAATTCGCTCAATGATGGCAAACAACTCTGGATCTGTGATGGATAACGCTACGGTATATCATGCAGGATGCTAGGCGGCACACTGTAAATACTAAGTTCCCATCGAGCCCTGATGTTTGTCCCTTCATTTGTATTGAATTTATAATTAACAGTCCCAATGTGAACTGAGTTGTTTACCGAGAACGGATTCGGCAGCAGAGCAAACATGTTAAAAGGATATCGTAATGAATGCATACCTCAAACAATCAGTGATCATTAAGTCTGATATCCTCCCATTGTTTTCACCTAATGGCCCTCCCGTTATGCTTTACATAACTCGTCCCCGAGGAGATGACAGTCGTAACACAGCCAAGATAGTAAAAGAGCCAAACGGCCGCAACAACTCCGACCCCCCCTTGTCCCGCTGCGGCTCCCTCCGTCCTCCCTTTTGGCTTCACCCCCGTCACCCCACCAGTGCAGAAAAGTACAAAGTGTCCCTTGTGAAAGAGCACAGAGATCTGAGTGTTGCTGCTTTATATCATGGTATTCTCCCATTGTCACAGAGCAGCGCACAGACACACACTGCTGCCCAGCCGGCGTGGTTCACTCAGCCCACTGACCTTCAGCGAGCCCCCAGGTCCTTGGCATGACGTACAAGCGGCACACTGTGCGGCGAGACCCTGCAAGCCCCGAATACGCAGCCGCAGCACGGCGAAGAATCACAGCCGAGCAGTTCACAACCGCGGCGGTCGCCCCGCCGGTTCACACACTATCACCCCGTCGTAAATATCAAGTCGGCGTTTCAGAGCAGCCAGACGTGGAGCCACACGGTCAGGAGTCCACTAATGTTTGAGTGATAACTTTTAATAACCAGACATCTTTAAATCAAATGTGTCAAAATTTGTTTTTGTGGGGTTTTTTTTTAGAAATGTTCACCTCGTTTAGCTCACTGTTTTTGTTATTTGTAAGCATAAACTTGCAAGTTTCTGCTCTAACCAAAAAAAACAAAAAAAAAAAGAAAAACCCATGGATAAATATAGCAGCCTGTGTGGAAGACGCTTTCCTTCACTGTCTGGTTTATACTAAAACTAATCTGAAATTGGCATTGAGCTTCGGACAGCGATCCAGGAAGCGGTCGCTTGAAATGAGTGCCATTTTTGTTCCATGCAGACCGAATCCGAAAAAAAAGTATCTACCTGGAGGTTTGGCATTTGCCACGTATTTTTTAAAGCGAGATGTGATCACAACCGTTAACGTGTGTACAGCTTGTTCCCACTAACAGCCAAAAAGCTAAATATTTAAAGGATCTTTGTAATTTAATGTAACATGAAACTATAAGCAAGCGTTATCAATAGATGCACAAAAACTTGTATTGTAAATATAAATGACGTAAGATTACTAGATGGACCATGTCGTCAAAATTCACTATTTTTGAGGCTTCGCTGTGTCGTCACACATAGACATAATATAAGTGTAGACGCGTCATTGGGCGGGTTCTGCCTATGCTGCGATGCGTCAGAGCGTCCGCCATCTTAAATGTGGCAAATCTGCAGTTACTCAGTCACTTAAACAGTATCAGAGGGACTTTAATCTCTGAATATACTTTGTATTCGTAGTATTTTTTTTGTAATATTACAAGTTTATTTTCGTATCCCTTTAGCTTCATTCTCCTGAATTTATTCTCCTAAAGAATAAAAGTATTTAAAATAATCTAACCTGGCCCTATTATTCCAGGAGTGAAATAATTCTGCAAACTGTGATTATTCTGGAAATGTTCCCCCTTAATTCTCATATTATGACGTTTTTATCATAACAATATCACTTTTGTGTTTGTTTGTTTATTTTTACTTTATTGACCTAGGACTTTTTTTCTCATATTATTAATTTTACCTCTTTAATACTCACCCAAAAAGTCTGTTCCTAAAGGTTCAAATGTGACACGGTTTTATGAAATAATGAAGACCACAATGTTTAGATTTAACAATCCTTATATTCATAACACAACATAGCCTGTGTTACCACTCTGCAGCTTTAGTGTGTCCAGTTTTGCAACATGGTGCAGCCTTAGTTTATAGAAGGCAGATACAAGTAGTGAAATGAGCCAGAATACATTTCCATGCAGCACAGGAATGAGGCATCTTCTCTGATCCACGTTCACTACAACAGAACTCAACTTTTTTCTGCCACATACAATATGGCGGTGACGTTGACGTGCGAACCTGCGCCCTATGACGCGTCTACGTATATATGTCTGTGTCGTCACACGTTCATCTAGAAACACAGATAACTTCCTGTTTGCGGAGAATTCTGGGTTATTTACACACATGGAAACGTCGAAGCCTGCTACTGTTTTCCTTTTAAGCACAACAAACATTTACATCAATTTACATTTTAATCATACAAAGGTATATAAAGCAATTTCAGGACCGTTTTTACAATGGGTTTTCTTTTGCCAGACAAAGTACCTGTTCACACAACCTCAGGTGAACAGCAGTAGTGAGGAGCACATGTGGGTGGTGACTTTGGGGGTATATCTGTCCTGGATTTACAAACAGCTGATCAGACACACAGGATGGTATAACAGACTGAACGACTTTCACGAAAAAGTCTGTGCGATACAGGAATACCTATTTGGTCAGTTTCAAGGAACTGACAGAGACACACGAACTGAATATGAAGCAAGTTACATCTAACTCAGCCACAGAACCTTTGGTTCTTGTCCGAGAATAAAACACCAAGCAGCAGGGTCCATCAGAACTTCATGAGGAATTTTTCTAGTTATTGTGTATATTTTTTTAAATATGACGCATGCAGTTCTCTGTGTGTTGAACCATGTCTGTGAAAAAAGATTATTCAGTAGTGCTATAACTGATCATTGCCCCTATAGACAAAGAAAAATCTTGAAACGTGTTGTTTTAAATGTAACCTACTGATTGCTGTTCAGTATCCTGAATAGTTTTACCTCCTTCAATTCAGCATACGTTACTTAAAATACCCAGACCACTGCACATCCCGAACAAATGGAGAACTGTTCCAAAGCAATATTGAGTCAATTTTTTTTTCTGTTTAAAAGTAAGATTTCAAATGGATTTTCACAAATTATCTCCTTATTCTCAGTCTTTGTTAACCAATACAGGTCTGTGTTTAAAATGATGTTCAGAATAAGGGCTGTACAATATAAGGTGATTGTGGGACTGCCTTGATTGAATATGTTAAATTGTGATGACAATATAAGCTGCAAACAATATTCAGTCATTACGATGTTTTCAGCACTGCGTCAGATGTGAGTCTCTGCTGTGTTGTCTGTCCCAACAGGCTGAAAATACAATTTGCATTCAAAGCGGTAATTTATGACATTTGTCAAATAAAAGCTAAGTATTGCCATTTGAACAGTCCTTTGCAATATTAGTATCCCGCACACTGAAATTGCAATGTTGATATACAGTTGATATACAAAATCGGTAGGCACAGTCAGCACCTTTTGTGCGGAAACACAAGCATAAAAAATTATCAAGTCTTATATAAATTTTGTAACACTAGCATGGAATACTACACCGAGATATTAACTGGTGACTGGAATCAACTCATTATCGGCTTAATCAGCCTTCGAAAATAAATTTCTGATCAGTGACCAAACTTAATAATTACCAGGTTGCACATTATCTTCGGTGTGGATAATGGTACAGAGTTAAGAACCTGTCTTCAGTATCCAGGACTTTAAAATGAGGTTGAAGGACAGAGATCAACAAGAAAATTTCACACAACGACATGTTGGCTTCATTCATCAGACCGCTACTTAAAGAGAGATTGAGGCTTTTAGCAGATAACAGGGAAGCTGAACAAAGTACAGAAAAGTTATGTTTTATCCTTTTGGACTTTCAACCTTTGTCATGGAGCATGCTGTGTTTGGAAACGTTGGCAGGCTTTTGAAAATCTCAACTTGAAGGTGAAGTTTATTCTCTAGCAAATAGACACAGAAACAGCTAGCCCCAGTTAGCAATGCTAACCGTGGTATTAAAAGATGCTAAGGTGCTTGGTTTAGAAATAAATGTTAAACAATTTTAACAAAACTGCATTCTCACACACACACACACAACAATGACCGATCAGCAGGAAAGATGAACAAAAATGTTTTGTGTTCAATACAAGCGGTTTCATCAAGTCAAAGATTTAAGAAAGCGGGAAACACTACAAATTTTAGCCATTTAATCTCTTTAAAAATATATTTATATAGATTTTTAAGGGCATTTCAAGTATCCATTAAAAATACTTGTTGACTATTGCGCAAAGGGAACACTACTTTGGGTTCAACAAAAACTTATGAAACTGGAAAGATGGTGAAATAACTTTTTAATTACTCATGAATTGTCAAGAAGACCATTGTTGATAGAAAATAATGCTGATGCGTCCAGCTCGAAAAATAAAAATAGCAAATTGAGTAGGTCCTCTAACGATCGCTTACTTATTTATCTGTAGAGGGAGGTAAAGATTAGGGTGATGGCAAAGAGGCTTTTGAAACCTCAAAGACATGGAGCTTACAACCAACCAGAAACCTCCAATAAACCAGTGGAAACATGCAAAACACTGCTCTGCAATTATGAAAATGGTTTGATTTCTGTAGAAGCAATAAACGTTTATTTACTGACTGTGGATAACAGTATGCAATCATTTTTGATATACCAGTTTTAATAAAATGTCAATAAAGAAAACTAAATGTCAAATTTTCCAACAGAAACAAAGTTCTTGGTTGAATGAACATGATTTTAGATCTAAATTTGCCAGAGGTGTGAACAATTTTTGAGCTTTATTGTACAACTGAAAGACCATATAGGCTTGTTGCTGATCTATCGTTTTGTTGGTGGCATCAGTGAAATCAACAGTCTTTGATTTCAAACTCTATGCTGCGTGTTTAATCTTATTTCGAAAGCCCTTCAGAGTACAGAGATTTTGTTTTAAAAAAAAAAAAAAGCTCCCAACCAACCAAGAGATTGACAACTAAACAGTTGAGTTGTCAACTGTTTAGTAATCTGCCAAATAAAATGCAGTGGGTTTTTGTTTTTGTTTTATCTTGTGGGTGTTGGGAGGAGAAAAGTGTCCAACTGTTACAGCGCTTTGCTAGACATGCATCTGCACAAGGTTTAGGCAGATGGGGTATCCTCAAGTTCTTAATTCACCTTGCTACAGAAAAACCTCTCAAATAAGCAGCTGACGAAGTAGCGTCTTATCTTTTCAGCTCAAATTTGATAACCAAAGAGAAATAGCACCAGACAAGAAGAAATCAAACGGGTCGTACCTGTTTCCAGAGGAACTTGTCTTCCTGGTTCATCTGCCAGGTGGTCACCACGTGAATGATGGACAGCACCGCCCCGCTCAGCACCGCCGCCCTCATCCTCACGGGAAGCAGAGTGTAGATGATGTAGATGAAGAAAACAGACCACCAGATCCCCTCCGAAGCACTCCTGGGCGCCACCATGAACACGCCGAACACCTGCACTGACACCAGGACTCCGATCACCAGGTAACTGACCATCCACATGTAGTCCTGGTGGAAGCCATTGCGGTTGCAAACCACCATGAGAGCCATGAAGAGAGCCATCGCAACGGACAGGGCTGAGGAGTAGGCCACGTCAGGAGCGGCGTGGACACAGTGGAAGGTCAGCATGATGCCGCACACGATCACCAGCACCCCCATGAGCATGGTCAAGGAGCTCTGGTTCAGCCTAAAGAAGTAGCGCTGGTAAAGGCGTTCCAGTTTGCGGGACTGGAATTTTTTCGACTGGAATACTCGCACCACCCTGAGCCAGCAGTCCGCCGCCGTCACCACGCCTCCTGCGCCGTTGGGACTCTCGTCCCCCATGTCGCCGCTTCCTCCGTTGCATCCGCCTTTCCTGCCTTTCAATTCACCATCCTCGAAGCCCAAGTCAACTGATTTCAGCCCCACCCCTTCCCCAGAAGCCCCTCCCCTCTTGCCATAGTGATCCTCCTGCCATCCGCAGCGAACGCCGAAGTTCCCCCCGCCTCCGATAGCCCCGGCCACCCCTCCGCGGTGGTGCTGAGGGAGGGGGGCTCCGGAGGGGGGCTCCATAGCATCTGGGTCCCGCAGACAGCTCATGTAACGCGGGCTGCAGAGAGAAGAGCCTCCCTTCCGTTTGGACTTCTTGCCATTGCGTTCCCCCCACGCAGTCTTGCGGTCATCCACTCGGGCAACTAGGAGACCACTGAACCAGGACATTCTGTGTGAGCAAACAAACAACAGTCAGCGCCGAAGCTACGCGGGTCAACTTGACACCTTTTCCCACTCCTGTGACTCCCCGCAGGAGCTGTTTGTTTACCTGTCAGGGTTCTGGTACATGTTCCAGCCCTTTCCCTTACGACCGGTTCACTCATTTATCCCCTTAGTCGAAATTATGACGAAGAGAGGAGATGTTCGTAGGAGCCGCGTTGCACGGCCGGAGGCTGGGAGTAAACCGACAGGCACACCAAACTCCAGATGTCGGTCGTGCCACACCCAATAAGTGGAGCCTAATTTCAATACGACTCAAGCGCCAGGCCTATCTCCACGGCTTCTGCTGGCTCTGGAGGAGAGAAACATACAGAAGAGTTCAAGGTGAGAAAAAGAAGTCTGAGACATTTTTGGGGTAACAGCTTATCTGAGCCCTGATTTATACACTACGTATTTCTTATATAGGCTATTTATCCCTCTCAATCCCTGCTAAATCAAAATAGCATTGAAATGTCATGCACAAACTGTCTGCAAGATTCTCATAGACTGTATTTTAATTCAATTCAATTTTCAATTTTATTTATATAGCGCCAAATCATGAAACATGTCATCTCAAGGCACTTTACAAAATCAAGTTCAATCATATTATACAGATTGGGTCAGATTATACAGATTGGTCAAAAATGTCCTATATAAGGAAACCAGTTGATTGCATCAAAGACCCGACAAGCAGCATTCACTCCTGGAGAAGCGTAGAGCCACAGGAAGAGTCGTCTGCATTGTCCATGGCTTTGCTGCAATCCCTCATACTGAGCAAGCATGAAGCGACAGTGGGAAGAAAAACTCCCCATTAAATGAAAGGAAAACCTCCGGCAGAACCGGGCTCAGTATGAACGGTCATCTGCCTCGACCGACTGGGGTTACAGAAGACAGAGCAGAGACACAACAAGAGAGACAAAAAAGCACAGAAGCACACATTGATCCAGTAATCTGTTCTACATTAGATGGTAATAGCGGTAATCCAACACAAGTAATCTGTACTTGTGTTGGAAAACTAAGACGGTTTTATTGGAGAACAGCCTCCAAACCTGAATAACAGTGCAGAGTTTTGTTTTTCAGGGTGGGCAGGAGTTCATGCTTTTTGACTCCAGTATAACCCATTGTCTGAATTAACCGCTCCTGGTGCGTTGGTGGTCCTTTCGGGCATCTGGGGTTTTGGTTCCCCTGGAGTCTGTCTCTGTGCTTTGGGGGGCGGGTCTTTGGCTCCTCACAACCACTATTGAGCATTTTTCTTATGGAAAAACCTTACATACACAATCACACTCTCACCAACACCTACAGGTGCTTGGATTCAGCTACACACAGATTCACTTCTATACAGAAAACCCCTATTATTATCTTTAGCTGTCACTTTATACATGTATTAATTAATACTGTATATTCCTCAGCGATATATCAAGGCTTTGGTTGTTTGTACCTGTAATACTCTATCGGTTGGTTTTGCTGTTCTTTCTATATCTCTCTTTGCAGGTGTAGAAGCAGACTCAGAGGATGTTGTATTGCTCTCTCTCTTTCCTCTCCTCTTTCTCTTTCACCTTTTCCCCCTTTTAACGTTTTGTCTAATCTGTTTCTCTCCTTTTTTTTCCTCTTTTACCCCCCATTTTAGTGTCCATTGAATACGAAACAGTCCCAGCATAAAATCTAATAAAGTTTCTTGCATGTATAAATCAAGCGGAGCACTATGGCAAAAGCTGTAAGGCTCCGCTTGTGAAAGTAAAATCTGCTGGGCTCTTTTTTTTTTAGCATTAAGACAACAATTTATATTGCCACATTGCCAGACAGGACACACAAAAAAGAAACAACCCCTCCCAAAAAAAAAAAAAAAAAAGCATTTTGCAGTCGGCCAGGCAAAGGGAACAGATGGAATACCCGAAGCTCTGTTTATAATCTCAATCAATGATAAATAGACAAGTAAAAACATCCAGATAAGAGCTGCCAGACAGAAGGACATTGTCAAAACTATAATGTTTTATTCAAAGTGACAGACTCTGGAGGCCTGTGGAACAAATAGAAAAAGTACAAATAAAAAAGTTTAGAGTCAGGATGTCTGTGTTTTCTTTTATGGGATATCACCCCTATCAAAGGTTATGGCAGAGGTTTTCTGCGCTGTGTAGTTTGTTTTTGTTTTTTACTATTGCTATTTTTAAAAATGTGTTTTGCTATATTTGTGTCTCGTTCAGGGGGAGGACAAAGAACAAGATGGATGGTCAGAAGGATTATAACTTCATTTGTAGCAATGTGGGTGTCTGCTATGTTGAGGTGAAGGAAGAGCTGGCCCAAAAAGAAAAGCTCCCAATGTCTATCTTTAAACTCTAACCTAAGGTCATAGGATATGGCTCACGGCCAAAACAATAAGATCATAACCATAAGCAGTAAAGGTTTTCTTTTCCAATAGGTTAGTGAAGTCTTTCAGAAAGGATAAGAAATAGAGTCAGTTAAGGTGTTTTCTACTGAGTAGAGTCTCTGGGGAAGACTCAGACCTCAGTGGAGAGGACATGATTACTTTCTGGTGTGGCAACACCTTTAGTTCCCCAGAACGAGGTGGAGACTATCACTTGGAGGAGGGATAGAAGAAAGGATGAATGGACACAGGAATGGGCACGGACAGATATTCAGAGTAACACTGTGGATTTTTTTTTAATACAGGTTGATAAGCCCCCTATTCCATTCCAGGGACTTTCAGCCTTTACTGAGGATTTTGAAAGCCCTCCACAAGTTTTGATACAATTTTATTCAAGTAAATTCCATTTCCCAGCTCCACACTTTCCCGGATAAAAAGATTCCGGTGCGGGGGGTAGGACTTTCAGATTACTCCGGGATTGTTGAGGGGCGGGGTCGAAGCGAATCATTCAAACGGAAGCACAATAGTGGAAAAAAGCAGCAAAAACTGATTAAAGTTGGCTACCGAGACACAATGGAAACGTTTACAATGCTTTCGGGTGAGAACGTAGCTGTGTAAAACTCATTCATCTGAAAAGATGGAAAATGTTAGGAACAACAACTTGGCTAAATAAGGCAAACGTTACTGTATCTGTAATAAGCAGAAACATTAAAACCAGTCACGTGCAAACCGCATGAGTTCTTTAAATAAGGCAAATCTACAGGAAACTGTTTATACGTTGGATCCACAATGATTTAAAGATCCCTGTCTTCATAAATTACACTTTGTTTCATGTTGCATCTGTGGAGCAGGGAAATATATATATATATATATATATATATATATATATATATATATATATATATATATATCCAACAAGCACTTTTTAGTTGACAATTCTGACCCATATAGCAAAAATTTGCACACCACTGGTGTACATGCTCTAGGAAGGTGTTGCGTGTCAAAGCAGAGTATTGTAAGAAGCCTCTCACTGTCTCCGTCAGCTCGCCATCTTCCCATTGTAAAATTCTGGTACTATGTGTTCCTCAGGACACCGACTCAAAAGCATCCTGCCGGTCACATAACACAAAAGAAGACCATCAGACGAGTCCACCCTTATCCCTCGCTGATGCTCACAAGACCATTGTTGGTGCCTTTACCCGACATGTGCATGGGCACCCCGACATACGCAACAAACTGTGACGCATTGAGTATTGAGACTTTTTAGAAGAACCAACATCAATGTCATTGGCAATGTGAGCTTATCTATTGTATCTTTCCACATAGGCCAGCCTCTACTCCCATCATGCATCATGACCCTGTCCCTATTTTGATTTCCTAATTGGTCTTCTTTTAACTTTGATTTGGGCTGCAACATATTGGGGAAATATGTAATTACATCCTAACTATGAAATGTTATGACGAAGTCATTGGTTCATCATCTTCTTTTTTTTTATTGGAATGATAGAAAGGGAACCTTTAACCCTACTCTCACCAAGCATCTCAGTAAGTAAAATCTATGTCAGGTCAACTTGTCAAGTATATTATTATATTCATTAGAAGATTTTAAACTTGTCTCTCTAGTAAATGAGAACTCGTGTCTCCATACGGAATAAATAATAAAAATATTATATTATCAGTATGCAAAACCTGTCTGCATTACAATTCAGATAGATTAACATACCAGAGACTGCACTCAAACTGTCTTTTGCACAGATTTGATATTTTTTATGATAAGATAGACTTTGTTGATCTCACAGTGGAGAAATTCACGTGTCACATTGACTCAATAATCAAAAGAAGGCGCCAAAAAGAGGGAAAAGGTGCATGAGGTACATACAGTACATCCACATATATACAGTGGATCGAGGAGAAAAAAAGAAATAAAGCAGAGATTTAAGATGACTTATGTACATTTAAGGTGACTTGTATACATATGGATTTGACGTTGTACATTAAAGTGGTACCAGGTAAAGAACAACAGTGAGGTAGTGAGATAACTATAACAGCTGAAGTCTCTTATTTAACAGGATTATTGCACAGGTTATTGAACAGGGTATTAAATAGTAATTGCACATTAGTTATTGCAATTCTTATGTCATTGGACATGCTGTGCTGCTCCAATACTGACCAATGCCGACTAGGAAGACACCAAAAGACCTATAGTTTAGGAGACCCAGTTGCCTAGTCCAGAAACTCCTTTAAATTCTTAGGCGTGTCAATTTTCCCTTCAACTCATCAACTTTGAGGACAAAGTGTTCACTTCCTTCCTGATATATTACAGGTGTCTTGATTTAAAAATATATATATAAATATATATATACTACATCAGGCTTATCACTTCACCTGACAGGGGTCATAATGTTATGCCTGATCAGTGAAGATAATAATGAAAAGGTGGCGGTGCAGATTTCTGATTGGAGCATGCAAAAGGCCGCATCTTTGGCTCAGCATGCAGCAACGGATGTTCCCAGGCCACCAGACGACCGGATCCTTCCACGGCTGCAGAGGGACAGGCAGGAGCTCCCCTGCCTAGTTGCGAAGAAGAGAAAACCGCTGCTTCTCACCGCTTTTTATTTTATTTATTTATTTGTGGGGGGGGGGGGTTTCTTCTTTTTTTCTTCTTTTTTTTCTTCTTCTTTTTTTTCTTTCTTTCGTCCAGTACCCCTCCTCCTTTCGCTGGATCGACAAGATTCAAAGGGGGAACCAGCCCTCCCCCCCCCAGCACAAGGTCGACCAGCTCATATACCCATTTGCCAACGTCCCGCCGCGGCGCTGCCACTCGCTCGGTTTGTGCTTGCATTGTGCCTGGCTGAGCTCCCCCCCCCCCCCCCCCCCCCTGCACTTCCCTCTGCTGAAGGGGAGCGGTGGGGCAGCGAGGAAGGCAGTGGACGGTGGGTAGGTAGGTGGGTGGGTGCCCATGGCTCTAAGGGGGCATTTTCAACCGGACGCGCTGGTCTCCAAACGACACGCACTGACTCATTCATTCCGCGGCTTTGGAGATGTCCGAGGCCGCGCATGCACTCCCCTGTTCCCTGGGTCAGTTCTCATCCAGACGGTGCAGATGCAAACCCATTGAAAGGAAATTTAAACCGCAATTTCATTTTATTATTATTATCATTATTATTATAGTTTTCCAGTCCCTGCATGCTGCCGTGATCATGCATCTACGGCTCTGGTGTCCTGGTGCCGTGCAACACGGGCAAGGCCGTGTGCGTACATGTGTGTGTGAGAGAGAGGGAGAGGGCCCGCATTCAAACAGCGTAGGATTCCTGTTACATAACACCGTGGCCTATGTGACAACCACAGCGGGGACCAGAAAACCCATTCCCAAGTCAGGACACAAGCCCGCCTCTGTCAGCCAAGAGATGCACGCATTGTATATTAGCTGCAGTCGGTGTCCTTCAGTCTGCAGCAAAAGCGACGCACTCCCAGGTTTGGGTGCACAGACAAACATAAAGTACAAGCAAATTAGCAAGTTATCACAATGCTGCACATTCCTCTGCATCAGTCAGGAGATATGGGGGGGGGGGAAACAAGCGTGCACTAAAAAGAAAAGAAAAAAATCCAACCCATTTGGGGGATGCTTCAGTTCAAAGTAGCCCGTTTTAACAGCCTCCAGGAACCGTCAGCTGCACCAAGAAGCGCAACCGCACAGCGATGCGTCGCGTCCACCTCTACCTTCCCCGCAACGCACAGGCGCAGATATGTTGTCGCTGGCCGCCAGCGGAGAACACGCAGGCTACTGACCGTGAATCCTTCTTGGCCACCACCGTCCGCACAGCACCAGCGCGAAAAGAGGCCTCGCAGGGTCTGTCGCCAGCTATGTCATTCTGTTCTCTGGCACAAACCAAGCGCTCGGCGGAGAGGTGGCGGGACGCGCAACACGGCCCCCGGAGAGAAACGGCGCATGTATGACATGCATCGGGTTTATTTCGGCCTGCAGCGTGCGGCAGTCATTCAAGAAGAAGGAAAAAAAAAACAGATAAGGGGGGGGGGGGGGAGAGAGAGAACGGACTCACTGTGATCATCTTCGGTTTCTATTCCCGGACACGACTGCAGCTGACAATCCGATTCTCCGTGCTGGTCGGGCGGAGCGGCCGGGGTGGAGGAGCATTTGGAGCCAGGCTGGTCAAGGATGGTTGGGTTAAATTGGTCACCCTGTGGAGGATCTCCTCCTGCCGTATTCTCGCTCCACACTATCTTGCCTCTCCTCCCCCTGACCCTCTCGGCTTCAAGCGCCACTGTCAAGGCAGAGCAAACGTCAGCACCGCGCTTCCGGAAACGCCTTTCAAAATAAAATCATCAAACCCCCGCGATTAAGGTCTCGTGAGTCGTGAATAATGCTTATAATAATCATGCCTCATTCTGTTGGCTGATTATTTACTTTCATGGTTAATTATGCCTCGCAAGTTAAAACAACGATTTTGCAGTGTATCATAATTATAAGATACAATGTTTCAAATCTTCTCGAAATACAGTAAGGTCTACAATTTTTCTATTTAAGTTTACTGGCACCCTTCTATTGTTAGGATTTTTAATTTTCAGGATAAAGCTTTTTGTCACCAAGCATTTTTGCAGAGACTTGGAGTTTTCCTTGGCCACTGCACTTACAGCATTTACATGAATTTCACAATACAAATACCAGGAAGGAGAATGTTGTGCAATAATAGGCTGGTCGGTAGGATATGGGAGAGCAGTTATTTGGACAGTCCTGCTGTGAAAATTGGTTATAAACTGTGCAGTCGTATTCAATGTGGACTGTCCAGTTAATGCAATTTGTAGTAAATATATAAGGATGTTTCCACTGCAATCTCAAAATAATAGAAGTCCTCATGACAGCAGACATAAAGATGCAGCCTTTGTCCTTATTGATATCAATGTATAAATCAAGCTAAGCAAAGGTGGTTTTAGAAACACGTATTTGTCTGTAAAGTAAATTAATGTACTAGGTTGCATGTTAGATTTGTACTATTGACGTTTCAGTTGTAAATTGTAGTAATGGTCATGACAGACAATGAGCAAATGTTTAAACATGGATTTGTCATGATTAGGTTATTTTGTTTGGACTTTTTTGGACTAATTAGTTTCCACTCCCCACTCCCCTCTGCCTTCAGCCATCTGTCACCACCCAGTCAGCTCAGTCCACTCCTCGGTTGCCAGTCAATTAGCCCAGATCAGCTCCACCTGCTGCCATTAATTACTGCTCACCTGCCAACTCTGCTCACCTGTTCTCCTGTCTATGTACACCTGTCTCAGCCAACTCATCCCTTTTTGTGCACTACCACTTTGACTCTACCAGTTCCTGTGTGCTCAGCCAGCTGGACTCTTCTGCTTCCCCTCTCTGAGGAAAGTTGCCTGTGTCTGCATGCCGCAGTTCTGCCTGTCTACCTGTGAGTTCCAGCCGCTCGCTCTGCCCGTTCTGGTGGATCCCCGGTCCACATGGCCTGTTCTGGTGTGCCACAACCTGCATCTTCTGGTCCCCTGTTCATCCCTCCCTGCCTGCTCCATAAGCCATTATTCATCTGTCGAGTCTGGTTCTGGTTGCCTGCCTCAGGTGCCACAACTCATCCTCACAATTAACCTTCATAAAACTTAACTCTGTGTTTGGCTGACTATCGGGTTCACCAACATTAATCATTACAGGATTATAGAAAGATTATCTTAGCAGGTACTAAGTGAAGATAATTGGAAGGTCAAAAATCAACATCTGTTTAGGTGTGTTTAAAGGGAATCACAAAAATAGTGTTATTTAAGACACCTATGATGTACACAAAACTGAAAAATAAGGAAGTTGCAAAAGTGTAGAGGTTGTGAGAACTTTCATTATAAGATGAAATATTGCACTTCAGTGAATGCAGATACAATAAACGAGATAAAAAAATTTACACATGACATCTTTCCATTATGTTGCATCGGAAAACATAAGGCTGAGATTAGCTGAGATAAAATTCAAAACTGCAAGAAAGGCGCCCAAATCTCACTAAGACGACATTTACAGTGTTTACACTCTTTGAACACAGTTTAACATTTTGTTTCTCTTTCCCTCCCCCTTTTTTTACGTTCCCTACCATTACGTTCACTGCTGTAATATTTGGATGAAAATGCGCTTAGTTCCGGTGTGACGCTCGCTAATTTTGGCTGCATTGACGCAGCTCGGTTCAGCCCAGGCGCGCTGCTGCTGCTCTGCTCTGCTCTCACCACACTCATTCCCACTCGGCACTCCCTCTAGAGGCGAAGTAGCATGGCCCAGCTGTGAGCTCCAGCAAGATCCACATGGAAAAACTTGCAATAAGTGATCAGATGAAGGGATGATGCTTTTCATTTCACAAACATCTGTGATCAATTTGGCCCCACTTTTTTTTCTGTGCTCACAAAGATGTAGGCTTGGCTTTACTGGAAAAGGAGTTTCAATTTTCCCTCAAGCAAAAGTTAGTACAACATAAGCAATGCATGTGTATGTACTTTCTATATATAACATATATCAATGTATAAAGTGATTCATTTTGTTTTGTAATTTTACTGAGCAACAATGGTTAAAAGGTTGTGTAGCACATACTGTGCATACATACATACATACATACATACATACATACATACATACATACATACATACATACATACATACATACATACAAGTACAATAATGTCATAGTTTTCCAAAACATAAAAATAAACTGTAATGACTGTAATGGGCTGATTAAAATGCTTGTGTTAGACAGTTTTTTACATATATATGTCTCATCTAAGGCTTGTTCTAATGCAATGCTTGAAAGCAGAAAATTTGTAACAAAAATATTTCAGATTAATTATTTGAGTGATCATTGCCTTTGTCGAATATTAAAGTAGGATTAAAACCAGTCACGCAGCATTTTGTGAATTAAGGTGCAATATGGCAGCAACTGAAATACAGTAACAGTGCTGTGAACTGTAACTGTGTTATAACTGCATATATTTAGTAATTTTACTCGCTACAAGTAATTTACTGTGCTAAAAATATCTCTACTGTTGCTGAACCACAAATTACTCTCTAGCATGCTACTGTACAATCTTCAAGCATTTTACAGTGTATTAATTGTGTAAAAATAATGTTCTAAAAAAATGCATGACAAAGTGGAGGAGTATGATGTTGCTGGACATAAGCAATAAACAAATTTGATAAGTATTGACAGTTTTTAGGTGCTGCAGATCTATGCAGTAGCTACTTTGGTTGTTAATTTCTTGATATTGTGATCTTTGCTTGAGTTTTTTGTCTGTTTGTTTTGTTACAACACAAAACACTTGACTGTGTTAACCTCCAACCCCGTGCTTTTTTTTCTTTCTTTCTTTCTTTTTTGCCAAATTGCGTTTTATAATATTGTACAATTCATGATAGCCAACATCTAGGATCAAAGATAAATAAAAAAAAAAAAAAGACAGACAAGAACCTAAATAAAGAACTAGCACCAAAAGGAAAACACATACTGCATTTGAATAAATTCAGGGAAAGTTAGTCTATAAATAGAGCAAGCCGACCAAACTGGTTAAGCAAGTTTAAGTAGACAATATTTCTACGTCGGTGCAATTATCTTTAAATCAACAATGGATGCGTTCTGTTCCTTATGTACGCTCTAGGGCAACATTTCAGTGCGGTTATGTACTGATGAAGCAGGAGAGTTTGTTTTTAGGACACTATTCAAAAAGCCGCGTTAAAACTGAGAGAATAACTGCTGCTATTTGCGAGGTGTGACTGGCGTTAGAAAAATGACCAACAGAGGTCGCAGTTGTGCCTTGATGTGTAAAATTGTGGGTAGAATGACCAAATATGTTGTGAAATGTATACACGTACTTCAGCTGTATCTTCACGTTTGCATTCAAATGCAGAAAAGTATTTAAAAATCGCTATACTTTATCATTTAGCACTTCACTGTAAATTAATCCAATTTAATTTTTGTTTGCTTTCCCAATTCCATCAGTTGCTAGTATAAAGGTTAACCTTTGGTTGCTAAAAGTGACATGCAATAGTATTTATACCACAAACTATAATGTGTTTTTTTTTTGTTGTTTTTTTTTTTTTTTTTTTAGGATTTTATATCACTTTGAGAAACATTCTTTCACTGCAATTAAAGCTACAAATCTCTAGGGATATGTTTCTACCATCTTTGCACATCCAGAGACAGAAATGGTGTTCTTTAAAAGAACAGCTCAAGCTCAGTCTGATTGGACGGAGGGCATCTTTGAGCAGAGATAAGATTGTAAAATGGATTTAGGTCTGGACTTTGACTAGGTTATTCTAGTATTCTAGGCTCATTTTCAGGATAAAGAGTCCTGCACATAAGGGGGGAAAAATGTTGTTGTTGTTTATTTTATTTAAAAAAAAAATTGGGGGGGGGGGGGGGTAGTTTAATTTGACTAGAGCACTTTTTCCACTTGTTAGCTGTTTGCTCTGCACTTGTGGTGAACTCCAAACTGGACTTTGTTTGGCTCTCTTTCAAAAAAGCACTTTCTTATAATTATTCTCATATAAATTGCAAATTTGTTTAGTGCACATTTTTCCACCTGATCTGTAGATCTATGCAGCTTCTCCAGAGTTACAAAGGGAGTCTTAGCTGCTTCTTTTTTTTTCTTAATTGTCCTCTTGTCTGGGCACAGGGCTTTGTTTTTGATATGTTTGTAGTTGTCAATAAAATCTGCATTTATTTTTCTTAAATGGCTTGAAGACTGCTATGTGAGTTTTTCCCGAGTTTGGGATGTTGTCTTATAACCCGGCCTTGCTTTAATAATCTCCACAGCTGTCTCACCGACGTGTCTGCTGTTTTCCTCGGTCCGCGTGACGCTGTTTGTTCCCGATTGTTCTCTAACAAACCTCCGAAGCTTTCACAGTAAATCTAGATTTATGATGAAAATAAACCACTCAGATGGACCCCAACTGATCAGGCGACTCCCCATGTTACACTTTAACATGAAATACTCTGAAGTTTGTGATCACAGCTTGAAAAAATGTTGTTGTTTTTTTTTTAAAGTACAGGTGGGATAAAAACTTTCACAAGGCCCTTTGAAAAACAACCCAGATCATATTTCTTACACAAAGTGTCAAAGGAGGATAAGATTCCCAGGACAGCAGTAGAGATGAGCTTGTCTGTGCAGAACTGTGAAGGACAGCACCGATCAGGAAAACACAACGATCCAAGATGTTTAAAACCTTCAGTGTGTGTGTGTGTGTGTGTGTGTGTGTGTGTGTGTGTGTGTGTGTGTGTGTGTGTGTGTGTGTGTGTGTGTGTGTGTGTGTGTGTGTGTGTGCACGCCGCTCTTTCTTTAGCTGCGATGCATTTCTGAAAATCCCTGGTACTGAAAAATAACCATCAAGTTCTCTGAAAAAAAGAGACAAAATGTTGCCACAGTGAATTCTTGGAAGCTGATGGTTTGGTTTCTAAGAAGCATCTTGTCATTGACTGTTAGATATGATAAGGCTGTTTACGAAAGCTGACAGGTGATAAAAATGGAAGCACTGAACAAACAGAAATGAGCAGGTTACAGTGTGGACCAGGCCAACATACGCTTAGATCAATAAACCCGCCTGAGCAGCCAAAGGATGAGCTTTGTTTTGCATCTGAACCACGTGATCATATTTTCAACTCTGAGCATATTTTCTCTGTGACAAATCATGTAAGACAAGAGTTTGATGCAGAAAGGTGATGTAAGACTGTTGTGTGGTATTTAAAATTTTAAACCTTGAATTCTATGTTCTTGATTTAAAAAAAAAAAAAAAAAATCCAAACAACAAGCTGGATAACATACTTAAGTTATAGTTATGGGACTTTGGCAGAACCACCGTTAGATTTGTGAATTTATAAAACATGTTTTTAGAAAAGGAATAACTGGATCCGGTTCCCTTCTCGTGTTCGGTTTTGGAATTAACTTTAAGATTTTCATTTTCTCATCAGCAAGCTGCAGGGAGTCAGAGAGAGAAAGAGAGAAAAACGAGTCAGGACACAGCAGAAAGGCTTTTGATTGCAAATGATTTAGCTGAGAACAGAGTGAGAATGGAGACCTCAGAGAAAGCCCTGTTTCTGTCGCAAGCTAACGTCCTTCTGAGGATTTTAGCATCTATATCCTGATGACTTGGTGCGTTTCTGATGTAAAAACAGTGTTAGGGGTAATAAAGACCAGAAACACCCACCTGTCTGCCTGAACGCAGACAGGTGGACACACGTTGCTGACCAGGGAGTCATTCTCATTGGTCTATGCAGGTCCCGCTTGACTCAAAAGTGATGTTCGATCTCCAACATCTGAAGGAAGTTCTGTGTCCTCCAGACACAAGGAATTAAATTTTGCTTCATCGTATCTTTTATATTAAAAAGATATGATGGATAAACTACCAGTCACGTGTGAAATATTGCTAGAAACACAGAACTTGCCGGCAGAATCTTCTGAAACCTGAAATCCGTCTAAAGAGCTGAACATCAAAGGGTCATTTTAAAAGGGTTTCACGTTAGATTTAACCTGATTCTGCTTGCTGCTTATTTAGCAACACCAGTAATCACTTAGAAATCCCATATGATTGAAGAAACCAAAATGGACCAATGCAATGCTATATTTCTTTGATGGGAGAGGGTGGCCGACGTTTTTAAAAAAAAATTTATTTAATGTACAAGGCGACATCTATAAATTAGTTTGTGCAGTCAGCTCAAAGACAACGCCTCAAGTTAGGCAGTCTTTTTACCTTAAACTACAATATTCCTGCATCCTTCTGCAGATTACGGCAGATTATGAAGACAAAACCTGGATACCGAACCCAATCTTATTCCATAGTCTTGAATTAAAGATCTATAGTCAAACGATTACACATGAGTTGTCTAACTGAACTAACATGACTCATAATTCAGTCTATATTCCATACATGTTTCTCTGTTCTTTATGTTTGTCAATATCCTTCAAACTTGCGACCTTTAAAGGCGGGAAAGACAAGAGAACATGTAATCAGATGATTATGATTATGGCTTAAAGCTAAAGAAACCCCAACGAGCCCAAATTTTGCTATCAGCAGCTCGTGGGTCACAGCACAGGGATACCATGGTCATTACAGCAGGGTTTGTGTGTTTTTTGGCAGTGTAGGAAGGTGCCAAGTCCTGCTGGAAAATAAAACCGAGCCTGAGTAATAAAAGTCTGATGCTAGCTCTGGTTCTGGAATGGCTTAACACAAGGAATGCAACTTTAGTAGCCCATGTTGGATACATCTGTGTGTGGTGGCTTTTTAACCACTGGCTGCAGCTGCCATCCATGCTTCATGTTGGATAGTTTATTGCAATTTGTTTGCACAATTAAAAACAAGAACTTGTTAAAATGCGACAGACGCCCTGAGACAGCAACCTATCATCATGGAAAATTAACAACGTTAAACCGTAATTGTATCACTATGGCAGCATGACATTCCTCATAATATTGTTTTGTTTTTTTACAATCTAGTGAAGATGAACACGATGTTGGTTGTAGTCGAGTAACGTTACGCCTTTTGCTGTGATCTGTAGCTGTAATGTTGGGCAAATTTATCCTCCAATGAGTGAACGAATTCACTCTTAAAACACTTCAAAGAAGAAGGAGAGGAGAGGAGCCACACTTCTCGGTGAGGTCAAGATGGCGAAGCTGCAAGAATACTTGCTCAGAGGAAGTGAGACGGATGAGAGTGAGAATCAGGAGGAAGATGAGGAGCAATGATGGTGAAAGTACAGCGACAGGTATCTCAAGTGCGCTTTAGATTAGATGGGCGGTGTAGTTTTTACCCCACTTGTCCTCAAAGAGGCATGAAGAGAAGAACGATTTGTTCAGGAAATGGAGGTAAATGTGTAGAATAAAGTTCTCTATTAATAATAGACTGTGGATATCCTGAACTTTACAACTGTCAAATGTATCTTTGCAGTGTTATAAAGATCAAATCAAAATTCTGATGATGGACACTTTATGAATTCCAATTGTAAGAGTGAAGTGAAAAAAACATTTTAAGGTTCCTCTTGCAATGCTTTTACTCTTAACATGGCCACTTTTATAACTCATTGAAGCTATTTCATATTTTACCCAATGGGGAACACATAATGTTCAAATGAAAAGAAAACAATAAAATCATTTTTACCCACATGTTGCCAAGAAACCTGGACGTAAACCGAACAATAACATTTCTGTAGATAGTGTTGATTTTATCCGTGTTAAGCCATTAAAACACTTTTTCCCTCCTGTGTACCGCGCAAATTTAAGCAGGATCTCCTTTTTCTTCCATAATCTGCGTGTTTACAGACAACCTGATGAATATAATATTCCTCTGCTGTAGCCTTTGGTTTAACATGACTTTGGGGGTTCAGGGCTTTGAAGGTTCTGCCTATTTCAATCATATTTTTATAAGTAAATGATATGCACCACATGACCTAATAGTACTTAAATATGTTTGTTGGACAAATATGTAAACAGTGAGCCTGGGTGGTGCGGCTATGAATTGGTGCTGTGTGTGTTTGTGCAGCCGGACACCCCCAGCAGGACCGGAACACTTAGTATGGACCCGATGGCGCAGAAGTTGGTATCAGCATGGTATTTTCAGTAAAGGGCTATTTTAACACTTTTTAGGCAAGGCAAGGCAATACAAAATTTGTATAGCACATTTCAGTACAGAGACAATTCAAAGTGCTTTACATAATTAGAATATAGAAAAAATAAAACAGAATAAAAGCAAGTAGGAATAAAATGTAGAAAGAAAATAGAGCATGGGAGAATAGAAACTAAAGGCAAACATTAAAAACAGTCGGACTACAAAGTTGAACTAATGATGTTTCAGTAAAACAGTTTAACTAGAACAGTCGAAGGCAATCCTAAATAAATGTGTTTTTAATCTTGATTTAAAGGAACTCAGGCTTTCTTCACTTTTACAGTTTTCTGGAAGTTTGTTCCAGATAAGTGGAGCATAGGAACTAAATACTGCTTCTCCATGTTTGGTTCTGGTTCTAGGTATGCAGAGTAGGCTGGAACCAGATGACCTTAGTGGTCTGGAGGGTTGATACTCTGATAAGTCTGTGATGTATTTAGGTGATAAGCCATTTAGGAATTTATAGACTAACAGAAGGATTTTAAAGTCTATTCTCTGAGATACAGGGAGCCGGTTTAAGGACTTTAGAACTGGGGTGATGTGCTCTACTTTCTTAGTCTTAATGAGGACGCAGCGTTCTGGATCAGCTGCAGCTGTCTAATCCACTTTTTAGGAACCTGAATCGCTTTTGATCGGGTTCAAGTTCAAACTTTAAATTACACTGCTCAAAAAGGTAAATAAAATAAAATAATTAAACACATCCTTCATCAAAGTGGGTTAAAATGTCTGAAACGTCGATGTGCTCAGATAAGAAAGGGGAAAGGTTCTTCAGTTTCTGCTGCTTTGGTGTTGATACAGATAATATGTGCACTGTGGAGGCAACAATGAGAAGCAGAAGCATGGGGGCCATTCAGCATGGACCTCAGGGAGGATGGATGCAGAGGTGGTCCAGCTCCTCCAGGAGGTTTTCAATAAGCACCGTCTCAGCGGCCTAATGGAGACAGGCAGTGACTCTTAGAGAGGTGGACAGGGCTGTAGAAGGTTCAAAAGCCTTCAATAGGACCGGCATCTGATCCTTTTTGCTGGGAGGAACATGATGAGGACTGCCACACCCCTCCAAAATGACCTCTATGAGGCCACCGGTTGAAAGTCTAATCCAACGGTCCGTAGCAGACTAAGCGAGGCTGGCTGAAGGCCCTTTCCACTATAAACTTGATGCGTTGACCAGCAGTTGACCAACAGCCGCATGAAGACTTCTGTTGTCTAGTCACGTGTATGTTGTGGTCCTTCTGAGGCTGCCAGGTCAGTCCTCAGACTGTCCAGGGTGTCAGTAATGCCCCTGATACAGATCTAGGAGCATCTCCCACAACATGTCGTCTAATTCGGAGCATGCCTCCTGAATTTGAAATGCACGGTTTTGAGTTGCTTCAATGGAGGCTGACCATCTGGTGACCTGGTGCAGGGAGAACAACCAGGAGCTCAACGCTGTAAAAACAGTGGAGATGGTTGCGGACTTCAGGAAGAACTCAGCCCCGGGCCCCAATCACCCTCTGTGACTCCACCATGGACACTGTGGAGTCTTTCCACTTCCCAGGAACTATCATCTTCCAGGACCTAAAGTGGGAGCTGAACATCAACTCCCTCACCAAGGAAGCCCAGCAGAGGATGTACTTCCTGAAGAAGGCAGCTGATGAAATTCAACCTGCCCAGGACAATGATGGTGCTGTTCTACTCCTCCATCATTGAGTCCATCCTCACCTCCTCCATCACCGTCTGGTACGCTGGTGCCACCGCTAAGGACAAGGGCAGACTGCAGTGTGTTATCCGGTCTGCAGAGAAGGTGATTGGCTGCAATCTTCCATCTCTCCAGGACCTGTACGCCTCCAGGACTCTGAGGCGTGCAGGAAAGATTGTGGCTGATCCCTTGCACCCCAGTCACAGACTGTTTCAGTCACTTCCCTCTGGCAGGAGGCTGCGGTCCATCAGGACCACAACCTCACGCCACAAGAACAGTTTTTTCCCATCTGCTACCAGCCTTATGAACAAGGCCAAGAGACGCCTGTGACACTGGACACTGTCTCTCTCCCCCGCTCAGGACTTACAAGCTTCTGCGTTACATTAACGCACAGTTTACTGAGTGTGTATAGCTTCTGTATATATATCCATTTTATTTTATTGCATTTTTATTTTATTTTTTTGTCTGCACCATAAATACCAAGTCAAATTCCTTCTAAGTGCAAACCTACTTGATTCAACTTGATTCTGATTCTGATGACATTTTGTCAAGCTGCAGTTTACTTTTACATTTGTGGCGCCTTTAAATTCAGCCCATCTGCTGGTTGATCATTTTCATTCCTATCATATGATGGGTTTTTTTTTCACACATCATAAATTATTTGTTAAGACTAATTTGTGAACCATGGGACAACTCGGTCCTGATTTGACTAATCGGTCCTTCGATTTTTAAGATGACCCTGAGCTAATGTGGTCCAACCAGAGGTCAGCGATCTTTACAGTCCAGTAAGCCATTTATGTCGTTATTTCACTATATGAAATTTGTCCACAGAGGCAAAACCTACTCTAAAAAAGATAGCTTATCAACTTTTATGCATATTTAGGCAGTTAAAGAATCTGTGCCAAGATGCAGTAAAGAATTTGCTTCAAAACTTGAACTACATGCCAGAAAACTGGATGTTTGTTTTATGCTCTCACAAACAGAATAAACGTCTCACAAATAAAAAAACTTATCCAAAAAGAATTTTTTTAGCCTTGTCGAGTAATTTAATCCAAGTTTGACTCATCTGGGAACTGTGGTTTTCTTGAGCAAAACCCCATTGTTTTTGTTTGAAGAAGGAGCCAAGAGCAGACAGACTGGTAAGTGATTATTATATAAAAACTATATAATAATAATAAAAACATAAGCATAAGGAGTAAAACACAACTTAAGTAACATCAAGAAATATTCAAAATACATACACAAAAGGAAATCAAAACCTAAACAACTGGAAATTGTGACACGTCTTCGGTAACAGAAATGCCACCTTTAAAACAGCTCCGTTATGAGTTTTCAACAACAAAATAAAGACGTTTTTTAATCCCAAACTGTGTTTTTAAGACAGCTTTGGCCATTGTAGAAACGCAAGCCTTGCGGAGCCCCAAAAAACGGTGGAACAGCCCTTTACTGGAGCGCTCCGAGTCGGACACCAGCTTCACCGACGCACGGACCTGTAAGGACTGACGCCTCGGCGTTGAAGGTTCAATCTGGCTCCAATATTTCTGCCGCTCGCCGGAGGATGTAACGCTTATTTTTATTCCACCGTAGGGCGGAAAATAGCTTTCCACCCCTTCCCTCAGCTTTGCATGGATGTTACGGGTCGCTTCATGCCTTCCTCCAGTCTTGCTCCCTGTGTTTTCCTTCGTGCATATAGATGTATTCTGTGCCTCTCGTTTCCTCCTCCAGTAACGCATGCCCGTGTGCCGCCCGCCTCCCTGCGCTCTCAATAGATGGTGCAAGTCAAAATGTCCAAATCGCCCGTAGAGCCTCTGTCTGCTGTGGAAACCGGCTCCCAGTCGCATTACTTCCAGGTAAAACCCACTCACTGCAGCTCGGTCCTCCTCACGCAGCAGGTTGCGTGGAGAGACGGGAAGAGATCCGTCTCAGATGCTACTTGTTGTTCCGTTCCAGGCGTCGCGGTTTGGCAGCCAGTTACTTCTTCTTGTCCCTCTCCTCCTCATCCTCATCCTCATCCTCATCCCCATCCTTCAGTCAGAGCGCAAACTGATGCCGGGGCCACGGCAGGCTCAGACATGGTGGCTTTAATCCACCCACGCACAAGGGGGGGAAAAAAAGGACCAAACCTGCTGCTTTTGGTCCAAACTCACAGATCAGGCCTCTCTCTTTTTGCCTTCATCTTTTATTAATTATTTCAGTGCGTTTTGCTGCCACGCATCGTTTACGGGAGCGCACAGACGCCGAGCAGCAACACGATGGGGTTGCTTTTTTTTTTTTTTTTTTTTTTTTTTGTAGGTGTTGACTCGGATCGTGGCTCCAACTCCTCCAACCTGTAGCCCCGAAACCAAAGGCGCTTCGTGTGCTCCTCGGAGTAATCCTCTGCATCTTCGGCAAGAATGACCTAAAAAAAACAACAACAAAAAAACGCGATGCACCTCGACTGAGAAAGACACAAAAGAACCACAGAAGATGCAGGAAAATTCGCATTTTACAGACGGTAGAGCTTTTCAGTGCCGGTCCCAAGGTTGGATTGGGGCCCAGAGCAGAATCTGATTTTGGGCCCCAGCTCAGACCCATAACTTCTCAAGAATTATTCGGAAACTGTTACGTTTTGCATAAAATGTGTTCCCCATGCAGCTCACACAAGCCTTTTTATGCTGGTCGGTATTATTTTCCTTATGTCTTGGGACAGCTAAGGTTGTTATAATAATAATAATGATAATAATAATAATAACAAAAGGCAACTTTTGAGTAATTTGGTAGTATTCAACTAAAGTGTGATTTTTGTACAATTGTATGACTTTATATGTGCCATTTGTGTCTCACTTTGGAGTAATTTAGACTCAATAAGTATCCTAATTAATTTTGACATTTAGTTCCTTTGTGCACATGATGTGACCCCAGCGCACACACAAGCTGTAGAAATTATAAAATTCTTACAGTTGAACTATGACCTATAACCATTAGATTATGAAAATGTTCATATGTGTGATTACAAATGATACCTTAGATCATTTAAATTTCAATACAATGTAATAAGGTTTTGTTTTTTTAAATCACTACTCTGAAAACATCAGGGGTCCGTTCTTCGTACGTTGCTTAAAACATCCGAGATCAAATGAGACATCCAAGATGATTTCATCCGGCTAATCATGATCCGGCTAATTGGGTTCTTGGAACACACCTGTTGTTTATGATTAGTATGGCTGGATTGAGTTATCTGAGATAACTGCGCGTTCATGCGTTTGCTTAAAAGGGGAAATGTATCGATAGTAGAAACAATGATCAGCAACGCTGCTATTGGCTGTTCAGCATGGCCAAAGAACACCCACAGTTTTTCTCCAAGCAGAACAAGAGCTTTTAATGGAAGGTTATGATGAATTTGAGTCATTAATTAAAACACCTCAAAATCTGTTAAAGCCAGGAGAGAGGGCTGGCAAAAAACAGCAGACAAATTAATGTGTGAATACTGTCCATGGTAGATGTTTCTATCACTTTCTACAGTATTAATTTTTGCATTTTAATAATTTGATATTTACTTTGTTCTTTTATATCAGAGCCTCCACGGGACCCACTAGAACATGGGAACTAGTAAAAGTGAAATACAAGAATATTCTACAAAATGGTAGCCTTTAATTATTACACTTTATTTTAAAACGGCACTTGTTATGTCAAGAGATCCAAATTTCAGTGTCATTCCTTAGACACGGGAAGTAAAGGACGCATGCAAACTGGGAATTTTAACACAAAAAAAATCTTTATCCATAAAAAATAAAAATTTTCCTTTTCCAAGTCATACACAGTTTACACGGTAAAACTGTATTGCTCCGTGTCTAGATAATCCATCCATAGTTTTTTCTAATACAATATACGGCTCGACAGGAAGCAAGCCTTTCAAAGTAAACTAAACTTCACAATAAAATGGCCCGAACAAATCTTCTTACTGAATATGATAAAAATAAAAAGCAAACCATCATACAAATAACTTAAATATTTTAGATTTATGGCTCCAACACCACTTTTTCCTCTTTAAAAGCCACTGTTAAATGATGTGTTTGTCTGTTTATAACAGCCACCAAGAAAATCTCTCTACAATTACACTGTCGCGCTGCGCTAAAGGATCCTGTCTATTGCGCAATACGCAATTAATTTAAAAAACTCTGCAAATTATTCTTGCACCTTCCGCAACAGGTTGCTGTCGTAAAAATGGACATGGCTACGACAGACTTCCCATCTCCTCCGCTTATACAGCCGCGATCTAATCCTGTTTACATGAAATAAGCCTGCTCTCAAGCAGGCTTAAGCTGGCGCACATGTTGCTATGACAACAAGTGCAGGAAGTCTTTCGAAGAACCAAACGATCCAAGATCATGCCAAATCGTCAACAATGAAATCCTGCTAACTGAGTTAGCGACGTACGAAGAACGGACCCCAGGGCTAGACATTGTGTCTATTTATCTCTAATGGAAATCATTGGACATGATAACGCATCACTTCCTCCTGGCCCCACACCCCTTCATATGACAACACCATAATAAAACTATGGTTAGTACATTTATGAGACTTTGGTGATATACAGTGCTTTTATAACCAATCAGAATAAATTGTTTGCGTATTATATTTTAGGAATTGCTAAAGGGAAACAAATATAGATAGATGAAGCCTTGGCCCTGTCTTTCAGCAGCTAACCTTTTCTCTCTCCTAGACATATTGGCTGACAGCTATTCTATTGCTATTCTTCTAAATCAACCAGTCGGTCTAACAGGTTTCTTCCTGTGAAAGGTTTTTCTCCCCACTGTCGCTACATGCATGCTCGGTATGAAGAATTAAATAGGAGTGACTGTCCATTGTGGCGATATACTCATCCAGGAGGAGTGAAGGCTCCAATCTGTTGGGTTTCCATAGAGAGAAAACTTTTTAACCAATCCGTCTGTATGATTTGGTCAGCATGGCTTTATAAGGTGCATAAAGGTATTATGTGCTGTGACTATAAATAAACTGAATGAAGTTGAAATGCACATCTGTCTGTTTAACGCTCTTGTACTTAATGTTTCCTCACCTGTACTTGTATTTGTTTCCACACAGCTCCCCAGGAAGTTGCCTAAACGCAAGAGTCGCTTCAAACGCTCAGATGGCAGCACGTCCTCAGACACGACGTCCAGCTTCATCAAACGGCAGGTAGACGTTTCCTTTATGTCAGAACTGATTTCTGCATGTGTCTGACTGTCGGTGAGTGGTTATTAACAGCAAGAGGGAGCGAGTTTCTTCTATAAACACAGCGAAGGCCAGCTTGTGTGAGAACGTTTGAAGGGTTTTGTCCTGTGTTGAGACTAGTTATACGTTTACTTCAGAACAAAGCTAACACCGCGTAAGTCTCTGGTTGAGGATTAATTGTCTGGATTTGAAATGTCGGACGGTTTTCTGTTCATGCACACTGCTGATGCAGATGTTGCAGGTGCAGGCTGTGTCCAGTGGAGGGCAGCAGAGCGCTTGGAGAGGGAAGTGTGCGCCACTGAAATCCCAACACAGCAGAGAATTTGTAATTAGTCATTTCAGGTCAGACACTTTTGGAAGACTGATTGGGTTATTTAAGATCACTGCTGTGATTAAAATTATTTTTAAAAAGATTTCCCTCAGGCTGAAACTGTTGGATTGATTCAGAAGAAGTGTGTGTCCACGTCTTGCTTCTGAAGAAGCGTTTGAAATGAGCGTGTAAAGCAAAGGAAACTGCAGTTACAGTTACAAAGAGGGTAACGATTCAAGTTTAGACGTTTGACAACGAAAGAGGAAAAAAGTCAGGGCGTCGAAGGGTTTCAGCTGCGTATTGGAATCAGTAAAAATACCAATGGGTAAATTAGAAAACAGTCTTCAGTATGGTTTTATTTTAGTAAGAAAACTAGACTCTAAACAACTAGTGTAAGCCCAAACATTCTGTTTATTCTTCTTATTCTTTAGACTTAACAAGCAATTTATTTAAATAGGGTTATGTTGCATTCAGCTTCCTTTGGCCTCTTCCTCAGGTCTAGGGGTGTCCAAACTTTTCTTCACGTGGGCCAAAATTTTTAAGTCAAAAGTACTGGGGGGGGGCAAAAAATGCACTTTAAAAACAAACTAAAATTACCCAAACAGTATACTGTGATTTTAATTACACAAGTTAGTCAGATTTTCTGTAGAAAGGGTATGTGTGAATCGTTGTAAACCCAAAACTTAAAAAGGGTTTTTCACGTTTGCCTCATTAAAAGATTGTCATACAGTTTGCAAATTCTTTTTGACTCAATTGAAAAAAAAATTCAGCAACAGAAACAGCATTTGGGTCAGTCTTAAAAAAAAAACAAAACAAAAAAAAAACGCTTCCTGTATTTAGCCAAATTTTATAAATTAGATTTCAATGCAGGTTTTGATGCACCAAAGTCTGCATTTGAGTAAAAGTCATTGGACAGATGTGGTCTTATTTACTATAAAATTGAAGAGAATGTATAAAAAATTTGGTTAGTAAAAGACATACACTTTATGTTGTACATGACATTTTCAATTTGGAGATTTTTAACTAGTTTGTAATAATTTGGCCCTATTTAAAAGGAAAAAAGAGTCTTCATCTGCATCAAACCACTTTTGCCGGTGGACCAAATCAATCTTGAATTGCAGTTGGTGCACAAAATCGATCCAAGGGCCGCAAAATGGCCCCCGGGCCCCACTTTGGACACCCCTGCTCTAGTCACAGCTTCCCATCGGAACAGGAGTCCGATCTCTTCGTTGGGTGGATCCTCACTGTTTAAAATATCCTAGAACTATATAAGCACTGTTCAGATTCTGTAACAGCCAAGAAACTGTCCTTCTACCTTTTCATTGCTATACCCAAAGAAAGGATTATTTAACTCTCCACCTCGTTGCGTTCACAACACAAAACATTTAAAAGGAATGTAGGAGAATTCAATGTTTTCATATATTCAGAAACTGTGGCTGTGAAGTAAACATCCAGTAGCTAAAATGAATTTATTTTTTGTTTATAGGCGATTGACCAACCCAAAGCAGGGCATTAATCTGAAGCTACATAGTTTTCAATTTTCCTTTCAAGTTAAAAGTCTGAAAAGTTTAATGTGTGGACATATTCAGCCTCTTTTACTCCAAAACCTTTATAAAATCCTGTACTAAACACAGCACACCTGTGTGTAAGTTAATCTAAAAGCTCCTGCTCTTCCGTCAGAGCATTAGTGAGTATCATGAAGACCAAGGAACACAACAAACAGCTCGTGGATAAAGTTGTCAAGCGGTCAAAAGGTTAGGCCATAAAACAACAAATATATAAATCATCATCATAGCAATATACATTCGAATGAAAATTTTCCTCTGCGTTTATCTCATCCCTTACGGAGCAGTGGGCTGCTACTGTGTGGCGCCCCAGGAGCATTCTGGGGGCATAGGGACCCAGAGTAGCAGTCTGTGGGAGTCGAACCAGGAACTCCCAAGTACGCAAGCACCCTGCCGTCTAACCACTAGGCCACCACTAACCCTATCATAGTATCACAAGCTTCACAGCTACGCACTGTTTTATGAAGATCTCTCACATAAAATAATAATTCAAGGTCGCTAATGTGCCGTGACACATAAAAGTTTCTATTATGCTATAATATTAGTTTTTCCAACATTAAGTTTTTGGAAAGGAGGAATAATAAAGGATTCTTACATATGATTATGGATAGAGGCCAACAGGCTGTAGCCTTGCCTGGGCAGACACAGCTGAAGATAAATGATAAATTCAGCTCTACACCAGGCTCTGCACGCCTCACCGTGAGTTAAAAGTGATTATTAAATCAACTGCAGCATAAGCTGAAACCACAATACAAGATTTTATTTTCAAGATTTCTCTCTCTCTTACACACACACACACACACGGATGACAAAACAAGTGAGCGATACCTGGATTTTTAGTATTATATGGTAGATTACCAAGAGCCTCATTAAATACAACCAAACAATTCGGATGTTGCACATAAATGGGGCTTGATTTATTTATTTATTCAGTTTGATGATGATCGGTTGACTTTAGTCTGTTGTGTTCACATCTCTTGCCTTCAGAGGTTGTGTGTGAGGAGAAGCAGATGTGTTCACATGAAGGACGTGGGAAGCCTTAAATGTCTCCACCACCAGATCTATAGAAGCATTAAAGGAGCTGCTTTACTGCGCTCTTTTCAGCCAACTATACATGTTTCATCCCCAAAGAGAAATCCCAACCCTAAATAAGGGAAATAACAACGCATCATCAGAAAAAAGCTATAAAATATCAGCCGTCAGCCTCTGTTTATGGATGTGTGTGGTTGATTCTTTATTGTGGTTGTTTCAGTTGCTTTTTGTCCTGCCGTTATGTTTGTAGCAAGTTCTGTTCAGACTCTTTAAATGAAGTAATAGATTCAAACAAGCATTTCAGGAAATATCCGGTGATTTATGCTGGGTTTTTTTTTCCTCCATTCAACTTACTTTTTATTTGTAAGCACATTCCACATTATGTTGACACGGTGAGGCGTAATACCGGACTGAAATTAAGTGAAAAGGCAGCAAAAATATGTAGAAAACCTCGAAAGACCTTCAGAAAGCCTGGAGAACTGTTCATGAAACCGCAGGAAGAGAGATTACAAGGAAGATCTGCTCAGATGTTTTTAGAGATTAGGGTTCATTTGAAAGTTTTGCACAACACTTGAGTTGCACAGAATTATCCCCCGAATGTCAATAAAAGCTTATCTTCTGATTGCAAAGCTAAACGCACCCAGAACCAGATTTCGTAGTTAAAACGTACCCATTAACACCTCCCTGAAGTTATTTTAGAGACGAAAATTGCGAATACTTTTTTTTTTCTGAGATTGAATGATCAGCAGAAACGGAGTTAAAAAAAAAAAAACTCAATTTCATACAAGACCCCGTTATTATTGTTATAGGGCATGTGGAGCTGTGTAACAATGAAGTGTCGGGTAGAATAGGAAAAAATGCTGAGCGGGCATTTTCTTCACCAGGGGGGGCATTAGTTATCCCGATTTGAGGGGGAGCTTAATGAAAATCTCCAGATTTCCAGGGAATGTCGTGCATCTTAAAATATTCATGGTGCTCGTTTTGAAGGCCGGTGTGAGGATGACGGGTGGGTTCAGTGTTCAAGCCAAGCACCTCCGGTCTCTTTTCAATCATTACCTCCACACACAAACGCGCACAGGCGCCCACACCACCTCCTGCTCCCACTGACGAAGCCTTTCACACAGAGGGAGTAAAATCCACACACAGAGCAGATAGTTTCTTGCCTGTGATAGGGGTGGGGTGTGACTATGGAGGAGCAGCGGAGTATGACTCATTTCTGCAGCAGGGCTACTGTATGGATACATGCGTTTAGATGTAGGACATGAGCGGGAGGAGGAATCTTGAGGGAGACATCGATTTCAAAAACAGCAGCTTCATCCGTTCCTTTCGCTCGGGCCGCCGCACGTTCAGTCGGACCTAATAAGTGAGAGTGATGTAAATTTGAGGAGGTGGGTTTTATCGAGTGACGCAAATGCCGCGTTGGTTGTTGTGATGTGATGTGAGGATGTGGGGTAAGAATAGAAAAAGAAGGTGTTGCCAGTTTCTGCTCCAGTGCAGGTTGTCCCTTTTTTAGGGAATGGGACACAGCGTAGGCCGTCTGCATACAGCAGGTAATAAATGCAGAGGGAGGGACCGGCGGCAGCAGCCTCGCCACGTTAGCTGAGTAAGTATGAAGTATTCCTGTCAAAGATTCCTGTGTTGTCTTCCATCACCTGGTCTCCCTGCTCCCCCCCCCCCCCCCCTCCAGTGGGGGCTTTTGTTTCCCTCTTGCCTGCACCTGTTTTGCTGTCTGGTTGCGATCAGCCTGCATGCACTCTGCACAGTTCGTGGCAGAATGTGTTTTTGATCGATTTTTACATGCGAGCGCGCCTGATACTAACGGAACGATTTATTGCACGGCGTTCACGAGACCCACGGCTTGTCTACACAAAACCTGATGGTTTCGTTTTTTTTGTTTGTTTGTTTTTTTTCCCGGTTAGTGAATTTTTGGAACGCGACAAATCTGATTGTGTTTTACTCGCTTATCATAAAGGTTGCGTAACCTGCAACCTTTGCGTGACTGGGGGAATTATTTCTGCAGGATCATGCCGTTCATTGGCGTAACCTCTCTGTGGTTAATCATATCATAACATTTCTACATTTTAATCCGCTAACTTCCATGACTGCAGCAGACGTTTGAGCTCTGGTTTTCACTGCTGTGGGACTATAGAGATAACAGTCACACTGTTGATCTTGAGTGACAGACTAACCAACTATTGTGTGGCATGTATTGTATTTAGCCCCCATTACTCTGATGCTCCTAAATAAATAATGAGCGGCGCAACTAGCGCCATTCAGTATATGAAAATGGGAAAAATACAGCCTAAATTGCAAACCTACAGAGCTGTCGATCTAAACTGAGAAGCTGGCCAAGGAGGGCGTTGATAAAAGAAGCAGTCAAAAGGCCAGTGGTAACTCTGGATGAGCTGCAACATCCACAGCTCAGGTGGTGGATTCGGCCACCAGGACAGTTAGTGTTAGTAGTAGTCATTCCCTTTTGGAAGAGGAGCGAAAAGGAAGCTGCCAGAAGACGCCATGTGGGGCAAACAGCATCGATGTGAAAGAACATGCTCTGGTCAAATGAAACCAGAGTAACTTTTTGGCCAAAAGATTACATGTTGCAGAAAACTAACATTACACATCCCCAACAAGCCGCACAATAAACGCGGTGGTGGTTGCGTGATGCTATGGGATTCCTTTTCTTCAACAGGGACAGGGAAACCAGGAACAGTTGTTAGGAAGAGGGGTGGAGCTAAATAGAGGGAATCCGGGAGGAAAACCTGTTAGAAGCTGCAAACAAGCTGAGAGAAGGTTAACCTTCTGGCAGAACAAGGAGCCTAAATACGCAAAGCATATCTATGTGCTGGACTTGCCTAGTCAGACTCCAGACTAAATCCAGTTGAGAATCGGTGGCGAGACTCAAACGTTGTTGTTCACAGATGCTCTTCAGCTGATTTTGACCGAGTTTGAGTTTGTTTGCAAAGAGCAGTAGGCTTTGTCTCCCGTAGAACCCGCCTTTTGTAATTATTTTTTTTTAAAAAGACATAACTTTGTGTTGGATGTACCACATAAAATCCGTGGGATTGTAATGTGACACAATGAGAACCAATTTAAGAGTCATGAATACTGTCTATTAAGTGCAGCAGAAACAGTGAAAAGTTGGCCTGAATCAGCGAATAATACAGGGATTGTTTTTTCTTGTCACAACACACACCATATTGATGTGAACTGTGAACTGTTCAGTTAAAGTGTCTTATCTCTCCAGAGCTTCTGGGTTAGGCTACTTGATTTCCCATTGCCCTACTGGTAGAGTATACGTTTTCACTCTTGGTGGATGTTGTTTCCTATTTTCCTAAGTTATCAAAATTTCCTTTCAAGTTGTGATCACTTGAAAATATTGTGAGTCCAAATAACAATTATGATTTTGAGGAGCTAAACATGTTAAATTAGGGGAAAAATAGGTCAGACTTCTGGGCTGAGTCAGCCTCTTCAAGCATTCTGCATGCTGAGGTGAGTAAATCTTCATCAGCGCAGATAGAGTGTCAGTATTGATAAAGAAAGCTATTAGTGGAAAATCGCATTGACATCCGTGTTACATGTGCAAACATTTTCCAGCAGTGGTGCTTATATATGCAGTATATTTTGGGTCTTTGAATAGGAATGCAGCCTGGATTAGCTGGAAAATAAATAGCAAATGTTGCGGTATTAGAAATGCAAGAATGTAAACGACTTAAAACCATGTATCTTTACACAGTCTCGCCTAAGCAGATGTACGATACTGTCCCAGGAGTATCTGCGTCAGGAAAGTTCATCACATATGGCAAACAAAGGGCTTCATCTTGCAAACGTCTGCGAAGAGAAGACAGTTATTAGAAGAAACCTTCAGGGTCTCTGTGGTCTTACCGCTTGTGCTCAGGATTTCAGAAGTGGCTCCACCTCTTGATGATTCACGTCTACCTTTTCAAAGCTTTTTATTAAGACTGTAGATTGCTCAGAGAAATGGTTGTGGCAAATCTGAAAACACGACAGGAAAATGTTGAGGAGCGGGTTTTAAAGAGCAACATTTAGGCACTGCTCATAGTCATAGAGATGATGGAGATGTGATGATGCAGGGTTTCTCCTCACGGCATTTTATAGCGACGCATTCAGCATGTTATAGGGATACAGGCCCTTTACATGTCGCTCAAATCTTCCCATGCCAAATATACTTTTCTCAAATATAAAGTCAATAGCTATTGAGTTTGCATGCAGGATTGCTTAACATTGAGTTGCTGTAATAAATGATTTGTGTACTACCAAAGTGTTTAATTCAAAATTAACCCACAGATAATGACCACAGGTTCATAGGTCCGTCCAGGATAGGTCACCAGTCCATCGCATGCCAGCACAGACAAATAACCATTCACAAGCAGTCGCTAAGAGCTAAGGACAGTTTAGATTTTTTATCAAAATAATGACAAAAATAATTCACAGTGAATCTACATACAGCAGCAGAGTTATGCACTGCAAAAGCTGACCTAAAAATAAGCAAGATTTTCTTAAAATCAGTGTGTTTTTTCCTTGATTTGAGCAGGTAAATAAGATTATCTGCCAATGGAATAAGATTTTTGCACCTAAAATAGGAACAACTCATCTCCGCCATCTTATTTCAAGTGTAATTTATCTAATTATCTTATTTTAGGGGTCAAAATTCTCATTCCATTGGCAGATCATCTTATTTACCTGCTCAAATCAAGGACAAATACATACATTTCAAGAAAATTTCCCTTATTTTTAGTTCTCTTTTTGTAGTGTGCAGAAACGAGCCAGTGAACAAAAGTGAGATTTTTGTTGCTCTATAGGGCAGGACAGTTGAAGCTGAAGTGGACCATGGATGGATAGATGCTGCTACTTATGGAACAGGTTTCAGGCTATTAATATTCAATATTTTTATGCAAGTTTTTAGAGCAAAATGTGGTTATCTCTGTTTTTGCCAGAGCTCAGATTTTCTTTTTTTTTAATCCTGGAAATTCTGGACTTTATGTCTGCAGGACAAACTCCAAATTTTAGTACTGGCTTTTTTTTATTTTTCTGCCTCATGGTCTTTGGACCAATCACCAAACAGTGAAACTGTACTTGTACAAGTTTTCTAATGTTTCCCCCGGTAAAGCCCATACAGAGTGATTATAGGCCCAAGTACAGCACCCTGTGTAACGCCATAGCTTGGTGTTTACAGGTGATTCATTGTGTGGATGCACAAACTGAACTCTTTCCGGAAATCGGTCAAGGATCCAAAGTAAGGTTCTGAGCAACCCCAAACCAGATCAACCATGTTGAGCACAGGGCCACTGGTGAAGGATAAAACCTCCTTTAACAACCGGCCAATCGTGGTTTGCACTGCTTATCTCTGTAAACTCTGTTAAATGTTTTTTTTTCAGCGCTCTGTTTGTGAAAACTCTGTAACTTAACAGCATCAAGAGAAAACCTTAATCTAATTAGCGTTGAACTCCCTCGCCGAGGGGCCCCTGGGCTGATGATTTAGGCCTCTCAGGGCTCAACATGAGCGCAGGGGGACGCACTTCTTTCCCACACGGCCCCCACCCTGCGGAGTCCAGGGCCATCAGTGTTGCAGCGTGTGAAGAATAATCACAGGAGCAGAGGAGGAAGGAGCAGAGTTAAATTTAGCCTGCAGACGGAGATGTTAGCCCGTACAAAACAAGACACCCTAAAAAAAAAAAGGAAGATAAAGATGCTGCCTTCATTGTGGCAATCTGCACTGCAGTGAAGCTTTTCTTAGATAAGACCCTGTTTTTTGTTTTTTTTTTGTCCCGCTACACTTAATGGTAAAGCAGTTTTTTTGTTGTTGTCGTAATAAACGGGTGGCTGGGCCAAAGAGCGGGCTGGAGTGGTTTACGGTGTCATCTCAAAACACAAAGAACACCAATCACCCCCCCCCCCCCCCCCCCGCTTTGTAATGAACGTTAAATGTAACGCCTCTACTCTGCGCCCACCACCACATTTATTCTGCTTTTATGTCTGTGAGGGTTTGGTGAGCATTCCCAGTGAAGACAGGGACGAATTCACATTCATGTCTTTATCAGGTTCTAGCGCCGTCCTCTTAATCAGCCAGGTATGCTCCGTTTTTCCTCATATCTCCGTCTTATGTTGCCGTTTTTTTCTCGTTTGTCCCTCCGTAGTGTCTCAGACCTCATTCTGTCCCTCTAACCCCTCTTCTCTCAGTGTATCTCCAGCTGTACCCATCGCTCTCTCTATCTCTCTCTCTCTCTCTCTCTCTCTCTCTCTCTCTCTCTCTCTCTCCCCCTTCTGTTTCCACTCGTTCCCGCTCAGCCTCCTTTTCCCTCTGTCAGCGCTGCTCCAGCTCTGGTGCAGTGGTGCCTCGCAGAGCTGGCGAGTGCTAAAAATCACACCTAGTTATCTAACATAGATGCCAAACGAAAAAAAAAAAAGGGAAAGTAGGAGAGGTGTTTGCTCTCAGAGCTGCTGTCAGTGAGCTTTAAATCCGGGTTCCATGTATGTATGTGTGTTTCGGCAAAGGTGTTGGTGGTTATGGTCTTTATTTTGGGGACTTCTCTGTTTGTTTTGTTGCGTTGGTAATTGGTCCTCCGGAGGAGGCGTTTGCGTATGTCAGCAAGATGGATGACCAGGACTGAAAGCCAGCGGAAATAGTACCGTATGCTGTTCAGATTTGATAAAAAAAAACGTGCCTCCTCTTTACAAGAACACTGTTACTATTTTTTTTTCCCCGAGTCCACCTGTAAAGTCTTCTGTGTTCATTCTTTGTTTTATTTTTGACTGATTTCATTTGGCTTTAGTTGTTCTCTCTGATAGACACCGGACTTTCGGACACAGTGTTATAAAAATGTATTTTCCCCCTTACAGATTGTTTTCAGTTCTTGCGTCTTTTTCACACTAACCTAAGCAGATACAAAATGCAATTTTCAGGTAATAATTAAATGAATAAGTGTAAAAGCTATGCAGACTGACCTCTATCCTATGTCAGAAATACAAAACGCCTCCTAAAAAATTAGCTTAAAGTGTAGCTCGCCTCAAAACTAACAGTTTCTTTTTGCGGATAAACTGTATAAATTTTTTTTTTTTTGCTTTTTCATGTGAACTTGCTCAGGATTTGCTCAATATTTGTCTTAAAATCATCTTAGTGCTGCCCTGTTAGAGTTGAAGGATGGCTATTGCAGTTGAATCTTCTTACTGGTTCAGACGGGACACGCTTTAGTCTTCACAGCCCCACGTTCGAGTATAAAAGCAGTCAGACACGCGCCCCGTGGCGAGTCACGAGC
Organism: Fundulus heteroclitus; assembly: GCF_011125445.2. Lineage (NCBI taxonomy): Eukaryota > Metazoa > Chordata > Actinopteri > Cyprinodontiformes > Fundulidae > Fundulus > Fundulus heteroclitus. Next base: position 28,762,582 of record NC_046361.1, on the reverse strand, counting down.
CACTGGGAGCATTGATTGATAGCGTTTATCACTGATTTCAACGTTAGCCCGTGTTAGCAAAGATGCCGCTAACAGCACTTTACCACTCAGAAACTGCACCCATCCTGTCCTCCACTGCGTCGGTAGCGGCGGCTCGAACTGAGAAGTCGGTCCAAAATTACTCCAGGAGCACGTAGTAAATTCATCCAGGAGGCCACAAAAGAACCCAGAGCAGCATCTAAATCGCTGCAGGCCTCAATTGCTTCTGTTCAATTAAAATTTAATTCAATTAAATTTTATTTATATAGCACCAATTCATGAAACATGTCATCTCGAGGCACTTTACAAAGTCAAATCAATCATATTATACAGATTGGTCAAAAATTTCCTATATCAGGGAACCAGTTGATTGCTTCAAAGTCCCGATATAAATATATAAATATACGTTATTAATCCCAAAGGGAAATTAAATGCGGTTGTCATTGGGTTCCTTCACGGAGTTGTTGTAAATACTGATGGGTGCAGGCAGGAAGGATCTCCTGCAGGAGTCTGCATTACAGCGGTTCTGACTGAACACGCTCCGCTGTTGTACCACAGTGGGATGAAGACGATGCTCAGGTTTGTTCAGAACGTTTTTCATTTTACGAAGAATCCGAGTTAAGGGGATACAAGAATAAAAATTCAAAGTGCGGACGAGGGATAGTGACGCGTTGAAACATGGAGCCTGACCAGGGCAACACTTGTACTTTAGTCCCGGACGGTCTTTTCAGGCGGCGGATTTTTCACCCCCCTCGTCTTCGGAGGTTGTGGGAGGCTTTGTGGAGCCCAGCGGGCCAGAATCTTATCCTGGAAAGGTTCTCTACTCTTCCTTGATTTCTCCAATTGTGGACAACGGCTCTCACTATGGTTTGGCTGTGTAACCCTGGCCAGACTGATATATGTCAGTAATGTAGTTTCTATTTTTTTTTCTTCAATATCTGTAGATGTGGGGATGATGTGCGGCTTTTTGTAAGTTGTTCACCTACTCTGTACTGTCAGGCAGGTCCTACTTAAGTGATTTCTCGCGGTACGTCTGGCAGTAATCACATCTGGGTGTGGCTAATAAAACTGAACCAAAATAATCTAAGTTAATTCATGAAATAACAATAAGAAAAGTAAAAAAAAAATCCATAGGGCCATGTTGGTTTAATTCAATTCAATTCAATTTTATTTATATAGCGCCAAATCATGAAACATGTCATCTCAAGGCACTTTACAAAGTCAAGTTCAATCAGATTATACAGATTGGGTCAGATTATACAGATTGGTCAAAAATGTTTCTATATAAGGAACCCAGTTGATTGCATCAAAGTCCCGACAAGCAGCATTCACTCCTGGGGAAGCGTAGAGCCACAGGGAGAGTCGTCTGCATTGTCCATGGCTTTGCTGCAATCCCTCATACTGAGCAAGCATAAAGCGACAGTGGGAAGAAAAACTCCCCATTAGCAGGAAGAAAAACCTCCAGCAGAACACCGGTTTAGTTTTTCTTTTCTAATGAATGAAATCGTCATGTGAAAACTGCTTATTTTACTCTGGTTATCTGTCTCTATTATTAAAATGTCTTCTAAAACATGTAAGTGTGACAAAAAAGCAAAAACAGAAGAAATCCGTAAGGGGCCAAACACCTTTTCACACCGTCTGAAAGCACTCTTGCATCTTTTGCTTTCATTTTTAAGTGCTAGCCATTCCTGGAACGGGTACCTAAACCGCTTGCACTGGGAAAATGATAACCAGCCCGCATTTCTCTAATGAGAAGAAGTCTCTGGAGGACAAACAGGGGAATAAAGGATGTATGTGCTGCACTGAGGGGGATGCTGGAATGGATTGGGGCCAAAGCAGGAGAGAAGAGGAAGCATTGCTTCCTTTGTGCTATATTTGGTCTGTCATAAGATAGCTGGTGTGGGAGAGCGGTGCATTGTTTTGTAGATCCCCACATGAATTCGGTCATGAATGCACACACTTATTTACATGCACAGCTGCATGTAGACAGACTGCGGAGGAGAACACAGATGAGGGAGCTTTCCAGCACAACCAGCAGGTGTGTTTCTGTTCTCATTTTCTGTCTTTTAGAGGTCTTAGCAGAAATATTCTGCATCCCGCGAAACGAAACTCCTCCACACCGACTATAATCTCTATGCGATTCTGTCCTGACAGGGGTCGGCTGATTCGTATACCAGTAGACCGTCGGATTCAGACCTGTCAGCCGAGGAGGACCGCGAGGCGTATCGGCGTGAAGCCGAACGCCAGGCACAGCAACAGCTCGACAGAGCTAAGGTACAAAGCCAGGGGCGGTTCAAAGGGTGGTCAGGAGGGGGCTAACCATCTCGGTGTAAAACAGAAAAAACAAAAGCCCATAACAGAATTTTGTTGTTGCTTATAAATGTATCTTTATATAATTGTCTAGCCAAGAGGCTGCTTTATTGATATAATTTATTTATTTTTGTTATTTTTACCTTGCATTGGTTACCTCTTCTTTGTAGTTCTTCTTTTCAATCTTCTCTGCCAACTAATCTCATCTTGGCAGAGGAAAGGTAAGAGTTATAGGATACAAGCTGAACAGGGCTAGTGAAATATTATCAGAGGTGGGTAGCAACTACCTACATTTACTTGAGTAACTTTTTGAACAAAATTGCGCTGTAGTCTTCTTTATTTTCATGACTATGAAAATTGTAGATTCACACTGAAGGCATCAAAACTATCAATTAACACATGTGGGATTATATACTTAACAAAAAAGTGTGAAACAACTGAAAAGATGTCTTGCATTCTAGGTTCTTCAAAGTAGCCACCTTTTGCTTTGATTACTGCTTCACTCACTCTTGGCATTCTCTTGATGAGATTCAAGAGGTCGTCACCAGAAACGGTTTTCACTTCACAGGTGTCCCCTGTCAGGTTTGATAAGTGGGATTTCTTGCCTTATAAATGGGGTTGGGACCATCAGTTGTGTTGTGCAGAAGTCAGGTGGATACACAGCTGATAGTCCTACTGAATAGACTGTTAGAATTTGTATTATGGCAAGAAAAAAAGCAGCTTAGTAAATAAAAATGAGTGGCCATCACTACTTTAAGAAATGAAGGTCAGTCAGTCTGAAAAATTGATAAAACTTTGAAAGTGTCCCCAAGTCCAGTTGCAAAAACATCAAGCTCTACAAAGAAACTGTCTCACATGAGGAGCGCCTCAGGAAAGGAAGACCATGAGTCACCTCTGCTGCGGAGGATAACTTCATCCGAGTCACCAACCTCAGAAATGGCAGGTTAACAGCAGCTCAGATTAGAGAGCAGGTCAATGCCACACAGAGTTCTAGCAGCAGACACATCTATAGAACAACTGTTAAGAGGAGACGGTGTGAATCAGGCCTTCATGGTAAACCAGCTGCTAGGAAGACACTGCTAAGGACAGGCAACAAGCAGAAGAGACTTGCTTGGGCTAAACAACACAAGGAATGGACATCAGACCAGTGGAAATCTGTGCTTTGGTCCGATGAGTCCAAATTTGAGATCTTTGGTTCCAACCATCGTGTCTTTGTGCGACGTAGAAAAGGTGAACGGATGGACTCTACATGCCTGGTTCCCACCTTGAAGCATGGAGGAGGAGGAGGTGTGATGGTGTGGGGGTGCTTTGCTGGTGACACTGTTGGGAATTTATTCAAAATTGAAGGCATACTGAATCAGCATGGCTACCACAGCATCTTGCAGCGGCATGCTAGTCCATCCGGTTTGCGTTTAGTTGGACCATCGTTTATTTTTTAACAGGACAATGAGCCCAAACACACCTCCTCATAGTTTTGATGCCTTCAGTGTGAATCTACAATTTTCATAGCCATGAAAATAAAGAAAACTCTTTGAATGAGAAGGTGTGTCCAAACTTTTGGTCTGTATTGTGTATATATATATTATTTATTTTTTTAGTTGTATCCCTGTTTGCAGCTACAGACATGCAAACAGCCATACTCTCTGTTCTACTAAATGCATCTAATCACAGAAATTAATTTTCCTGTAGTCATATATGTCCCCTGAACTTGACGTCACACATCTTTTGTTTTAAAATGTTCTAAATTTGGTATTTTCTTTAGCAAACTGACAACTTGGCAGGGACCCTTACCTATTCAGACAGACTGAAATCCACTTTGTTCGATGGAGTTTGGTAATATGCAATTATAAATAAGTTTATTTTAGATATTTATTGATAGCCACCATAAATCTAACTTTTCCAAAAGCCAAATAATATATATATACTATTTTTATCTCTCAGTATACTGTGTTAAATGCACAGGGTTCCTGATAACAAACCCAAAAATACTTAGACATTGAGTTAACTTGAGTTGTAGCCATCTTTTGAGCCAATCTCATAGCGTTTATATGTTTTTGAGGAAGAAAGGTTTTTCCCATGTCTTTAAAGTCTAAATTGCAGTATTTGAGTTGGGAAAGTCAACACAGTCCAAGTTAGGATATTTATCTACATCTGAATATTTGAAGCCCAAAAGCCAAGTCTACAAACCTCTGAATGTATTTCAGATCGCTGTCAATTATTCTTGTCTTTCTGGTTGCTCCACAGTCCAAACCTGTAGCGTTTGCTGTGAAGACAAATGTGAGTTACTGTGGGGCTCTGGATGAGGACTGTCCAGTCCAAGGAGCTGCAGTTAATTTTGATGCCAAAGACTTTCTGCACATCAAAGAAGTGAGTCATGGCTGTCTGCTAGAGACTATAAACCCTCTACACGGGTAGGTTTAACACAGAGCCGTTGATCTCCTGGATTTAACAGAAGTACAACAATGACTGGTGGATCGGGCGGTTAGTGAAGGAAGGAGCAGACATCGCCTTCATCCCCAGCCCGCTACGACTGGAGGCCATGAGGCTCAAACAGGAGCAGAAACAGAGGTCGGACATCACACGTGTGCTTTGTCTTCCCACAACATGAGATTTTACGATGTGAGTGTTACGAGCCAACGTGTTGCTGCTGTTGCAGGAAAACAGGAGGCAGCTCCTCAGGTTTAGGTGACATGGTGACTGGAAGCTGGAGGACCACACCGCCATCTGCAGGTGAATGTAAGTAATTACAACCCGTCCTCTCGGTGCTGGAAGATGGCCAGAGGCAAGTTTCTGTAGCTCCTCTCTGGTTTGGTATCATTGATTGTCATTTTTTTTGTTGTTGTTGTTGTTTTCACAAGCTAAACAGAAGCAAAAACAGGTATGCTTTGCCTCTTTTCAATGACAATTAAAGGTTTTTGATTATGCGCAGTTAATTTTGAAGTTAGGCAACGTTCAAAGCTACGAAAGAGATGTTGTTTGTCAAATTGGATTGTGGCCAAATGGGAGAGTAGAGGAAATTTAAATATTAATGAGTTTACATCTATGTGTTGTAAGTACTACTGGAGTGTTATTGCCGTAACAGCAAACAGGCTTAATTCGAGGGCGATTTCACTTTCGCTCAATTCTTTCAGAAAGTACTGAGCGAAAGTCCGATTGCCTCCGATTTAAGCCTGTTTGCTGTAGCGATGACCCGGATAACTGAGAATTTGCACAGGCTTATTGCTGTCCTTAAACTTTAAGGATTATAAAATCATGGCTTATTGTCTTTGTTGGTGCTCTCATAATCAGAGTGCGCTAATAAAAAAAAAATTGGTATTTTATTGTGTTTGTCCTGCAACATCAAATAAATCATGACAACTAATCTCTTTTCTCCTTGTCCCTTCATCTCTTTATCTCTGCCCGTACCCATTTCTGGCAGGAACATGTCCCTCCCTATGACGTGGTGCCGTCTATGAGGCCGGTGGTCCTCGTGGGACCATCACTGAAGGGCTATGAGGTCAGCCTCTCTTTGTTTTACCTGCAAGTTCAGTTTGTTACATTGAGACTCATACGTGATGTTTTTGTTGTTTTGTTTTTTGATGAAGCAAAAAAAATCCTTTTTTTTTTCATTTAAATTGATATTTTTTAAAGGCGGAATGCACAAAATACTCCTGGAATATGGGGGAAATATTCTTTCAGAATATCCTTTCAATTTACGAGCAAGAGTCTTTATTTGCATTATCAAATCTGCTCTGAGATTTAAAGCCAATTGTCCTGCTGGCATCCTTTTGCTTTGTCCTCTCAGTGTAGATTAATCCTGCTCACCTAATTCTGTCCTCTCTGCTTGCAAATTAAATAGAAAATGTACAAATATTGTTTTAAATGAGTGCAACACTTAACTGTTGGTAGTTAGCAGACCACTATCTGAAGCATGGTTAAATCCAGTAATTTTGCCATCGTCTGGAGTAGGCACTGTGCCACAAGGGGGCGCCACCTCCTCAAAAATAAAATAATAAATATGCAAATAGAAGTTTTTGGAAGGGCGAACTGGGCAGCTGACCGGGGCAGCACTTTTTTCAATGTGACATAGAAAGAAAGAAAAGATAAAAAAAAGTAATATAAAATAATCTGCACGTCAAAGACGAGTTTCACTGTGTGAGGAGTTGGCGCCCCTTCCAGCTGCAGGCGCCCTGTTCTACACGCTGACCACATCTGATACATACTGAACAATCCTTCTTGGCATCACAATTTGCGTTTGAACAGATGCGATTTTTGTCTCCTCCAGGTGACAGACATGATGCAGAAAGCTCTTTTCGACTTTCTCAAACACAGATTTGAAGGAAGGTCAGTATAACTTGCAGTGTTTTGAGTCACGTAGTTAACGAGCGTTTCCAAATCCTTGCGTTTACTTTTATTTGATCACATTTACAGGATCTCGATCACCCGTGTAACTGCCGACCTGTCCTTAGCCAAGAGATCCGTGCTGAACAAAAGACCCATAATGGAGAGATCCAACACCCGCTCCAGCCTCGGTAACAGAGCCGGCGTCTGCTCAAAGATGCTTTCGCTGTAGTGATGAAGGACGTTTTTAGCAAAGTGTGTCTCATCTGTGCAGCGGAGGTTCAGAGTGAGATTGAGAGGATATTTGAGCTTGCCAAAACCTTGCAGCTGGTGGTTCTGGACGCCGACACCATCAACCACCCAGCCCAGCTCGCTAAAACGTCCCTCGCTCCCATCATCGTCTACGTTAAAGTTTCTTCGCCAAAGGTGCGTGCTGCTCTGGCTCGTCGTCTTCGGGCTGTCTCATCCTTGCGGTTTTCCGACTACGTTGTTTGTTTTTTGTTTTTTTTGTCTCTCAGGTGCTGCAGAGGCTGGTCAAATCCAGGGGGAAGTCTCAGAGCAAGCACCTGAATGTGCAGATGATGGCTGCAGACAAACTCTCTCAGTGCCCCCCTGTGAGTGCTCCACTCTTTGCTTGCCCAGGAGCTTTATATTCACAACGAGCAACTGCTTATTGTTCATCCCGCATGAGCTAGGTTTCTAATTTAATAATCACCGCTAACAACTGTGTATTAATCCATACCTACCCCTGTTTAAGTCAGAGCTGCTGCATCTGACAGACCTCACTGTTTAATTTATTCATATTAGGTGTCTGGAGTTTTCTGTCTCTTACATGAAAGTATGACAATTGCTCACATGGAAGCTCATAACTCTGGCTTCAGTGTGTAACACAATGGTCACCCAAAACAAAAGAAGTAAAAGCAAGTTCTCCATCTCAAATTTAAGCCCATAAAGCTAATATGTAGCATATATGAAAGGTGTTTTAAAACAACTTTCAATCACGCCCCGTTTTTCCAAATTGCACGTCTTCATCCATATGAGGTAGTTGTGTTTTTGTTTAAGGGTTTTTTTTCTGTCAGAAAAGTGCATTTTAAAATTATTTACCAGCTGTGAAAAACAATGTAAAAGTCAAGTGTGATTTATTTAAGTCCATATTTTCAAATCCAATTGACTCTCTTCCCTCCAGGAAAACAGTGTTTGAACTGCGCTTTCCATAGTGACATTTAACCATTTTCACCGGTGTTTTTTAACAAAGTCCCTCTCACCACGATGCTTTCCTAATGCAAAATGACCGACAATGCTGTTAGGTAAAAGGCCTGCAGCTTAGGGTAAAGGGCGTTTCACTTTGGGAACAAATTGCGGTCGCTGATTGGTCAGTTACTAACGAGCGTCCAGGATTTACTGACAGGTGGCATCTCATCAATTGCTGACCCACGGTTCCCCTTTTTAACCCTGCTTTGAGGTTTGTCTGAGAGCAACTCAGTTTGGTGCCGTCTCTTTAAATGCACCCCCCCCCCCATCCCCCTCCAGGTTGCATAGCATTCCACTTCACCCCGTTTGTCCATTTTTGTCGTCTGCAGGGGGCCAGTGCAATGAATTGTATGGGTTAATATGCCCAACAACCAATCATTTTCAACTATCCAATTGTCATTTTGCCATCCTAGTTGTTGGACTACAAAATTGCGGGCAAAAAAAAAATATACAAATTTACAATATAGGTGTAATTGTTAAAAAAATAAATAAAACATAGTAGAAAACGGATTAAAAAAAAACTGAACCGCTGGAAAGATATGACCCTAACAGATTATATAGATATAGCAAAGCAGCATCTGCACAGACTAACTTAAAACGTTCTGCTCTGCTAGAGACTACAAGTGTCCAATGAAATGTATGGGCTAAAAAATGGATATGTCTCCTTTTTAAAGTATATTTCTTTTTCTTTTTTTTTAATATGACAGTATTAATGTGTTCTATTGCAGGATATGTTTGATGTCATTTTGGATGAGAACCAGTTAGAAGATGCTTGTGAGCATTTGGCGGAGTACCTGGAGATCTACTGGCGTGCCACTCACCTGCCTGGAAACACCCCTCTGAACCCCTTACTGGAGCAGAGTCTCATGACCCCGCCCTCAGCCATCTCCAGCCTGCAGGTAGGTTCATGCACCCAAATTCACAGCTTGTAATGCTTGTTAAAGGCTCTTGTTCTTCTCAAGGTAAATGTTGCCACTGTTTCTACCCACTGTTGCCATCTCAGACTCGCTCACGTGTTTTGATTTGTCTCAAGTTGTCCCGTCTGTCCTCTCGCTCATCGCCTGCTTGACACTTTTGCAGTTTTCTGAAACACAGGGATTAATTGAATGATCGCTTACAAAAACGGGGTGAGTAGTGGGGTTTATATGTTATGTATGTGCACCCACCCCCCTCTTCCTTTTCACACACCATCCTGACGGCGGCCGAGACAGTGAATGAACCGTGCTTTATTCACTCAGGTCTCGCCAGAGAAAAATGGTTTTGTTTGTTTGTTTTATTAATTGCACCATGCATTTTGTACTTTGTTTGATGGTTTTAGGCAAATCCCTGTTTTACAAGCTTTTAGGGGGGGGGATTCATAATGCAGTAAAGCACCATTTCTGATGCAAAACGTGAGACAAAAAGCTGGTGAAACAACAGAATGTCCCTGTCATTTCATTTTTGTTTCACTAGTGTTCGTCCTCTCCAAGCATGCTTTCTGTATGCTGTTCCTGCACTGCAAAAACGGAACTAAAAATAAGTAAAATGTTCTTAAAATGTATTTGTCCTTTATTTGAGCCGGTAAATAAGATGATTTGCCAATGGAATCAGATTTTTGCACTTAAAACAGGAACAATTAATCTCCATCATCTTATTTCAACTGCAGTATATCCAATTATCTTATTTTAGGGGTATAAATACTCATTCCATTGGCAGATAATCTTATTTACCTGCTGAAATCAAGGACAAATACACTAACTTTAAGAACATTTTATTTATTTTTAGATTAGTTTTTGCGGTGTGCTTACCATGGCACATACAGCAGTACCTATAAAAATAAATCTGATCAGCGTTTAATCCAGGGGTTTGAAACCGGCGGCTCCACAACCACGTGTTGCCCCTTGGCCCCTCCACTGTGGCTCTTTTAAAACCTAATGAGAAAGGTTTTAATTATAAACGAAATAAGACAGGGTGGATTTAGGAAGTATTTTGTATTTTTATGCAAAAGCAGCATAGAATGTCTGCAACAGAAGGGCTCCAATGGTAAAAGGCTTTTAAAAGTATGTTAAAGTTTATATGTTTAACTCTGCTACCTATCTTTCTTTATTTTCCATATTTATGGAAAGGGATCACTCAGCAGGCCTCATTCTACAAAATCCAAAGTTTTTTTTTCTTCTTTGTAAAAGTTAAATGGCTCGTTTTAGTTTGATTCCCTCAGCCTTCAAAATAAAACATCTAATTTATAAAATTTAGCTTTTTTGGCAAATTGTATGTTGTAGCAGTGGAGTCAAAAGTGGCTTTTTGAATTAAAAAGGTTGCTGACTCCTGGCTTAACGTGTGTATTTACCGGGAAACTAAGAAACTCAATGCACTGAGCTTATTCTATCTCTATCCCCGTCCTGGGACCAACAGTACGTGGTTAGAGAATCTGTTCAGCTGCTTCACTTGTTTTTTAGTACGGATAAATGATACGGCAAGGTATTAGTTAAAAATATTGCCACTTTCCAGGCTGTCTGGTAAAGAAATGTTGCAAAAATCACTATTAACTTAGTCAGACTCAGGACACTGTACATCTTATATCTTACGCCAGCCAGCTTTGTTTTGAACACCTCGTTCTGAGCAGAGAAAAACATTGTGCAGTTGTGTTTTTCACCTGTCAATGACTAGTGGAAAAAGATACTTATCTATTCAATGAACTCCACTGTTACTGCCACTCAGAGACAGCTATAACGGCGTTAAAAATTAAATGATATGAAATTATGCAGGGTTTTCTCATCCACTAAATTTAAAAAATACCCCCCTATAAACAGTAGAAGGGCAGAGCCCATGAAATCGTCACATAATCAGTGTTTTAATAGTTTAAAGTGACATATAATTGAATAGTGTTTATGGTTAGTGTTATGGTTAAAATATTTCAGATAATGAAGCAGCTATAAAAATATTATTTTTAATTTTTGTCGGTTAAAGTCAACATTGATGTATATCCTAACCCTGATCATTGCCAAATCCAATGCACATTTGTGTTTAAACTAAATCTGAGCTGCATGGATTTTACTTCTTTTGTTTTCAGTCATCCATTATTTACCATTCTATGTTTATGTTCACTCCTTAAAGAGAAACCGATCTGTCCCTGTTGGTTAGCAGCATTTATGCAGCAACATCTTGCAAAAACAGAAAGAAAGAAAAAATTCATTACTGTTGGAGGATATTCATTCAGTTGCTTTACTTTGCAGCAAAACGAAAAGTAATCACAGATGAGACAAAAAATTTTATTTAACAGACAAACATAACGGCTTCATAAAAGCAAATACCTTCTTATAATCTTCTAACCAAATATATTAAACATATGGAATTCCCTTGTACTTTGAATCTACGTACCAAGTACCTGTTCAACTAAAAGGCTTAAAATTCCCACAGTGGTATTTTTTTATTTTTTATTTTTTTCGGGCCATATTGGTAGTTTCCTAGGGTGCCATTCGAAAGGCACGCAGGTACTACATAATAAAACATAGCTTATCTGTCAGCTGTGCCCTAAATAGATTTTCTATAGCTTTTTTTTTTTTGCATATGTCATTAATTGGAACTCGGCATCGCAGGCTTACTGCTGACAACTTTGCTATGTTAAGTGCTTTCTGTGGGACTGCACTGGGTTGTATCCCACTCATCTGCTCATTTCTCGCATTTTTATTGGTTTTGGGGTGAGGCAGAAGAAGCGGCTTGCCAAGGGTCCCATTTCTACGTGAACTGCCACCGAACCACTACAGAGGTGTGAAAAAGTGTTTGCCTCCATCCTGATTTCTTATGCTTTTGCATGTTTGTCACCCGCGCGTGTTTCAGGACATGAAACTAATTTAAATATAAGTTAGAGACAATACAAGTAAACGCAAAATCCGGTATTTAAATTAAGGTTTTTATTATTAAAGGAAAACAAAATCCATACCTACATGGCCCTGTGTGAAAAAGGGGAGTGGCCTAGTCAAAGCACTGAATCTTATGGAGATAATGTGGCGTGACCTTAAAAAGGCTGTTCATGCTGGAAAACTCTCCAATGTGGCTAAATTACAGCGATTCTGTAAAGATGGGTGTGCTGAGATTTCTCCACACCGCTGGAAAAGACTTGATAGCAGTTGTTGCTGCTAAGCGGCCCAAACAATTATTAGGTTTAGGGAACAATCACCTTTTCACACACAGGAACATGTAGGTTTAGATTTTTTTTACTCCCTTAATAATAGAAACCTATGTTTCAAAACTGCATTTTGTGTTTACTTGTGTTGTCTTTGACTTATATTTAAATTTGTTTGACGCAAACATGCAAAGGAAAACAATAAATCAGGAGTGGGCAAAAACTTTTTTACAACACCTTTTGTACATTTTTGGGAATCTTTAAAATCCTGTATTTTTAGCTGTTAAATCTACAACCTCTCTCTTATTTCTCCAGTATTTTTTTTGCCAAAAACAGGAAATAACTGATTAAATATCCTCTAGTAGTAATTATTTCATACTTTTTTGCCAGAGTTTGTGAAATAGTTTATTCTTTTTAGTCCTGATTATAAAGGCCTATCTTTTTATTTTATTTTATTTTATTTTTTTTGCTTTTCTGGGTTATTTTTTCCAGAATAATCTGGTTGAAGAGCTACTGACCTCATCCAGTTGATCCTCCTGGTTAAGCTTTGTAGTTTTTAGCGATAATCAATGTATTTAGTTAAGCTCATGGTGATTTGATTCAAATCACTGTGAAATCATGAAGACAATGACGTCATATTTTGTCTTCATCGTTTTTATTTGAATTCATGACAGAAAATTGGAGTTATCTGACTTAAAGTACAATTATTAAGAAAGCATAAACCAAAAGCACTATCTGAAATGATTGAATATGTATTTTCAAATATCTGTGCATCAACCATAACATTATGACCACTGGCAGCCTTCTCACAGGCTAGATATTGAAATGTCTTTGCAAGGTTCCTTCTCTAAGGAGATGATCAGTCTTGACGGCTGGTCATTCTGATTAAACTGGGGGGAAAAAAGTAAATCTTTACTGGATTTTTAGTCATTAGCGTTATTGTTATTAATAATACAGCCTTATTGTTCACCATCTTCAGATAAGCCTGTTAATCTGCCATTAAGTATCCCAGCAAAGCAGACGTTGGTCTGAATCTCTTTAGTTTTGGGTTTCTGTGTTGGGTGTGGAGAGGAGAAACAACTGCAGCAAAATGTTGCTCTTTCAAAGTGACATTTTGGCTTGTCAGACTGGTTTTAATGGGTAATTTTGCTTTTATTTTACCTGTCATATTTCTCATTAGTGTGACTATTGTGGCACCACGTGTCATGCAAGCATGGGCCCTCTACAGATTCGTAAAAAAAAATAATTGGGGAGTAAAAAATAAATCACAAAAACCTGAATTGCAGTATTTAAGAAACGTGTTTCCAAATCTAACAAATCTTTGAGCAAAAGCATATTGATCCACTGTATTTCCAAGTCAGTGATCTAACTGAGTTCAATGCTTGCATGACCTATGACCAGGATAAATACTTAAAGGAATCATGCACCAAGGTAAAATTAAAAGCAGTTCTTATCCTTTAAGATTGACTTCTTCAGGTTCCTTTTCACATCCAGTGTTTGTAGTTTTTTTTTCAGCCTGCCTTCTGCCTGATGTTGAAGTCTCAAAGGGTAATTTTAAGGTTCTGTGAAGCTGTCATCTGTGATGTTTTCCCTGTTGTGTTGTAGAACGGTCATGAGTTTTTAGAAAAGCGTAAGAATGGTCAGAGCAGGGAAACGCTAACCGTTATTCAGATGGACCCTGTCTTAGTTGATTATTGCAATTTAAAGCTACTAAAAACTGATGTTTTTTCCTGTCCATGGGATACAACAGTAGCAGATCTGAAGATAATCCACACCTTCATAAGAGGCTGTAAGTTTGTTGCTGCTTTTTTTTAATGTAACTGAACAACATCCGTCTCACTAAAGCTAAAGATACTGGCAGTAGCAATTCACCTGATCAGCCGATCATTGTTGCCTCATTGTTTTATTTGACATACTAAGCCGATTGGCTAAATCAAAAAAAAAAAAAAAAAACACTTGATGAATAACTGTGACATGTTCCTACTTGTCAGCATCAAAAAGGCTCACGGATCAGAGGCGCAGTAATAAACGAGGACAGGAGGGCCAAACAAAATGACTTTCTGCTCATCTTTGGTCTTTGATCGTTCACATGATGTGTGTGGCGTCTTTATGCTTTAGGTTATGCATAAACTATGTTTAATTAAGACACAGTACTTTATGCAATTACAAAAACATCTAGCTGTAGATATGCACATCAGCCTTTTGCACAACTCGCAGTTAATTTAAACAGTTTTAATGGTGTGCCGTTTATGCATAAAATGAGTTTGTCCCTCTCGGCTTTCCGTACATGAACAGAACAGACTGACATCGCTATGTGGAGGGCCAGGGGAGCAATAAACCCTTTTTATATTATTTATTTGCATCTTTGATGCATTGTTGGCGAGTAATTTCTACAGGTTTTTTGTTTTCACGTGAACCATGCTAAGATAGCACATACTTGATGTGTTTACCAAAAAAAAAACTATCAGATTAGCTTTTACAATTTGCAGCCTTTCACAACAGTTTAATATCTTACAAATGTAGCATCTATCCTACAGATCTAACCATTTTGAACGTTTTATGTTTGAAGTTCAACAAAATCAGCTACAATGGGTTGTTTTAAGAGAGTGGCGGTGGAGGCAGGTTCCATCTGATTACCTGTAAGGTTTCCACCTCCTGTTTGCTCACAGATCCGTCTACTTTTGTACAAATTCACAAATGCCCACGGCAGGTCAGGGAACTGGTATCGATTACAACTTCATAGGACCTAAATCCCTAAAAATCTGAACTATTCCTTTGAGATACTCTAAAAGTTTTTTGTTTTTTTTGGTGTATTCTTTACCTTCGTTCCTTTCTTCATGACAATCTCAATTCTGCAGAACAAGAACCAGACGCAGCCCCGAGCGGCAGTGGGCCTGGAGGGCGAGGAGGAGGAGGCTGGTGAGGAGGCCCACTCTCCGCTGGAGCAGGACAGTCTCATGCCATCTGATGAGGCCAGCGACTCCTTGTCCCATGGCCAGAGGGGAAGCCCGTGCCACACGGGGGTCGAGGAGGACGAAGAGGAGGAGGAGGAGGAGGAAGAAGAGGAGGAGGAGGAGGAAGAGGATGGTTACGCCTCCCCCTGTCATAGCCGCTCATACAGGGACAGGTACCCCGCTCACCGAGGGCATCCCGGCAGCGACCACAGCACCAACGGCCACGAGTCACAGGACAGGCTGCTCCAGCGCGAAGCCCAGCAAGGTCACAACCAGAGGAACAACCGCCAGCGCAGCCGCCCCTGGCCCCGAGACAACTACTGAGACAGGCCCCCCTCTGGCCTCCAGGTTACTAATAAGGTCCCCCCCCCCCCCCCCCCCTTTCTCTCCCTAAGCCCACTGACTGATGCACAGATCAAAACTTAATTATTTAAACTTTGGAAGAAAAAAAAACCTTATCAAACTCTATACTTTACAGCCAGTGATTGTTAATCAGTGATCTAGTTCTTATTCCTGCAGCCTCCTATTTTATTTAATTGAGGTGAACACTCATCTCTCTGGGGTTAAACAATTACAGTTAAATTTCAACAGGGCTATCCACCTCTGCAAACAGACCGGTTTCAGGCTACCAGCTGAATGCAGACTCAGACGTTAGCTGCTTCGCCGGAGGTCTCTCTATCGTAGGATGTCGCATATACTGGCCTTAAAATTCCTAAGACTTTTAACTATCTTTACTATTGCATGTGTAATTATTTCAAGACGATTTGCACATTACGGCAGTACAGGAAGTGAATGACCTTTACGGAATAAACCAACGTAGGAATGTCCCGTGTTTTAATCCACTTGGGGTTAATGGTAATGCATTTGAATTCAATGTATATACTGAATGGGCGCCTGTTTTATTTTCCATTGCTGATTTATTTGTTCTTAGCGGTTAGGGGCAGATATTGCTTTGCCATCCATTTGTATACACAGCACCTCATGTCACCAACAGGGATGTACCTTCTGGACATCCCTTGTCTTTGCTGTTGCACAATCACTAGCACCTCTAAAAAAAAAATAATAATAATTATTATATATATATATATATATATATATATATATATATATATATATATATATATATATATATATATATATATATATATATATATAAATAAAAACAAAATGGGAAAACAGAATGTAAATACAACCAGGGAAGGGAGGGTTCCATGTAACCAATTCTTTGCCAAAATCTTTGTTTACATCAAGTCATTCACATGTATCAAGCACAAGCTGCTCAGCCGCAGCTCCTTTTCGAATCAGTGCTTCATCGAATGTACGCTCGCATGCCTTTTGCACCTCCAGCACCACCCGGTTTCCTCTGACCCGACCAATCGCAACGTAATTCGATTGTAGCACGTTTACTGATTGTAGCATCCACAGTTTGCGCACAGATCGCACCCTCTGTGGAAAACAGGGCATCACTTCTGTGAATTCTGCAGTTTTAAAGGCTGGTTCGTACAAAGGCGGATCCTCAGGTGTCAAGTCCTCAACTCCACGTTACGAACGCGTCGGGCTTCTTAAGGACCCGTAGCACCCCGTGACGCCGTGTCAGTCCGTTCCTGTGTGGGAGGCCAGGAGTGCCAATAACCCGTGACCTTTTTGAGTGTGAATGCGATAGAGTGTGAAGATGTGTTGTCTGCGCGTTGCTGATACGCATCAGTGCAGACGTTGAGGCGGTTCGGGCATCTCATCAGGATGCCCCTTGAGCGCCTCCCTTGAGGAGGTTTTCCAGGCACGTCCCACTGAGAGGAGACACCAGGGAAGGCCCAGAACACGCCGGATGGACGTTTTGTCCTGTCTGGCCTGGGGATGCTGGGGAATCCCCCAGAATGAGCCGGAGGAGGTCGCTGTGGGAGAGGGATGTCTGGGTTTCTAGCCTGGACCTGTTCTCCCTGCGACCTGATCTCAGAGAAATGGAAGCCAAGGGATGGATGGACGCACGCATTAATGGTTTTTAATGCGAAAAGATGTCAGCCACTCAACAACTTTAAAAAAAAAAAGTGTTTGTGGCTCTACTTGCCTTCCATAAACAGGTCAGTCTGTTCGAGTATGGAAAGCCAGGGAGGCCAGAAAAAAAAAAAAGAAAAAAAAAAAAAAAAAAAAAAAAATATATATATATATATATATATATATATATATATATATATATATATAAAACAAAATGGGAAAACAGAATGTAAATACAAAAAAGGCCAGAAAAAAAAAAAAAAAAAAAAAAAAAAAAAAATATATATATATATATATATATATATATATATATATATATATATATATATATATATATATATATATATATATATATATATATATATATAGCAGGGCCACCAACATGTGACCACTGAAGTGTTTTTCTGTGCGTTAGGTACGTACTATATATAATATATATATATATATATATATATATATATATATATATATATATATATATATATATATATATATATATATATATATATGTGTATATATACACACACCTATACACACACATATGTGTATATGTGTGTGTATATATGTGGTTAAAGTACGTACCTAACGCACAGAAAAACACTTCAGTGGTATCCAAGATGTGAAAAGTCACATGTTGGTGGCCCTGCTGGCCTTCCATGCAGAAACTGACTGACAGCTTAGGGAAACCCAGGAGGGACACAAACACTTGACTTTGTTCATTTTTAAAGGCTTTAAGCACTTCATGTTGTTTGTGCATTGGCACATTGCTAACTTGTTGTATTCACAACGGTTTTCCTTTACACCATCAACGCACAGAGACTGTGCAAACAACGGCTTGTTTACACGCAAACATTCCAGCAACAGAGCAAAGATGTGGAAAAAGTCACACATTTTGGCTGCCCTGGCCTTCCTAAAACCGCCGCGCCGTTTTCAGTCCACGAGCCAACGTCGGGTTGGACGTGACGCCGGCGAGCAACGACCCATCTCTGTTCCTACACAGGGTCAATGTTTACTCGTTCACTGCTTCCATGTGTCACAGGTATTTATCTAGTGTTCTGTATATTTAAAGAGACAAAAAAAAAAATCAGCATGGTTTAAAAAAGTAAAAGAAAAAAATCTATGCAAGTGTTGCATGAACTTCTGATTGTTTCTTTTAACAGTTAAGTATTTCAGTAACGCTTTGGTTCTGACTCTACTTGTCGTCTTGTAGTGATGATAGTCTTGTCTTTGGGGCTACTCACTCCTCACTACAATAACAAATCCCTGATAATTAGTTTCTCCCTCCAAACGCCTCAATATGAGGAGATTTCACCACGGTACTTGCTCACCGCACCTTTAATTTGTCTTCAACAGAAAACGGTCCCAGATCAAGACTGTGACAAAAATCAGTGGATCCTGCATGTCTTAGCCCAACAATTAGCTACTTTCCTTATATTTTGGCGGACTATGTTTTTTTTGAAGCGGACCAATTTAGGAACTGATAACGCAGTTGAGGTTTTTCAATTTTGAAGCACAATTTTTACAAGGGTTCTGATTTAATTTTCTCTGTCTTATTCTGTATGCAATATGAAGCCTAACATTGAAAAACTCTAAACGCCTTAGACCATCTGGACTTCCTTTTTTGTGTGAGTAGAAAAAAAAATTGCACTACTTTGTTTTTTGGGATGGTTGCTTTGTAATGCAATAACTGCACTAAATATAACCATATATCCACCAGACTACCACAGCGTGCTAGCGTGACCCCAACACGCCTCTTCCCTTCTGTTCCTCAAGAGACAGATAAAGATGTAAAAAGTGAGACCTTTTCTTGCCTGAAGCTGTATAGAATGCTTTCTATTGGAAAATAGATTTACGATGCTACGTGAAATATGACTTAAACTAAATAAACATGACATTTTATGTACTTTTAATTGTTTGAGTTGTCTGTATTTTATAAGATCATTGGTTGTATATATATATATATATATATATATATATATATATATATATATATATATATATATATATATATATATATATATATATATAAACGTCTCCTGTCT
The DNA here is from genome assembly GCF_011125445.2 of Fundulus heteroclitus. Taxonomy (NCBI): domain Eukaryota; kingdom Metazoa; phylum Chordata; class Actinopteri; order Cyprinodontiformes; family Fundulidae; genus Fundulus; species Fundulus heteroclitus. Next base: position 28,743,593 of record NC_046361.1, on the reverse strand, counting down.
GGCAGCGTAGCACTAAATAAACTTTCTTAATGCCAAAGTGAGCCCAACAGATTTACTTTCACAAGTGGAGCATTACTGCTTTCGCTATAGAGCTCCGCTTGAGATATATATGCAAAAAACTTTATTGCATAATATTTTGGTATCATTTCAAATTCAATGGACACAGAAACGGAAAGGTAAACCAGGAAAAAAAAATAGTTGGTAAATTGTTCTTATTGAAGACGGAGACTTAAGATTAGCTACGGCTACAAACCTACAAACATGAAGCTGAATGTCACTGGCAGCTTTGAATAATGTTTTTGAAAATGTAGTTTGCTCTTTTCATTGGCCTGCATAAAACGACCAATCAGAGAAGAGAGGGGCTGTTAGTGATGGACATCTTAAAGGCACAGGAGCCCCTTGTTCAAAGTTGAGGGGCTGCAAATAAATGCCAGTGTAAGGCAAACAGGGACATTTTAAATGGCAGATTATGTGATGCCAACTGCAAAGGAGGCCAATAATATATTCACAAAAAGTCTGTATTTTACAGACATTCAAAGACAAATAATGATACTTTTGCATTTCATCTCTTCAACCTTTTGGTTTTTGGTTTTTAGAAACTTTGGTTTAACTCAGAATGTTAAACAGCCAACACACAAGCAGGGGCATATTTTAGACTTAATTATCACTAAAGGTCTAAACATTTCACAGGTCAATGTAACTGATGTTGCCTTATCCGATCACTTCTCCGTTACCTTTGAATGTATCATTACCAGTGACTCATTTAGCCAAAGGGACATAGTAAGAAAACGCACCTTTAAGGACAATGCCACAGAAAATTTTATTCAAGCTTACTCTGCTACTTCAACCTTGGGCTGCAACTCAGTAGATGAGCTAGTAGATAACTTTCAGTCTAAAGTCTCAGACATCATTAACAGCATTGCTCCAGTTAAAGTGAAAGTTGTTTCCGGGAAGAATAAATCTCCTTGGAGAAATGCTCCAGCTGTTAGAAGTGAAAAAAGGGAATGTCGAAAAGCAGAACGCAGGTGGAGAAAGAATAGACTCCAGGTTCACTATAACATCTATAAAGAGAGACTTTACAGATATAACTTACAACTGAAAAATGCAAGAGAATCTTTCTTCTCTGAGATCATTAAGAAAAACATTAATAACGCTCGTGTCTTATTTGCCACAGTCGACAGGTTAACAAATCCTCCTGTGTCCGTGGCTTCAGAACTCCACTCCACCAGGGCCTGCAATGAATTTGCAAACTTCTTTACTGAAAAAATCCAAAAGATTAGAGGATCTGTTTGTACATCCATACTAAGTTCAGTACCAACGTTGTCTCCTACCAGAATTGATTTTGACCAAATGTCCCAATTCAGCCAAATAAACTCCAAAAGCTTAGAGCAGATCATTCAGCAGCTAAGTTCCTCTTCATGCTGTCTTGATGTTCTACCCACAGCTTTCTTTAAAAAAGTTTTACCTGTCATAGCGTCTGATTTGACTCAGATAATAAACGCGTCCCTTCTGTCAGGTGTTTTCCCCCAGTCCCTAAAAACAGCAATTATCAAACCACTGCTGAAAAAGAACAATTTAGACAAACTTCTACTCCAGAACTACAGGCCCATCTCAAACCTCCCCTTTATCAGTAAGATCATTGAAAAAGTTGTATTTCAACAATTAAACACCTTCTTAACAACAACCAGCCGCTTTGACGTTTTCCAGTCAGGTTTCCGTGCTCACCACAGTACAGAGACCGCCCTGATCAAGGTGTTTAATGACATCCATATAAATACAGATTGTGGAAGAACCACCGTGCTGGTACTATTGGACCTCAGTGCAGCATTTGATACTGTCGATCACTCCATTCTGTTAGAACGCCTGGAAAACTGGGTCGGTCTCTCTGGTACAGCTCTCCACTGGTTTAAATCCTACTTAAAGAACAGGGACTTTTTTGTATCAGTAGGTAACTTTACATCAGAGATGACAAAAATCACATGTGAGGTTCCCCAAGGGTCCATCCTGGGTCCCCTCCTTTTCAATATCTACATGCTCCCTCTAGCTCAGATAATAAAAAATAACAACATCAGCTACCATAACTATGCAGACGACACACAGCTCTACATCACCATGTCACCAGGTGACTATGAACCAGTTCAGGCACTGAGTAAATGCCTAGAAGAAATCAATGCATGGATGTGCCAAAATTTTCTCCAATTGAATAAAAACAAAACTGAAGTAATAATATTTGGACCAATAGAGGAGAGATCAAAAGTTAGCACACAGCTTCAGTCGCTTCAGCTAAAAACCACTAATCAGGCCCGAAATCTGGGTGTAGTAATGGACTCAGACCTGAACCTTCAAAAGCATCTAAAGACAATTACAAGGTCGGCTTTAAACCACCTGAAGAACATTTCTAGGATTAAAGGACTGATGTCTCAGCAGGATCTGGAAAAACTAATCCATGCGTTTATTTTTAGTAGAATTGATTACTGTAACGGTGTTTTCACAGGTCTGCCTAAAAAGTGGATCAGACAGCTGCAGCTGATCCAGAACGCTGCTGCCCGCGTCCTCACTAAGACTAAGAAAGTAGAGCACATCACCCCAGTTCTAAAGTCCTTACACTGGCTCCCTGTATCTCAGAGAATAGACTTTAAAATACTTCTGTTAGTCTATAAATCCTTAAATGGCTTAGCACCTAAATACATTACAGACTTGTTATCAGTGTATCAACCCTCCAGACCACTAAGGTCTTCTGGCTCCAGCCTACTCCACATACCTAGAACCAGAACTAAACAAGGAGAAGCAGCATTTAGTTCCAATGCTCCACTTATCTGGAACAAACTTCCAGAAAACTGTAAAAGTGCGGAAAGCCTGAGTTCTTTTAAATCAAGATTAAAAACACATCTGTTTAAAATTGCCTTTGACTGTTCTAGTTAAACAGTTTTACTGTTTTTAATGTTCTTTTTTGTTACTACATTCTATCCCTACTTGCTTTTATTCTATTTTCTATCTACATTTTATTATTTTGGTATATCTTAATCATGTAAAGCACTTTGTATTGTCTTGTACTGAATTGTGCTATATAAATAAATTTGCCTTGCCTTGCCTTTAAGGGGACATAACTAAACAAAAAAGTGACTGCATTATGTGGTGATAAAAATGTCTAATAGAAATGTGGCAAATCTTTTGACCTCCCTTACAACCCTCTTCACAATATATTACAAATACGAGATGTCAGTTTCATATAAATTTCCCCCCCAATTTTTTTTTTTAAATAAAACGACTGGACTTTTATTCTTCAGCTTCAGAAGAAAAGTCCAGGCGTTTTATTTTTTAACCTTTTTTTGATTGATCATGACCTGGATAACTGAGAATCCTCATCAACATAGATTTATTTTGTAAGATCAACATTTCTGCCTTATGTTAATATGTTCTCATGTCTTTCCTCTTTTGAATTATATTTGTTTTCCAGTAAAACAGAAGGTTATGGATTACTTATCAAGTTTCTGGACAGCCCCACCTAAGAATTATCTGAAACAAGTATATATGCTCACTTTTTTCACAAGACATGTTAAGGATGCTATCAATTGTGGTGGCAGCCATTTATAAAAAAAATGGAAAAAAAAATAAAAAAAACTTTGTTGCATTCTTTTCACATTGAAATAATGTTTAAAACATTACAAAATCCGATTTCTGGGTTTTTACACATCTTTGCAAGGTGTGCCAAAAAGAGCAAAAGGTGCTGTTTGTGGCTTTGATGTTACCATGTTTACCTGGTAGCAGAATTACTTTAGAATCAGAAAAATTTTAACTTGCAAAATCTACTTTACCCCTTAAATACATTTTGCTGTGTGCTTAGAGTCTCTAGGAATGCATAAAAGCTGAATGTAGTCTCTCCAGGTGCTGCGTAGGAATATTTATATTCTTTTTGGGTTATATTTTTCAATTATGTTATGTTTGCGGTGTTTGGATTGTATGTGTTTGTTTTTCAGATATTATGGACATTTAACCTTTTATGAACTGTAACTCTTCACTACATTCAAGTGAGAATATGTAAAAAATTAGACTCCTGAGAGACAAACACCACTCAAATCTGCTGTGACATCATAAAAATGTTTATATTTAAATCAGCTTACAGTATTGAACTGAGGGGACGCGCCCAAAACATAAGCTGACGTTTTAATCTGTTATTGGTCTTACAAGAATCCAGACTATGGTGACAAATATTTTCTAAAAACGGCACCTAATACTCAAAATTTCTCACCACTGTCTGTTATTAATCACTACTTCTATTTATACAGTGCTCCTGGGTCCACGTCATTGATGTTTTGGAGATTCAAAACAGATCAAGTACAAAGTAATCTTTTTCCTTTACAGATGAGCTGAATACAGGAAACTGGATATACATGACAGAAACTTGCAGCGTCCTGCGTTAAGGAAATAAAAATCAAAACTAGTAAAATCAGGCGAAGATGGTCTCCTCGCGCCTCTTCTTAGTCAGGATTGTTCCAGGTTTGTGTTGAGCGTCTGGGTGGTTTGAGAGCTCTGGCGGGCAGGTGGAGACGGGGCTCTCCAGGATGGCCTGCTTCAGGTCATAAAACACCGCAGAGTCCTCTTTGGTGAGGAACGTCATGGCCACACCGCTCTTACCGGCACGACCAGTACGACCAATACGATGGATGTAGTCTTTGGGAGAAACAAGGAAGACTCTGTTACTTTTTCTGTTGCTTTTAAATGTAAAAAAAAAAAAATGTTTCCTTTAGAAAACAAAGAGGCCTCTCACCTTCGATGTTCTTTGCCATGTCGTAGTTGACGACCATGGAGACGTCATGGATATCGATACCTCGACCAGCGACGTCTGTGGCCACCAGGATGTCTTTGGCTCCAGCCTTGAGGTTGGAGAGGGCAAACTCTCTCTGCTCCTGGCCTTTGCCGCCGTGCAGCGTGCACGCATTGTACTGAAGAGAACAACAGATGAGCCGTCATGTGTTATATTACACTGCTTATATTTTCTAGTGAGGGTTCCCGACATTTTATTGTTCACATTAAGCCGGGCATACGCTGTACGATTTATTTATTTATTTTTTTGCCTTTTTTGAGCCGATTCTTCAGTCGTACGAGGATCGGGCCGAGTTTCAGCAGCATTGCGCATCATGCGTCGTATACAGGGGGTAATGAGCGGCGATTAGCCTCTTATGACCACCTCCTGATCAGGAATGGGACGGTCGGATGAAAATTAAACATGTTTGAAATTAGGTCGGCCCTCATGAGCGCGTCCTGCTGTTGAAGCGGAGCTACGAGCTGATTTTCCCCAACCTCGCGCACTGCACTTGTGCAAACAAGAGAATTCTTCTTCTTCTCAGACGAAAACTAGGAGTGGAGAGAAGCATGGTGGAGGTACGTGTGACATGGAGTCAAACTCTGGAGGAGAAACTCGTAGAATTGCCAAGGCAGAGCGTTTTATTCTAGCGAGCCTCATATTTAAAAGTGAGCATCGACACTTCTGCTTTTTTCTTCTTCTACCGTTTACATTTGGCTTCCGGGTAGACAAGTCAGAGTAGCGCTATCTCTCTATGATGCTGAGTCCGACGTGTGTTTTTTTTTAAATTACAGTGTGAGCAGTCAGGTCGGGCCGCACAGTAAGAACAGATACTGTGAGCAGTGAACTTTTATACCCTGCGGTTTCGTCGTGCAGTTTGAGCTGTATCTGAGTACAACCATTGAAAACATTGTACAGTGCATGCCCGGCATTACAGACTCTTAATTTCTAGTCCTTTCTTCCCATTTTTAAATGTCCTACAGATCTTTCTACATCTGGTCAGACTTTATGTTAGGAATCAGCAAAAACCACCGTTTGTCAGGAGATGGTCAGAAAAATTGGGCAGAATTAGAAGAAAAGATGGTGGTCAGGGATGAACGGATGAATAAACGGAGGAAGGATTTATGAATAAAAACAGACAAACGGACGGATGTGCAGACGCATAAATGGACGTATGGACGAACACAGGTGGATTTATAAACTATTACAGTGACAGGATGATGGATGGATAAGCGTGAAAATAGATTTAATTCCCGGCTCTCTGTGTTTTTCATCCATACTTTGGGTATCCGTAGGAACCTCGGCTGTTTTACAGTAACTCACCCCCATCTTCTCCAGGGACTTCGCCAGAACATCGCAACCCTTCTTCTGGTTGACGAAGATGATGATGGGAGGCTCGAAGCCGTGCGACAACACCTCCAACAGCTTTTTCCTGCACAGCACATGGCGTTAAAAAGGGAACGTCAGCATACTGAGGCGACAGAGAGCTCCGGCGGGGCGTCTTTCACTTTCTCACCTCTTCTCTCCCTCTGACATGAGCATGACTTTCTGCTCCACTCTCTCGTGGGGCTTCCCTGCAGAGCCGATGTACACCACAGCGGGACGCCTCAGGTAGCTCCTCGCCAGCCTCTCCACAGCCGCGGGCATGGTGGCGGTGAACATGACCGTCTGCCAGAGTCAAACAGGGAGTTAAAAGAACACGCCCACAGAGAACGGCCAGGTGTGGATCAGAGAGATTCACGTACTTGTCTGTATTTATGTTTCCCCGACTCAAAGTTCATCAGCATTTTCTCGGGGTCCTCGGCCTCCTCCGTGTCTGGCTTCTGATTGGTCACCGGGATGTACTCCAGGATCTTTTGGACGTCGGGCTCGAAGCCCATGTCGATCATGCGATCTGCCTCGTCCAGGACCACGTAGGTGCAGCGGCCGAGGACCAGGTAGCGGTTCTCCAGCACGTCTATCAGACGGCCGGGCGTGGCGATGACGATCTGTTGGAGGAGGAGAGAAAAGTACGTGAACCTGACGGTACAATAAGCAGCTTTGAACAAATGTTGTTTACAACTAGGGCTGAACGATTTTGTAAAATAATCTAATTGCGATTTTTTTTCTTAATATTGTGATTTAATACGATTTTTTTCCCAGTTTAATTTATCATGCGTTTCAAAATATATACAAACAACAAATCACATTTGTTTCCTCGCCATGTGCAGATTAGTTGCTAAAAGACCCGCAGCATCTAAACTCAGAGCAGTAATGATTGCATTCTGCCTACAATATATTTCAATCAAAATTGCAATTTTGACTACTCTCCACATTAACCACAAGCAACAAAAATGGCCTCTAAATAAAGATGTTTGTAAACAAGGACTATTTTAAATATGAACTTTTAATGTTTCTATTGATCAGAATATTATTCAAGAGAACAGCTTTTAATTTAATTGGACATCAATCCTAGTTCAACATAAAGTGCAACCAACAAGCAAGTCTATGTATTAAACTGATTGACCTGTACTTAATGCTATGTATGATTATACGTACTCTAAAACAAGTAATAAAATTAGATTATCTTACTGCTGCAACTGTCTTCCCTTCCATGTGGAGACAAACCCACTTTAAACATTTTACCAACACCTAATGGACGTGTCTAATTCCCTGATTGTTACATAGCCAAAAATTGCAGACTCTGCGATTTGGAAATTGCGTTATTTTAAATCACGATTATATTGAAAATGCGATTAATTGTTCAGCCCTATTTACAACTATTAAAAAAAAACGGTTTGTACAAGGCAGGAAAACTGATTTGTTACTGGAAGACATTTTAATTGGATATCAACATAGAATATCACCACATTCTATTATTTAAGTTTTCCATTTTCTCAATGGTTTACAGCAGTCAAACGATAACAAAGAAAACTATTTCATCTTTCTTTCAAGCTTCTTTTTTCAGTGAAAGAAAAAGATCCAACACACCTGTCCTCCTGAGTCCACTCTAAAAAAATTAATAAAAAAAAATAAATGTGTCTCTTCAGCTCAACCCACGGTTGTTCTACATTAATTAGCTCTGAGAAATGAACCGACAATGTAAGAACGGTTGATTTTGTCTGTCGGACAGAGCTGGGCAATATAGAGATTTTAAAAACGTAGTGATTTTTAAAAAAATAAATATAATTTATACTGAGATGGTTTATGTTGCATTAGAATTTTACTTTTATGTATCCCAGCAGGTTATTTTTCAGCTGTTTCTCATATTTATCTACAGCTGTTTCTTAAAAAATGTTTTGCCTGTGAGACATTTGGGATAAAGCTTTGATTCAGAGATGCCTTTTTTAATTACTTGATGAAAAGAAAAACATATCGAGATAAATATCGTGATGTTATTTCTGGTCCGTATCGCCGAGTCCTACTGTCGGACAATATTGTGTTAATTCAGCCAAACGTTCTGAATCATTATTCTAAAATGACCCAACGGGTCAGCATCTAGCCGTTTCATAGGGGGCGTTTCTTAAATTATGAAGAGACAACTCCCTTACTTAAATGACGTTTGCCTGTCTTTCCCATTGTGGTCAAAGTGCTGACTGGTAAAGAGAATTTTCTAAAAATGCTCAAGTTACGTTTATTGTATCGGAGTTGTTAGAGGTGCCACTGATTGTTATGGCGCTGGTTATTTTCTGCTCCACTGGATAAATGTATTTAAAGTTATATTTTTGAGTTTCCAGAGTGAGAATATGTTTCTGCCATACAAAAATTTTTTTTTTTCCAAACATCCCTATCAGGAGTGCACATAAATGGGAATCACGCTGACTTCTGGTCTAAACCCAATTTATTTCACCCAGGCCTGACTTTAATCATAGATTTAGTTTTAATATTTTTGGTGCTTAGTATTAAAGCCTGAATGTTTCACCTCACAGCCCATCCTGAGTTTGAAGCCTTGGTCCTCCCTGGAGATACCTCCGATCACCGCCACTGTTCGGATGCCCAGGGGTTTGCCAAACTTGATGGTCTCTTCCTCGATCTGCTGAGCCAACTCACGAGTCGGTGCCAGAATCACGGCATAAGGACCCTGGTCGGAGTCTTCAATCCTGCAACGCAGAGCAGACGGCTGAGACGGGCAGCGATGACTCAACGCCGTGAGAGACGGATTACATGGTTTACTGAAAACTGGGGAGAAGGTTCATCAGCCCCTACCTCTCGATTTTCGGCAGAGTGGTAATCCAGACCAGCAGTGGAATGAGGAAAGCCGCCGTTTTACCGCTACCCGTCTCAGCCACGCCGATGATGTCACGGTTCTGTAGGCCAATGGGAATGGCTTGCCTCTGAATGGGTGTTGGGTCCTAAAAGTTTGAATCAGAAAAGCATAAAAAGACAACATGAGGCAGGGTTCTAGAAATTAACTGTACATCTCCAAGCAGGCTCAGGACGGGCACTTGAGCAAACCTTATAGCCACACTTGTCGATGACTTCCAGGATGTGTGCAGGCAGAGAGTACTCCTTCCAGTTCCTGATGGGGTTGGGGATCTTTCCTCCCTTGGTGGTGATGCTGTAGTCCTCCCTGAAGATTCGCCAGTCTCTGTCCGTCATCTCATCCAGCTTCTTCTGGGACCAGTGCCTGTCGTCCCAGCGCTGCTTAGCTTCCTTCTTACGCACCTTCTTCAACCTCGTCCTGTGGGGAAAAACGATGTCAGATTCCCATAAAAAGCTCTTCCGTTGAGCCCAGAGAGCTTATATCAGTTCACAGCGTTATCCTTACTCTTCCTGCTCCTTCTCTTCCAGCGTACGTCTCTTCTCCATCAGGTCACCATAGAAGCGGGACTGCTCCCTTTTCTGCTGCTTCAAATCGATACCAGCGATGAAGCCTCGTCCGTAAAGCTGCACCTGATGCTTCTCCTTGTAGCTGCAGGGAGACATTTAAATCTAGTAGTTAAACTTTGGGGGGGGAGGCAAAGACCCGTTTGAAATAACTTCATAATCCACTCACATCGGGTTGTAGTCGACTGAGGTGTCTTCAGACGCATCCCACTCGAATACAAACTTCCTGTCGTTCAGGTGACGAGTTCTCCGCCGTTTTTTGATTCCACCCAGATATCGTTCCTGTAATTAAGTCAATTTAGCTGTGTTAAAACACCGTCATGCGTGCCGTCTATCATACGTTTGGTGACAGACTGGAAATATAATCCATTTTTAGTTGAAAATGTGAGAGCTTAACGAGTAAATAAACATGTTCTAGACCCAGAAATCCTTAACATGTTTAAAGTGGGGAAACATAACTAAATCACAAAGCTCCCTCATTTTCCACAGCAGAAATTCAAAAAAATGCCATTTTATTTCGATACTAGACTTAGACAAACTTTGTCGTTTTGTAGGCACAGAGTGCGTACAGAACGAAATTTCGTTTGCATACAGCTTGAGAATGTCAGTGAATTGCAGTGGATTTCAGAATAAAGTAACTTTGCAGGATAATAAAGTAACTTTGCAGGATAAATAAAGTAACTTTGCAGGATAAATAAAGTAACTTTGCAGGATAGTTCCAGGATAAAGTGCAGCAGTGATTTCACAGTACAGCAATTGAGATGTAATGCAGGACACATGTGATACAGAGTCCAGTTTTAGCTTCAGCAGTTCAACAGGCTGATGGCAGCGGGGAAAAAGCTTTTACATCGTCTCACTAAACAGGATAGGCTTAAAAAGTCTTATTGAACCAGTGAGAGCAACTCTGTGGGAAACATGTTGCTCCAGGATTATTAAACAATCAGAAATTTGGCTTCAAGGAGACAAACAATCCAAGGCTGAGAGACGAAGACGCAACACTGTGTCTGACAACCAAAACAATGAGTCAAGCAGTCGTAACCCCGATACAGATATTATTAGGCCAAAAAAATGTGTTGTTTTACTTTGGATGTGGGTTTTTCTCAATGTTGGAGGATTAAATTTTAATCTAAATGCTGCCAGAATCACATTTTAGTTATAAATAAGTCATTAACTGTAAGGGATGTCAAACTAATCTAAATCTCGATACAATTGATACTAATAGAATAGGACTATTCACAGATACTCATTAGTATCTAACTGATATAAACTGGCTCGTTCACAATAGGGGGTTTTCAGCTGACGTCACGCTCAGGTGACTACTCAGCGCGTCCGCCATATTGGGTGGCAGTCGTTTCGCACCGTTGACCTGCATTGTATGACGCCTTAGGCAGTATTGGAAGTGAACAATGGGGAAAACGTGTTTAATGGTTGGTTGCACGGCCCGTGGAGGTGGAGATCAACGCTCTTTCTATCGCCTACCAGCCGTAATAGTGAATCAGTGTGAAAAAAAAAAAACAGCTGTCTGAACAACGCCGTCACCTATGGCTGACACGGATATCCAGGTCCGATTTGGACGGTGTTAAGCTGGAATACGCCAGAGTCTGCGGTGCTCACTTTGTCACAGGTAATTAACTGTTAAGTATTTAAAACATATAAGAAGAATATATTAATAATAGGGCTTGGGCGTTATGACTTATTACTTTCCGCGGCTGTCGTGTTGACTGCCTCCGCCGCCTCTACTGCCTATTACTACCGTGTACTATACTCCCTCTCTCAGCCGTGTTTTAATTTGATTAATTTCACCTTAACTTGATTTCAACCATGGTAAACCGTTGCTGTATTGTGGGCTGTAACAGCGCAACACATGATCGCCATGGGAAAAACATAGAAACAGATTAATTTTCCACCGCTTTCCTGCCTGGAGGCGCAACCACGGAGAACAACTGTTAGTGATAACAAAGAGTCGTCGGCTCGCTTGGATCGCGGCTGTAAGACCGAACATAACTTTCCACAGTATCCCGATGTCAATGAGAGTGTGTTCTAAACCTTTGAAACACATAGCAGCAAGTTAAAAGTACATTACATGCGCGAGTGGTTGTTAGCACTGGCGGTTAGCAGCTACTAAACTAGCATGTGCTAACCCGTCCGAGCGCAGCTTACCTTTGAACGAGTTGCTGTGTTCCCACTGTTTGCTGGCTTTATGATCTGCAGCTCCTACCGGCGCCAATACGGTAAATACAACTTAATTTTGCACTGGTCGTTGTTCTGCTTAAATAATTAAAGCCGCGAGCGGCGTCGATCGGCCTTGCAGCCAAGCGCCTTCGCGCACCGCCCGCCGCCGGCGGGCGGTGCAACACATTTGCGTCGGATTGTTTACATTTTTACCATCTTATTAAAACTCACCCGTCCACGTATGATGGCGATTTCCTTGATGTACATAACCAGATATGAACTGGTTGTGAGCCTCTAGATCCTTGTAAGCTCTCATTTCCCCAAGAGTGTGCAGAGGGTTTTCACTGAACACCAGGTAATGCACTATGTCGCCGTGCTCTACATTTGGCCAATCATCTGGATTACGGCTAAACAAGGCACCGTGGAGGGCAAACGGGTCCATATGGTCGATCACGGAACATTTCCTCAGATATACGTCCTTATCTGGTCGCTCTAGCGTGCTGGCGTACTTATCCATTCGCGATACGATAATACGTGTAAGACAACTAGAGATAAGGAAGTGTGCCACCCAATATGGCGGACCGGAAGTTGGCCAGTGACGTCAGTGAAAACACCCTATTGTTGCACTTCAACCGCAGCGCTGCAGTAACAGGGACTCTTTGCCTCCCTGCAGCCGCTCATCCCAACAATCGTTAGGAACCCATTTGGGTTGTTTTTTTCTTTTACTATCAGCCAATCACAGCTCTTAAAAGACAGCGTCACACCTAGCAACGGGTAACCTCCTCACGAAGATAAACATTTCTGTCATTTCCGTACTCAGAGTCGCTCTCAGCAGCGATCTGAATCCCTCTTTAGCCAAGACTCAGAGGCAGGACTTTTTAGGCTGATATATGAGCTCTCTCGTCTTTAGGTCTCCTGAAACTAACCTTGATGGCATGGAGCTCTTTGCTTTTGTCTTTCTCCTCCCTGAGCTTTTGCCGGCCATCATCTTCGTCATTCCCGTTGTTCTCACGGTCCATTCGCTCTCTGCGCTCCCGTCTCTCCCTTTCTTGGGGGTCCTCTGCAGGAAACAAATCACAAGCGTCACATACCCGTCTGTACATTTTAGCACAGGAGCATAATATGTTCAAGCTAATGCATGAACACACACCCATCATTTTCCTGCCAAGGTCCTGAAACATCCTCCTCTTCTTTCTTTCCTCTTCCATCAGCCTCTTCCTTTCCTCCACCTGCTGCTCTCGGCGCTTTATAGCCTCAGCCTCCCGCTCTGCTCGGGACAGAAACTTTGGCTAAAAACAAAAAAGGTACAATAAAAACGATTAAAAACTGAGTCTTTCAAAAGAAAGTAAATACGTAAGATGACTGCTCACTTTTGCCTCTGCTTCCTCCTCTGCCTTTTTCTTGGCCAGAAGCTCCTCCAAAGAGAGTGGCTGGGCCTGAAACACACAACACCATGCATATCATGCAACTTAAAAAAAAATAAAAGAGCACTAAGGGAATATATGATCAGTTGGTAACAATGTTCCTACATCAAAATGTTATGAAAAATGTTTTTTAAAAGATGTTTTTCCATAGTTTTGCAAACACAGAGATATGATTTGTGATCCATTACAATGATAAAAGATTAGAAGAAGGTGAGATCTACAGGACAATTAAATTAAATGAAAATATGAGCCCAAATCGTACCTTCTCTTTCTTCTTTTTGTCATCTTCTTCTTCCTCTGTTTTTATGTCCTTTTCCCTCTTTAGCTTGTTTTCCCTAGACTTTGGTGACAGGCTTCTAAAAGAGAAGGAGACAAAATAAAGTTCAACATATTGTAAATGGACAACAGAAAACTAGCTTTTATCATATGTTCATCACATTCTATACATCTGGGGAGTCGATTTTTGTTTTTAATCAAGTGACGCACCAGTTAATTGGCTGGTGATCAAAATTGGCCAAATTTCACTTGGTAAGTACTGACCAGTGATCAGCAGGTCTAACAATGAAACATGTCACTTGTTTTCTTGTTCACTCAGTGCGTACAAACTAAAAACTCACATTTTACGGTCCGTAAACACCTCAGCTACACAACAACAACTCCTATGCAGTTAGTTTCTAATTTATTAGAAGAAAAATAAAGATGTAGTACATATATATGGAATCTGATGAATCGTCACTTGCTCTTACTGTGCCACATGCTGAGCCAACATTCTGGTATCCTTACAGTTTAGTGGTCAGATTTTTAAAGCTGAGTAGCATCGTGATGTCTCACATTAGTGTTTGGAGTTTTTAGTACCTTGATCTCTTGCTGCGATCTTTGTCACGCCGATGGCTGTCTCTTTCCTTACGGCTCCTCTCTCTGTCTTTGTCTCTGTCCCGGTCCTTGTCTCGGTCCTTATCTTTCATGCGGCGATCCCTTTTTGCAGTCACATAAATTAGAAGGAAACACAAATTTAAAGTTTGGACAGACAGACAGAAACCATGGCGCAGAGAGGTTTTACCCAATAATCCCACAGAGTTAAGTTTGTGTGCTTCACTTTAAGCCACCTTTCTGGAGATTTGGAGCGGTTCCGTTCACGGGAACGATGCCGTTTGCGTGGTGATGCTCTGCGTTCCCGATCTCGTGAACGGCTGCGCTTCCTCTCCCGGTCTTTGTTCCCTGATGAGTCGGCATCCTTCTTGTCTGTGTCAGCTGCCATCTGCTAATATAAAAAATTTACAAGTATGACCAAAGCTTTTTTTTTTTTTTTTTAAGCCAAGACGACTTTATTCATAAACACATTAAAAACAGCACAGCTAACCAAAGTCCTGAACAGATATCTATAGCATGCATAAAAACACATTAAGGATGCTATAACTCACTAGAGTAAAACACAAAATAAAACGAGATTTTATAAGTAACTTGAATAAAATGAATAAAGTGAGCCCTGTCATGCTGCGTCAAAAGCTAATGAGAAAAGGTCTGATGTGTAATGGCAGCAAGTTCCAAAGCCTTGGAGCAAACACAGAAAAAACTCTGAGCAGGCAACCAGTGTAATGAGGCTAAAAAAGGAGTTATGGGCTCTCTCTCCTGTACCGGGGAAGCAGACCTGTAAACATTCAATATGCAGTAGGGCTCTGAAATCATCAAAGGGTCTCAGGGTTCCTTCTTAGTTTTTGTTTTGTTTTTTTGCGGGTTTTTTTTTTCTATTTCAGAAATCCAAACATTTAAAGTTTTACATTTCAGGATTTCTCCTTCAATTCTTGACCACTATTTAAATTGTAATCTCCAAAGATTAAACAAAAAGTCTGCAACCCTTCTGGCAACTGACCGTGTAACAATTTAAAACAAAATCCTTACTTAAACATATAGATAAAGAGTAATTTACAAAAAGAAATGTATAAAATACATCCAGTACAGCATACCAGGAAATAAAACTGACAACAAAAAATATATTTCCTAGAATTACGTCTCCTGTAGGATACAGGTAGTAAATGTTTTAAACCTCGTTTTGTATTCAGACATTTTTTGTGCAAAAAGTAAAATAAATTGGTATAGAATTAGCTGCATTATGAAGTTATTTTCTAAATCTAAACAAAAGGAAAATCGTCATGGTAAGAATTTGGTAGTTTTGCTTCTGCAGAAAGAAAGCTAACCATCAGAGGTTAGCTAGCTAAAGGCTAAACGAAAATCCCGTTTATTCTTCCACATAAACCACGTAACTGAACAAAACTGATAATGCGTTACCCCTACCTGTGAGCAGAGTGCTAAAACCAGCCGGAAAGGTTTTTTCTTGCTATCTTCAGACTGTCGTTTTTCAGCTTGTCAACAAAACTGTAGCGACTTGTGAACGATTCAGGCAGACGCCATAATGCTCAACACGAGCATAACGAGCAAAGGTTTGTGGGATGTGAAGTCCCAAATGTTGTGTTACGAGTCGAAAAATACCCTGTGAAAACTACATCGCCCACCACGAAGCAAAAGCTCTGCGAGGACCCCAGTTGTTTAAGCACAGGACGCCTAAATGCCTTCTTAAAAAAAACTGTGGCGCGTTAAGATGCGCTTGAAAGTCGGATTTTGCAGCTTCGTGATGCCCGAAGAGACTAACAAGAGGAAAAACTGAACTATATCTTCAAATCTACATGAAAAAGTACAAATACTACGATGCGCTGGTGTTTTGTAAGTAAGAATTGACACAAAATTATATTTAAAGGTTGATGTGAAACTCTTTAAGAATCTGTTCTTTAGACGTAATTTTTTACATTAAGTAAAAACAACAACAATTATTATTATTATTATTATTATTATTATTATTATTATTATTATTATTATTATTATTATTATTATTATTATTATTATTATTAATAATAATAATAATAATAATAATAATAATAATAATAATAATAATAATAATAATAATAATAACGCTTTTTGATGGGGCGCTCCTGGGACAACCATGTGTACGTCATTCGCTGATTTCCGAGGTAAATTCAAGTTCGTAAAAAAAAAAAAAAAAACAGTTCTTGGAAATGTAAATCTGAGTCTCCTTCTTTATTGTTGTTGTTATTGTATTAATTTTTGTTCTGCTTATTTTTGGTAATGTAAAACTGAGTTTATGTTATAAAGCTTCTATAATAAAAATAAATAAACACACGTTAAACGGGGTGCGCCAGTTTAAGCGCCAGATGGCGACAATAGGTTGAAATTGGCGCATCAGAAATGCCAGATTGATCTACGGCGTAGACCCATATATGGATTTCTTACCTCAGAATCGGCTTTATTTGCTGAGATTGACATCAGTTTCCTGCATTCAAAGCATTTAGAGTTTAAATATAACCCGGTGTATATATAGTTGAAGCCAGAAGTTTACATACACTATATTAAAAAAAAGACACATAAGCTTTTTTCACTCGCTGTCAGACATGAAATCTGAATAATCTTTTCCTATTTTAGGTCTGTTAAAAATGCCAAAAGTATTTCTATTTCCCAAATGCCAGAATGATCAGAAAAGGATTGTTTTTGACAATAATTTATTACGTTCTTCATATTCAGAAGTTTATATACGCTAAGATCTGTGATCACTATGCCTTTAAACAATTTGGGAGCACCGAAACGATGATGTCATGTTGTTGGAAGCTTCTTATAGGTTTAATGACAATTTCTGCATTAATGTGAGACACACCTGTGGATGTTTTAAAGGCACACCTAAAACACTTTTCATCTTTTATGTAACAAAATGGGAAAGTCAAAAGAAATGAGCCAAGACATCAGGAAGAGAATTGTGGACTTGCACAAGTCTGGTACATCCTTCAGTTCCATTTCTAAATCCCCGAAGGTGCTAAATTCATCTGTTCAAAGAACTTTCTGCAAGTATAAACACCATGGGGCTGTCAGGTCATCATACCGCTCAGGAAGGAGACGGGTCATACGTCCCAGAGATGAACGTGCTTTGGTCCGAAATGTGCATACCAACCCAAAAGCAAAAAACACGCCTGTGCAAATTCTCAGTTATCCGGGTCATCGCAACAACAAACTGAAGGTAAAAGTCTAAACTGTTTGCTTCCAGGGTGCATCTGCAGAGATTTTGACTCCTCCTTTCCTGATCCTAGACCTGCATAAACCCTGGATGGAAGAAAGGTCAGCCTTGGTGATGCTCTCTGAAGAACTGAAGAACCAGTTGTTCGTTACAGTTTGGACATGTCCTACTTTATGCCTGAGCCAAACCACACGGCGATGGACGAACACAGGAAAGACTGAACAAAAGCCGTGTAGAAGATGACCAACAGCTGCTGTGTAAGGTTGAACTCCTTAAGGTGCCGCAGGAAGTACAGTCTCGGTTGTGCCTTCCTCCAAACAGTATGTATGTTTGAGTACCATCTCAGGTAACGTCCAGAGAAGGGGTGGTTCCCAGGACCCAGAAGTGGTCCACATTAGATAGTGTTGTTGAGGATGGTGAGGAGAGACAGTGTCTGAATTCAGGGGCTACATGTATTGATGGTAAATCGAAGGTAAATGGAATGCAGCAAAAGCTCCAGGTGGTTCTGAACACAACAGTGGACCAGCTGATCCGCCACCTGTCTGCATGCAGACTCATTACTATCCAGGATCAGATCAATGACAAACTTCTGGAATTTCCCAGCTGGGGCCACTGAGGTGAAGTTATTTGCATACAGAAAGAAGAGGATTGGAGGGAGACGCTACTTTCCATTTATTTTGGAAGTCGGAACTAGGAGCTGGGAACGCGTAACACCCATTCCCATTCCAACGGTGTTAACAGTTTTCCAGTTAACACACTGGGACAAGTCTGGATTACAAACTAAATACAAAAGGGTAAAATGGGACTGCCAGGAAAGCTGTTGTTTTGTTCATAGTACGTCTTATGAGCGCCATTTAAAGCCGTGCTTTCCACATAAAAACCCCACTTTTAATTTGTTTGGTTCAGAGTTGCAGCCGCTACATGTAACACTGATGCAAGGAGTCTGATGTTGGATCAGACAATTGGCCTTAAGCAGTTTCTCCGACTTTTCCAAGTGGAAGTCCGACTTTAGTGGAAATCAGAATTCCCCAGTTCTGACTGCAACTGGAACACACCTCTGGTGTGGTGGTGCCGCTGTTTTTTTATGTGTGGGGAGACGCTCCCCAGTCTCAGCTGTTGTTCCTGCCCAGTCAGAAAGCTGATGGAGGCTGAGCCACTGAACTGAGTCAGCTTCTGGTGGAGGATGTCTGGGTTGGTGGTGTTTGAGGCAGTGCTAAACTCCACAAATATGATCTTTATGTATATCTTTGAGGTGGTGTAGTATGAAGTGTAGTCTCAGTTTGACCGCATCCTCTGGCAATCTGTTTGTCAGGCAAGCTAACTGCAGGGCAGAGGGGCCTGTGATGTTGTTAAGATGCTTCAACACCAGTTTCTCAAAGGATTTCATGACCGCTGGTGTCATTTAATCCTGTGATGGTGCATTTTTTTTGGAGACTGGGATTTTGGTGAAACACTTGAAGTGGGAGGGAACCTCTTGCAGCTCCAGAGACTTGTCCTCTCATGGAGATTTCCTGGTTTTGTGACACCAAAAGAGCCTGTTCACATTATCTTTAATGCAGGCAGAGGGGACAGGTGACGGGGATGTAGAGTTGTTGTTTGGTATGGGGGGTAGCCTCAATTCCTCTCGACAAGATAACTAAGTTGTGACATTTAATAAGCATAATAAAAATGGGAAATAAAAAAAAAACAATTTCTGCCAACACTGCCTGGATTCAGTGTTTGAAAAAAAAAAAAAGCCAACTAGAAAATATTGTAATGCAGACCAGCAGCCATGATGATGAAATATCCCGGTCTGCTCAGAAGCACATTCAAACACCATCCGAGCAACATATTAAAATTCAAGAGCGCCTGTCTTCACAAGAATGTGTCTTTTTTTTTTTTTTTTCTCTTGTAATATAAAGCAGCGTCTTCTCGGTGTGTCTATGTGCGCGAGTTACTGCTTGTAGATAAAAGACATGTTAGATGGTGCTGTGCATGAGTCGGGATTGGCTCGATTACTGATTCATATTCTGGACCTTCCTTTCCTTCCACCCTCAGATCAAAGGAGATTTATGGAGCCCTTCTGAAAGTGAACTGTTTCAGTGGAGAAAGATCAAACCTAATTGTAAGAAGAAGAAGAAAAAACTAGCATTAAAAGCGCATAAAAAATGGAAAGATCCTTTGACTTTGTTTGCTAAATGTTCCAAAAGCAAAGGAGTTTAATCAGAAAGCGCCTCGCCATGCTTTGTGTTTATATACAGCTATCTATCTAGTGACACTAGCTCATTGTGGTGTGTATTGAAGTTATGTGTAATACAAGTTTTGGGTATGCCCTGGGGTCTCCTCTCAGTGGGATTGGCAGTGGAAACTAATTTCTCTGACGGTTCTTGTCCAGGAGAAGAAGCGCCACAGTCTTTTCTGTTAAAATTATTATTACTGGTCTTAAATTATTTCTTTTCATCAGTGGAAAATCATCATAGGTAACAAAAATAAAGGCTGGAAAGCACTGATCTGTGTTTAATTAATCTATATAACGTGTTTGTGAATCGAGTCTTTGAAATAAAAAAATTATTCAGTAATATTCTAATGCGTTAAATAGGTCTTTATGCCACAAAAGTCTTGTTTTTTTTATTTATTTTTCCTTTTTTCTTTTTTTTTCTTTTTTTCCTTTTTTCTTTTTTCCTCTTTTTTCCCCTTTTTTTCTTTTTTCTTTTTTTCTTTTTCTTCTTTTTTTTCCTTTTTTCAGTTTTTCCCTTTTTTTCTTTTTTTTCTTTTTTTTTCCTTTTTTTCCTTTTTTTCTTTTTTTCCTTTTTTTCTTCTTTTTTTAATTTTTTTTCTTCTTTTTTTTCCCAACAAGTCTCTTCCCATGTTGTTGTTTTTTCTTCGGGTTGGGAAGCTAAAAACATCTTGGGTTTAAACCTTTGCATCATCCTACACTGAGAAACGTAATTTTAAAATAAAGCAACAACAAAAATCAGCCTGATTGCTTATCCCAGTGTCACAGTCTGTACGTGATTCCCTCTTGGCCGGAGGCTGACATGTTTTATCTGGCGTTGCTTTGTATCGACTGTTGCATCACTCCGATCACTAACAGCTGACCATTGATTAAAGACGGGCTTGTGTAAGCAAGGAATCAATATCCAAGGGATATATACAGTAATTCCGCTCTTTCAGGGTCAACCGCTGTGGCTGTAACCTTTTTTTTTTAATAACATAGAATAGTGAAAGTTCAAGCCCCAGAAACATGCTTCAGCTGGATTCAGACCACTGGCTAACATAGATATGATTGGGCTTAACTGTTCCCCAGCTGTACGCACTTTATCTCCAGCATATCCCTTAGATCCTAACTAAAGTCGACCCATAATACCGAGGTACCTCAGCTGCCCCCAGGATTGGAACCCCCCCTTCCTCCATACTGCTGGATGCCAGACATGGTTGCCTAATTAAACTGCTGGAAGAGCGCTCTCTCCTGACATGCCCTCAGGGTGTGCCAAGCAGGGCCCATGTGCAAGATGAGGGAAGGGGCGGAGGTTAGCTCTGTAGAAGGTGAGCAGAGCCATAAAATAGGGATTTCTGGCAGAGAGGTTGAATGGGGGGGGAGAAGATCCCTACCAGGGGAATGTGTTTAACTCTGGCAAGGACATGGGGCACACGTGAAGGGGGTCTACCATATGATCCCAGTAGACGTCTTCTTAGCATGTAAGAACCTGGCTCCCCTTGCTGCGCTTAAAACTAAGACAACCTGCAGAGCATATGAAACAAGCTGCTTAGCATGCACGGGGCGCGCCATACTGGAAACAAAAAAAAAATAATCATACACCGAATCACTTGTACATATTCACGCATGGGTGCCTCTAGCTGCAAAACACAGTCTTCACACATGCACACATGAAGTGATAATTAGATCGCGTCAGCAAACTGACCCAGTGACACATATTACTCACACACTCATTGACTTCTGGCACATTTTTTCACTGCAGGGTGATGCTAATAAAGCATAATTTAGTTAGTATTACCGTGAGTTAGTCCTCGGGCTGCAGGGCTGTGGAAGGGCTATCAACAGTCTGCCAGCTGTCTGATGCTCTCACATCCAAAGCAACTTTGAAATAAAAAAATAAATAAAACATTCTGTAAGAGGCGAATGGATTTTATGAAACAAAACTTCAGCTTCAATAAGTCCTGTGAAATCGCAGAGGGTCAGCTCTGATTTTCCTCATTTTTCTGGCAGTTGTGGGGCAGCCAGTCTGGCCTTGTTTTTCCTTTTTCAGTCCGGCCCTTTTTGACGAAAGAAGCGAGAGATAAACTGTGACACGACTTGACTTTGACAGGTTGTATTTTGAAAAAATACCTTCGCTGACCTTTTTTTGAACAACATTTGCTTTTTGGTTTCTTATTCTGGAGCTGGAAGATTAATCACGCTCTCATATCCTTCATTGAAAACACAAAATGCTTTGTAAATGTATTCATACCCATTAAACTTTCTCACATTTTGTCGTGTTACAACTACAATTATTCTATTGGGTTTTTATCTGATAGACCAACACAAAGTAGTTCAGAATTCTGAATCTGAAGGAAAATGAAAAGGTTTAGATATTTTTTTCTTTTGCCAAAGAAATCCATAAATTTTGGTGGGGATTTATTTGCCTTTCTGACTCATTAGTAGTTTACAGAAAAATGTTTTGTTGCGATTTTCTTACTGCAAACCTTTTTGGGGCATGTCTCTGCCAGCTTTGAACATTTAAAATAACTGAGACTGAATGTAAATCCCCACCACAATTTTGATCAACATCAGAATTACCTTTATTTTGAAAGGTTTGTTGGTACAAACAAAGATTTTGACTTTGGATTCCAATCTTTGCATTTTTTACATAAAATATAATCTAAACATTCAATTGTTTGTTTCAGCTTCACTATTATATAAAATGTGTATGTTGGTTTATCACATAAAGCCAAACCCTAACACACCAGAGTTTATGGATGTTGTATGACAGAATAGGAAAAATGTAAAGAACACTTTTGCGGAACAGAGAGCGAGCTAGTGTCCTTTAAAGTACATCCAAGGCAAACAATGTAAGACATGCCATCATCGTTTTAACAAAAATATCTTTTTATCTTTTGCAAATAATACCTGGAATTCTCAGCAATACAACGAGCTGAATAATCTGAATGAAAAAAACATGGAAAGACACGGGTAGAGTCGATTTCTTCTTGACTGAGCCCCAGAGAGAATTAGATACCCAAAGAGGACGCTCATTTTCTCTTCCCCTCGCCTGAGCTGAGACTTTGACACGCGGTCCTGTTTCCCGCCCAGAGACAGGAGTTACAACACTGTCTGAGCAGCTGTGACAGAGCTCGCAGTATGAAGGAATGTTACCCATATGTCAGTCTGCAGATTGCTCATCATCAGCAGCCAGGCGGCAAAAGCTTTTTCAAGCCCTCCACCCCCTCATCATCTTCCATTTTGCTCCTTCTGCTGCTGCTGCTGCTGCTGCAGTGCTTGGCAGGTCTAAGGAGCTGGATTGTGGGAAAGTGCGTGTGTGCGTGTGTGTGTGTGTGTGTGTGTGTGTACCTGTCTGATAGATTAGGGGCTTATGTGGCAATGGGGAATGCCAAAAAAGCAAGCATTTCTCCAAGTTTCACGGTGAGGTTTCAGACGGCATAAGTCTTTTCTCAGTCACGTCTGTCATCATGAGCCTCAGCAGTACCAGCATCTCCTGAGAGAGGGGGGGGGGGGTGCATACGTCAGGTCAGCGCAGATCAATCCTGAACAATATTCGTTAGTTCACATCAAACATGTCCGTGTCACTCACGTTTCCGTGTTTCAAGCTTCAACTGATTGTCAAGCCCTATTGTAAATGTCAAATTTGACTTTTTGTCAACAAAAAAAATGTTACTGCTACTTTTATGGGATACGAATTACTTCGTATTGTCTTAAGCAAAGAAGTTGTTGTCCCTCTCCTCAGATAACAGACTGACCTGTTCTGTTTGCATAATGTTTAGTTAATTCATTATCTGTGCCAGCCGTTGTCCGACACGCTTTGCTGTCCAAAACTAACCTTAGTGGGTTTCTCATCCAAACACAGAACAAGCCTGTCTGCGGGTTAACAAAACAAACCTTTGTCTCCGCAGCTTGAGATTGAGATCTAATCTATTGAAGGCTCGTAATAAATTCTCATTCTGATGATTAGTTTTAAAATCACAATTCTCAGGTTTTTATTTATTGTTTTTGCATTACTTTACACTATTTTGAGGACTTGGTCCTGTCAGTTTCTACTTACTTTCTCAGTCATCTTTTCTCTATCATGCTGTAATCATCGCCACCATACACAAAGGTCAATCTAGATGTTTGCGTAGACTGAAGAAAAGGGACAAAGCATTTTTTGTTCCTCTCTGTCTCACATCAGATCAGACTGAACTTTTCCCGTTTTAGGCCAGTTAGTATTACCAGTTGTTTCTATATCCTTAATGACAGAATAATGATCTTTTTTTTTTTTTGTATTGATAAGGAGACTTAGTGGTGGAATGAGGAAATGTAGGAGTACGTTCAGAGGGAGAGATCAGCTTAGAAGAGGTGGGACACTTAGGAGTACCAGGAGTCCAGAGAGATGCAGCGCAAAGTGAAGCAGGGATAGCTAAGGCCAAACAAAGGGTGCACGCCAACTTGTATGATAGAAAGATAGGAACAAGGGAGATGTGCAGAGTTGTGACAACTACAGAGGAATAAAGTTGACCAGCCTCCTTTATGGAAGTTAATTTGTGTCGCTGGGATTTGAATTAAAAATGCCACTGAAATTTAAATGTTGTCAGAAGGTGAGAAGTGAGCATCTGTAATCAGCGGTATGGTTTCATGCTAAAAAATCTTTTACTAAAGATGCAGTATGAAGAGCAACTGTGCTTTACTGGGCAATAAACAGACGCTTGGTGTTCTCAGAATTCAGTTGAGCATTTTTATCCACTTTGTAATTTCTTTTAGGCACTCAAATTACTCAGACTGTTTAAAGATCTGTCGATGTTTGAATTGCAATACATTTGAATGTCATCTGCATAAAAGTAATAGGAGATACTATTGAATGTATTATGAAGCGCTCCAAGGTTGTGTTTATAGTTAAAAAGGTGATAATAAAAAAGCCTTGGTTTATCCCACATATTAGATCAAACAGAATCTAACATGATGTGGTTTTTACAGACACTAAAGCTTCTGTTTGAACTGCTCTAAAAGAGATCCAGAGATCCCCGCCACACTTAGAAATCTGTGCGTTAAGATATACAGAGCAACACTATTAATTTCAACCCTGAGAACAACAAAGCATTTTTACAATTCTGTAAAAGAGTCTTAGACTGGCCATAGTATTCCTGGCATGCACAAGACATCCATATATTTATATTTATGATTTTTGTTGTCTGAGTTACATATAAAAACTCTTTAAACCCATTTATTTAACATAAGCAAACCAGTTAGGTTTTCATTTACATTGTATGTGCTGTGACATGTTTTTCCTATAATATCTCAGCACCGACATACTGAGAAAAAAATACATCAAGCAAATCTTAAAAAAGTAGAAGCTTTTGTAAAAAAAAGACCATGGCAGCACTTGAGCCACGTCCAACTGTATAATCATGCCTTGGAGCGTCCCGCCAGAAACGACAGGCTCAGCACGCTTTTTGTCATGGGAAATCTGATCTGATGAGACATGTAATGTGCATGAGACAATGTTTTGGGAAATGTGGTTGAGAGAAATAGGGGAAACCTAAACGGCAGAGAGATAGGAGAGAGGGGTACATGTCAAAGAGAGAAAACCCCCCAGCTCATCCAAATGATGATCAAACTGCTATTCAGCGCCAGCTTTACAAAATCAGCATTGCAGCAGTAAGATGAAATGTATGAGCGGTTGCTGGTAAAGAGCAGATTTCCTCCATTGGCCCGTCTGTTGTTGTGTAAAGGTAGCAGATAAGCCTTATCCGGTGTGATAGCTCAGGAATGGCAAACATTCAGGGCACTTCGTTTATATGGTTTCATCAGGGAGCCGGCAGAGACAAGCTGATAACAGCAAAGATCAGGCCAGTCAAGTGAAAGACTGAGCAAACATTGTGATGGAGGCCATGGGGGGGATGGCTGTTAAAGGAAAAGGAAAGACAACGGAAATACATTACCGAAACAATTTATTGCAGAAAGAAAAAGTAACATTCTTGATGAAATAGTTAAGGTTTTACTGTAACACCCAAAGCAGGCAGCTGCAGAAAAATTCTGTTGTCTTGTCCTTCTTTTCACAAACCATAAGAGAAACTACTGTGTTGTTACTGCATAAAACAGCTAATGATTTTCTTTTCTTTTAGTGGTAGATGAAGGTTTTATTTCAAAACTCCCCACATCTCGACCTAAAGAGCTGTGATGTTGGACTTTTCTTTTTTCTTCTATTTTATTATTTGTGAAAATCTGCAGGTTCTCTTCATGTTTTCATGATTTTTGACATAGCCTTTTCTGTCTCATCTCCAACTCAGTAATCAAAGGCTTAATTATTCATGTCTTATCCCAGAAAGATACATGCATTGCATGGGAATAAATTCACATAAAAGGGTTTTTGCAAAACAAAACAACTCACACTCAACTGTAAAGGGTTTTGCAAAAGTGGTCACAACCTCTTCCAGATTCTGTTGCTTCAATACACCCAGCTTCAGAATGCTTTTCCCCCTGATTTTATGTAATAGACAAATGCAAAGTAGTTCACATTTGGCATAGTGGAAGGAAATGGATGCAGAGATAATAATGGAGTAAACATTTGTATTTTTCATGTGAATAGTTTTTCAAGTCTTCTGAGGTAGGTCTCCACTACCTTTGCACATCTAAGGACTGACACGTGGTCCCATTCTTATTTCTAAAAAAGCTCAAACTTAGTAATATTGAATGGAAAATATCTGTGAACATCAGTGTTCAAGCCTTTCCACAGATTTTTAGTCGGATAAAGGTGACTTGACATTGACTAGGTTATTCTCACACATGAATATGTAACCATACCGTTGGGTCTCTGGATGCATTTTTAGGGTAGTTTCCCTCCTGATAGGTGAACCTTCACCCCAGTGTAAAGCTTCTGTCAGCTTCCAATAACTTTTATTTCAGGATTCCTCTACATTTAGCTCCACCCATCTTAACAGTAACTCTGACCAGCCTCCCTGTCCCTACTGAGGAAGCGTGATCCTGCCGCAGCCACCAAGTTTCACTGTGGGTTAGGTGTTCCACACTTAGCATTCTGAATGGAGGTCAGAAAGTTGGATTCTAGTCTCATCTCATCAGAGCACCATCTTCCATGTGTTTGCTCTGTCCCCAACATGACTTGTGGCTAACTTCAAACAGGACTTCTTATGACTTTCTTTTCAACAACAGCTTTCTTTGCGCCACTGATCAAATAGACAGAATTTGTGGAGTTCTGTCCTGTCAATAGATTCTCTAAACTCCAGATCTCTGTTGCTTCCCCACAGTTACCATAGTCTTCTTTTGTGATTCACAGTGTGTCATAATGTTGCAGTTGTTATCTATTCTTTTCATTCTCTGATGATAGACTGAACAGTGCTCCCTGAGATGTTTGAACTCTGGTGTATTGCTTCTTTTTTTCACCTAACTCTGCTTTAAACTTAATCCCTGACCTGTCTGCTGTGTCCTTTAGTCTTCATAATGCTGTTTGTTCACTAATGTGTTCTAACAAATTTCTTTTGCCTTCGTGTAACATCTTTATTTATACGAAGATTCCATTCTCAGCTCTGTTAACTCATTGGGTGATCTCTGAAGGTCATTCATCACACTCATTGTCAAATGGGTGCATTAGGGTTGAGCTGCATAACGATCCAGACAAGAATGTTGAGATTTTTATATTTTATATTTATTTTATATTTTGTGCACTCTTGCACAAATCATTTCTGCACATACAAATGGTTTTTAAGAAATACTCACCTGTACACTTTGATCGCACACCGTCTCTTTCTCCTGCATTGTTTACATTTCAATTGTTGTGCTGTTAAATCACTGCTGCACTTTATCCTGTAAACTTTATCCTGTAAATTCTATCCTGTAAATTTTATCCTGTAATTTACTTTATTCTGTAATCTACTGCAATTCACTGTGATTTTCAAGCTGTATGCAAACGAAATTTGGTTCTGTACGCACTCTGTGCATACAAAATGACAAATAAAGTTGTCTAAGTCTAAAATCTTTTGAAAAGCATGTTTCATTTACTTTCGCCTTTACAGATACTCACTACTTTGTGTTGATCCCACAAAATGCAGCAAAATACATTTAAGAATAACGTGGAAAAAATATAAAGAGGTTCAAGGAGTATGACCTTGTTTAGAGTGCACTGTATTATCAGTATCTTGCTACTTCCTAAAGACGTGGACTACTTTGCCCTTGACCGGAACACCAAAGATTATCAGTCATCCTGAAGACAACACAGACAACGTGCTGCCAAGCTATCAGTCCTACTCTCTCTATAAGAGCCTTGAATTCAATTAAATCTCCAAAATACCCCTTTGTTCCACTTCGATATGGTTTTTGCAAAGTTTCTAATCTAGTTTGAACTTACAGAAGAATTTCTCGATCGGAGATACCCTTTAAAGTCTCAATCAGCCATATATGAATTTGTGTTGAATTTGGCAAGAATTTCGAAACGTTGGTCTTTTTGAGCTCATCCTTCCTCTCTTTAAAAAAAAAAAAATTCAGGACATTGGCTAAATGAAATAAAAACTTCACAGCATGTTCGTCAAAGATTTATGTTTAATTGATTTGTCACAGACGTAAACACTTGTAAATGAAATTCAGGCATATTTTACTTAAATAAAACTTTTTAAAGACAATAACAAATACAGAAAACTTGTCAATAATTTAAGCCACGCGAGGCGACGTCACACGAGCATGTTGTTTCGCTTCCGTTACATTCCTCCGTGGGCGTGAACAGCTTCATGAAGAAGAAATATGTACAAAACAAATCTGGAAAAAACAAGCGAGCGGAATAGGGTGTTTTCACTGACGTCACTGGCCAACTTCCGGTCCGCCATATTGGGTGGCACACTTCCTTATCTCTAGTTGTCTTACACGTATTATCGTATCGCGAATGGATAAGTACGCCAGCGGGCTAGAGCGACCAGATAAGGACGTATATCTGAGGAAATGTTCCGTGATCGACCATATGGACCCGTATGCCCTCCACGGTGCCTTGTTAAGCCGTAATCCAGATGATTGGCCAAATGTAGAGCACGGCGACATAGTGCATTACCTGGTGTTCGGTGAAAACCCTCTGCACACTCTTGAGGAAATGAGAGCTTACAAGGATCTAGAGGCTCACAACCAGTTCACATCTGGTTATGTACATCAAGGAAATCGCCATCATACGTGGACGGGTGAGTTTTAATAAGATGGTAAAAATGTAAACAATCCGACGCAAATGTGTTGCACCGCCCGCCGGCGGCGGGCGGTGCGCGAAGGCGCTTGGCTGCAAGGCCGATCGACGCCGCTCGCGGCTTTAATTATTTAAGCAGAACAATGACCAGTGCAAAATTAAGTTGTATTTACCGTATTGGCGCCGGTAGGAGCTGCAGATCATAAAGCCAGCAAACAGTGGGAACACAGCAACTCGTTCAAAGGTAAGCTGCGTACAGACGGGTTAGCACATGCTAACCGTTAGCGCTAACAACCACTCGCGCATGTAATGTACTTTTAACTTGCTGCTATGTGTTTCAAACGTTTAGAACACACTCTCATTGACATCGGGATACTGTGGAAAGTTATGTTCGGTCTTACAGCCGCGATCCAAGCGAGCCGACGATCTCTTTATCTCTGTAACTCGTTCAAAGGTAAGCTGCGCTCAGCCGGGTTAGCACATGCTAACCGTTAGCGCTAACAACCACTCGCGCATGTAATGTACTTTTAACTTGCTACTATGTGTTTCAAACGTTTAGAACACACTCTCATTGACATCGGGATACTGTGGAAAGTTATGTTCGGTCTTACAGCCGCGATCCAAGCGAGCCGACGATCTCTTTATCTCTGTAACTCGTTCAAAGGTAAGCTGCGCTCAGCCGGGTTAGCACATGCTAACCGTTAGCGCTAACAACCACTCGCGCATGTAATGTACTTTTAACTTGCTACTATGTGTTTCAAACGTTTAGAACACACTCTCATTGACATCGGGATACTGTGGAAAGTTATGTTCGGTCGACTTACAGCCGCGATCCAAGCGAGCCGACGACTCTTTGTTATCGCTAACAGTTGTTCTCCGTGGTTGCGCCTCCAGGCAGGAAAGCGGTGGAAAATTAATCTGTTTCTATGTTTTTCCCATGGCGATCATGTGTTGCGCTGTTACAGCCCACAATACAGCAACGGTTTACCATGGTTGAAATTAAGTTATGGTAAAATTAATCAAATTAAAACACGGCTGAGAGAGGGAGTACAGTACGCGGTAGTAATAGGCAGTAGGGGCGGCGGAGGCAGTCAACACGGCAGCCGCGGAAAGTAATAAGTCATGACGCCCAAGCCCTATTATTAATATATTCTTCTTACATGTTTTAAATACTTAACAGTTAATTACCTGTGACAAAGTGAGCACCGCAGACTCTGGCGTATTCCAGCTTAACACCGTCCAAATCGGACCTGGATATCCGTGTCAGCCATAGGTGACGGCGTTGTTCAGACAGCTGTTTTTTTTTTTTTTCACACTGATTCACTATTACGGCTGGTAGGCGATAGAAAGCGTTGATCTCCACCTCCACGGGCCGTGCAACCAACCATTAAACACGTTTTCCCCATTGTTCACTTCCAATACTGCCTAAGGCGTCATACAATGCAGGTCAACGGTGCGAAACGACTGCCACCCAATATGGCGGACGCGCTGAGTAGTCACGTGAGCGTGACGTCAGCTGAAAACACCCTATTATATTTAACAAACTGCGACTAGTTTGGGATGTTAGGACGCGGCAGACGGCACAGATACATTAAATAAGCACAGCAGCGGATCTGAAGATTCACATTTAAAAAAACTTGATGTTGCTTCCAGTGCAAAGCAGAGGACTGCTACCAGTTTGGGAGGCCTTTCAACCCAGAAAAGCACGTGTGGAGCAGTCTGCTGCTCCCTGATAAGTCCAGCCGCCACCTTGAGGCTTCAGCCTAATGCTACAAAAGAAAAGGTGAGGCACGCTCTATGGGAGTCATCACCCTCTCCCCGCCTCCCCGTCAGAGATACAGGCAAGGCCTCCGGCTCGCGCTGTTACTAGGCAACGCGCTAAATTCCACCGTCGTGCACATTGCCGCGCTTCCCGGTGCGGACCTACAAATCATCAAGTCCTCCATTAGCCGAGCTGTCAACAGCTGAACGCCGGGAGACTCCGGTGAGCACGACACCAGAGAAAACAACAACAACAACAACGAGCAAAACATCCAGCAGATCTTCTGCTTTTTTAGAATGATTGGAATCAAAAAAAAAAAAAATAACAAACTGACAGGACCAGCCTGTTTGTGGGATTCAATTCATATTTGGTTTCCAGGGGATTTAGCCTGATTTGCACATATAGATTAGTCCTGTTAACAAAGAATTTTAGCTTTATTATAGAGTTTGTATAAATTTGTGTTCTAAGAAGCATTTATTAGGCGCTTGGGGTGACAAAAATTGTAGTTGTCAACTCCTGTGCGTAATAGAGCTTAATATGGTGCTGGTAAATGTTCCCCAGAGTTCATAAAACCTAAAGAAAAAAAATGGATATCTGAGAAAGTTATTTTTTAAAAAGGTCTGTGAAATGCTAAATGGAAGCCTCCCTTATTTAATTTTAATCTGTTGAGATTTAATCTTATTTGCATCCAGAAAGGTGCTTTTTATCATGAATTGAAAATAAATGTCACGAGGAGGGACCAGGCAAGATTTCCCTCTTCTCAGAAACATGCAGCACATTTGAGGGAATTCAAAAGTGATAGTCTGGATTGTTGAAGTGGGGTTCTGTAGAAGGATATAAATAATTTATATTTCTCCTGCAGTATATAAATCTCTTACCATACAACAATGGCCACCATTGAGACTACAGCAAACAGTTAATCAAAGTAGGGCCCTCATAATCTCAAAAAAAAATCATTGTTGTTTATTTAACACTAGGTTATGAATCTTTGAACTCTTGTCCTATATATTTTGCCTAAAAGTTGAGAAGATTATTTACGGAACAACCTATGATTATATCAATTGAATGGCACTAATAATCTTCCTCAGAGTAATTGTTCTATAGAAAATCAGTTTGGACAAAAAATGTGTTGCTCACTTAAACCGCTATTAATAATTTAATTATTATGCACTGCATTACTTTTATGAGTTACTCTGACTGGAAACATGTTCTCAGTATCTGTTTCATTAGGAAGTTCAATGATGGCACATCAGATTTCCTCTGTAAATAACATTAAGCTCATCAGTGCATGACCACCCAGTCCAGATTTGGCTACAGCTTACAAAAATGGTCCGGTAAAAATATAGTATAACACTGTTCTGAGGAGAGGTTTTAGGACAGCAGAAGTCCGTTTTGGTAATGGCCCAGGTTATGCTAGTTAGCTTCAGCGTCTTGGACCAACCAGGGAAAGAAGACTGAACATTTTCAGTGTCACTGAGGTGTTTCAAATGATGTTGGAGCATAAAAGCACAGGGAGGAAAGAGGCTAACAGAAAACAACAGTTTCTGAAATAAATAGGGACACGTCTGCAATTCATTAAAGCCACGAGTGAGAGCAACACTTTCAGTGGATAATAGAAAGGCCAAACAAAGTAAGGGGCTAAGTTTTGTCTTTTAGAGATTTTGACAACAGGGTATTGGGAGGATTTATTTTTAACACAATCCCACTTCAGAAATTTCAAACTATCCCTATAAGGTTAAGTGAATTTTGGATTCAGGATTGTGTTCGCTGTTGTACTGGCTACAGGACTCTACATTCTGAGGAGCACGAAAGGTAAAAATCATATAGAAAAACATACACCAGGTTTTGTTTTTATTTTGGGGGAATTAACTAATTATTCACTAGTGTAAAATCGTCCTTTGGCCAAGCTTTGGTAGACTGTACTGTAAGCAACAATGAGGAACTTTTTTGCAGAACCAAGCGGATAAATTGTCCATGAGGATGGGTGTTTCCGAAACGGTTAGTTCAGACTTTTCTTTGCTTTCTTGGTCTCATCAATAAAAAAAAAGACTAAAAAAATAAACAGAAACAAAATTAAATTGTTGTTTCAAAAATTAAACTATCCAGAAATACCCTTCCTCAATGTAACACCACTAAAATCAAGGCCTATGGTTACTGAACACATAAGGCTGCTGGGGTGATGGGACGATGGAGGGAACCTCCTAAAGACATGTTGGAAGTATTTAAGACCAAGCAGCCACCTGCTCATGGTAGTGCTGAGTCACATTTCACTCCTTCAGACGGACTCACGCTTTGTCCTCCCACTGCCTTCTGCAGATGAGCGCACCACTCGCCATATTCCTCCTTTTTTGCCATCTCCTTTTGTTCTGCTGTCAGTTTTAACATCAAACTATATTACAGTCAGGGCTCAGGTAGGGGGATCATTTCTTCAAGAGCCAGTTTTTAAAAAAAAAAAGATTTCTTCAGCTAGGTTTCTGCAGATACAGCGTCATGCTCAGATTTTAACGCTCCCGTCGCACAGCCCATGCTTTGACCTTTAACGGACATCCAGACAGAGAGATGGATGGGATACGGCACCGCTGTCAGAGATTTAAATGGATTTCATCACTTTAATGGAGAGGATACGACTACTTCCCTCATGGACAAGCTAAGGTACAGACCATCGTAAAAAGCTGATTCTCAAAACCTTTATGCGGAGCTGCAACACAAAGTGCATGTTATTCTCTCCGTTTGTACAGGATTATTATACGCCACTTCAAATAGCTTCTCTCTGACGAAACTGTGGTACACAGGAGTTAGAGGAGGATGATGCAAAAGATTAAAAAGGTATGTGAAAATCCAGACGATTGCTCCGTATCCCCCCCCAGCACCCCCTGAACCCCGGCTGAACCAGCTACAAGACTGTTCTCCTGTCCTCTCCTTCCATACTCCGAGCACGCTCCTTGCTGTTTTCACATGATGGAACAGCTTTTGGACTTGTCTTTGCTGAAAGTGGAGGAGAGGAGATCCGTCTTGTTGGGAAGGTGTAGCAGTCTTTTGGAGAGGCGGCGGACCGGGCTGGGTTTGTCGGCAGGCTGCAGTTTATTCATGCAGGCCAGAGCTGCCGTACGGAAAACACTGTGGATGCTCTTTTCCGAAGTGAAGGCCGAGCACTCCAGATACGCTTCGGCTCCAAGCTGCTTAGCCATAGATGAACCCTACGAAAAACAATATTTTTAAAAAGAAATTCAAGTTTCTTTAAAAAAATAAATCCTTCAAAAGTTGTAGAGTAGCATAAAACAGACAGAAAAGAGGAAAGGGAACCAAAAGGCACACCTGTTCCTGGGAGACCGGAGCCTGTTTCTGATTGGACAGCTCCATGCGCGTGCACACATCCGTTCTCAGGTCTGTCTTGCAACCTATGAGCAGGATTCGAGTGTTGGGACAGAAGTCTTGAATCTCGGCTTTCCACTGCAAATAAAACAAACAGGGTTAATACAACAGAGAGGCATCAGCTTGATAGGAAAGCAAGGATGCCGCCTCACTGGACCTTTAGCCGCTCATACCTTCTTCAGAGCGCCGTCTACTGTGTCTGGTCTGCTAATGTCAAAGCATAACAACACTGCGTCGGAGTCGCTGTAGCAGAGAGGCCTGACGTTGTCGTAATACGGAGAGCCTGAAAACACAGGAAGGAGTCATTTTAAAGCTTTATTTAATTGAATAGGAGGTTTTCCATGTAGGCTTGCAATTTTTTTTTCTCCCTTAATAACAAAAACCTTCATTGAAATACTGCCTTTTGTGTTTGCTTGCGTTGTCTTTTGGCTAATATTTACATTTATTTGATGTTCCGAAACGCTTAAATTTGACAAACATCCAAGAAAAGAAAAAAAAGAAATGAGGAAGGTGTTTCCTGTCTTCGCTATCAAGGATAAACTATGTAATATTCCACAGGATTTAATGGAATGACCTTGGGATACCAACTCAGGTATTGTGAAATATGAAGGAAACAGATTCGGCTTGCATTTCTATAAACAGAATAGGTTCCAGGGCTAAAAACGGATTGGCAGGATGTCCGCACTCTATTGTCTTCCCTCTGCCACCTAATCACTAGCTACACGACCACAGTAAGCTTCAATTTCCTCGTCCTGTCCTAGGGGGGCCAAATGTGCATAAGAAGCAAGTGTAAGAAGATGTAATTAGGACAAGAATAGATGCTTCCATTAGCAAGACCAACCAACTATCAGGACGTCTTGACGAAATCCGCAGTCTGCTGATGTTTTATACCCAAGGTTTTATTTAGCCAGTCTTTCTTAACTTAACTGTGCAAAGTAAGATGTGTTACACAAGTTGTATCCATCGATATATACATATTTTTATGTGTTCTGTTTATGGAAATCAAAGTCCACATCCCATATAAGCATCCGAGGTGATGTAAGACTTGAGGAAGAGGCAGACAGATTTAAAGAGGACACAACTTCTAGCTCCTACCGCCTCCCACACATTAGCACCTCCACCTCGCCTGAACACACACAGATACGCTCAGTCGCACAAAGACGCGCAGCGCTTTCAGCTGAACAAACAGAAGCCGATCTGTTGAAACTGTGTGGTTTACTGTGAAAGAGAAAAGGAAAGTGAATGGAGCAACTCGTCAGCGCGTCTTGGCGAGAGAGCAAAATTCGGAACACGACCAGCTGGACTAGAAGTTTGGTGTTTTCACATAGAAAAATGTCCCATTCTTGCCTCTTTCTGTGTGAGAATCGTTATTTAATACTGTCAATGGCAAACAGCTTTTTGAGGATGCCGAGTAGCGGTGTTTGGGAACCGTCTCCCTCGCTATGGAAAACGGGTCATCATTGTAGGCAATCTCAGTGCAAACAGATATCAAGATGACATCACAGAACCGGTGCCAATGGCATTTCTCCACTTTTATGGATCGAACTCTATCATCCAAGATGAGTTCACCCCTCAGAGACTACCTCCAAGCATTTGGGAGTGGACAGTAGGGCTGAACAATTAATCGCATTTTCAATATAATCGCGATTTTAAAAAATGCAATTTCCAAATCGCAGAGTCTGCAATTTTTGGGGAATTAGACACGTCCATTAGGTGTTGGTAAAATGTTTAAAAATGTTTAAAGTGGGTTTGCCTCCACATGGAAGGGAAGACAGTTGCAGCAGTCAGATAATCTAATTTTATTACTTGTTTTAGAGTTTAAATAATCATACATAGCATTAAGTACAGGTCAATCAGTTTAATACATAGACTTGCTTGTTGGTTGGACTTTATGTTCAACAAGGATTGATGTCCAAATCAACTAAAAGCTGTTCTCTTGAATAATATTCTGATTATTAGAAACATTAACAGTTCTTGTTTTGAATAGTCCTTGTTTACAAACGTCTTTATTTAGACGCCATTTTTGTTGCTTGTGGTTAATACAGAGAAAAGTCAAAATTGCAATTTTGGTTGAAATATTTCATAGGCAGAACGCAATCATTTCTGCTCTGAGTTTAGATGCTGCGGGTCTTTTAGCAACTAATCTGCACAGCGAGGAAACAAAATGATTTGTTGTTTGTATATGTTTAAAAAGACATGATAAATTAAACTGGAAAAAAAAAAAATCGCATTGAATCGCAAAATTAAGAGAGAAAAAAATCGCAATTAGATTATTTTCCAAAATCGTTCAGCCCTAGTGGACAGGAGTGGGATGGCCTGCCAGCAGTCCCAACCTCAACCTCTTCAAACCCTTGTGGACTCTGCTTGGGCGTGCTGTTCTTACCAGAGTGACCAACACAGCCACACTGGTTTACTTGCCCCAACCCCCGCTTGAGGAATGGAATGTCATTCCCCAGCAGTATGTGACCGAGCTGGTGCCCAGCATCAGGAGCATGCACTAATACCGTCCCTTTTAATTACATGAATAAAATTTAAAAATCTCAGAATGTCTTGTTTCATCAAACAAGTGAATCCAATAAATGACACCAAGTAAGAGTGAATATCATAATAAGTGGCTTAGCTTTTTAAGGGAGGATTTTATTTGTTTAGGTTTTAAATGGGCACACCCCGCATACTCAACTCTGCAGCTCAACCCACCAATTCACTTCCTGAAATATTTGAAACCTTTTAGGAGAATAAAAATTATCTGATTTGTTTGTTAGGAAAAAAAGGAAAAAAATTGAGTGACAAGTTTCCATAATTTTTATTTTTTAATAATCAGCCTCTCTATGATCGATCTAGAGGAGCAGACGCAACATCACACGTGTGACAGAGCTGCGGGTGTTACACAGCTCCGCAGTAAAACAGGGTTTCACAATCCTTTC
Organism: Fundulus heteroclitus; assembly: GCF_011125445.2. Lineage (NCBI taxonomy): Eukaryota > Metazoa > Chordata > Actinopteri > Cyprinodontiformes > Fundulidae > Fundulus > Fundulus heteroclitus. The sequence goes on along the minus strand of NC_046361.1, from coordinate 28,706,891 downwards.
AAAAGAAAATCAGGATTATTACAGAGTTTCAACTGTTTTAGCATCTTAACATTAGGATCTAGCATGATTAGTGTGGTTAGCATTAGAGGTCATCTTCGGTTTTTGTGTGTATTCCTCAAACATTCAGAGGACCCTTACCTCAACAATAAGACTTCCAGAATAGCGCTAACATTGTCTATTCCAGGGTGTCCTTTAACATATCAGGAGAATTGGAATGTTAAAACTGATTTTTTTAAAAATATGAACATTGCGGCAATAGATACGTCTAATGCTCCGTTTTAAAGTAGCAGCCTGAATGAACAGCTGGAACGCACTTGTAGAAAATATGGGTTCCTTTTTGGAAGCTTCTTCCTGCTTTTATGCTTCTTCTTCTTACTTCACGGTTATGTTGATGCTTGGTGATGTTGAAAATAGCTAACCTTTAGTCCTCTTCCCACAGAAACAACTTCCACACTAAAGGGTGTTGCAGTCAGTGCGACCTGTAAACGTTTAAGTATGTTGCATTTGCTGATCTGAAAAACATCTATTTTTTTGTTTCCAACCGGTCGTTACAGATTAGGGTCCATTACAAAGTCTCTCTGTAACCAGCTGGTTTTTGTTGTATCTCTGTAGTTTACAACACACAGACCACCGGAAGTTTTCTTGCAGAACTATGAGTTGATTACTCATGTTTCTGATAACAAGAAGCTGACAGCAGCTTACCTGCAGACTCTTGGTTCGGCCAAAAGAAACATGTAGCTTTGGCATTATCCGTTATTATTAACTTATGAAAGTAAGAAATGCTGTGTTCATTAAATATTTAAAGTGGTATTTAGTTAAAACAATAAAACATACACATAAATAGAATACACCATAATGGAACAAAGTGGATATCAACGCACAGCGCAGTGAAGGTATGTTTAGATTTATCTCTACAAATGGAAATCAGTCTTATGCAACATTTCCTCCAGAAGGGGTGACTGTCAAGAAAGTTTTTCCTTCGTGGGAGACAAACGTACAAACCTAAATTATCTCAGTGCTGCCTTTGTCTTACATAAGCATGGAGGTCAAGCACATATTTTTCTCTCAGTATCCCTCGCCTGTGCCTTCTGTTCACAGCAACACACGCGCACACACAAGAACCATGGTTGGCTTCGCTCTTGCAGACTTCCACCCCCTGCATGGACGAGGCATCCCCCCCTCTCCCCTGTGAAACAACCACTCTAGCAAGGCCAACTGGCACCACTCGACTTCCTCTGAACACCAAACAAGCCTCAGCCTCCAACGTCGGCCAGCGATGTTACAAAAGAGGTCCGCTGCTGCACTTAGTGGCTTTTCTTATTGATTTCATTTACATAATGTCTTCAGCCTGTTTAGGTCACTGGGCGGCCGCACGCAGTTTATCTGTTCTCACACCGAACCAGAAACCTGGAAGCCTTTCTGACTGACTGCTTATTATCGGTTAATCTGCAGGTTAATCTTTGCTCCTGATTTTGACTATCCAAGAACACATGTAGTCATATGAGGGAATTGTTTCACCAACAACCTGCGTTCTTTTTTAGTTTAACCCCAGATAGAACGGATGTTTTGCACTTCATTTAGGACCGCAGAGGATAATCTTTGTGTAAACTGAACAGAAAGAAAAACTTTTTTTTTTTTTGACAAGGATAACAGGTTGGGATCAGAAAAATTTGGTACATATGAAAGTTTTGACCAATTCAGAAGGCTGAGCGATGAATCTGGTATTGATCAATGAATATAAAATAGCTACAGTCAGGGTTCAAGTGCTCCACTCACAACGGGACAAAACATAAATAACTCTGTTGTAGAAATTCTCCAATCCAATAAATATGTGTCTGAAGCCAATAAATATTCAGATCCCGTAAGGACTATAATACATGAGAAGGGAAAAAAACATAGTTAGGTTCTCAGTTAGAGGTAGAACTTTTTACAAGATTATACTGATTAGTTCCTAATCTTTATGTGTATGCTTTTGGATGATGCATTTATAGACAGAAAACAGTAAAAGGTCTTTTGTTCTGATGAATGAACAAACAGGAAACAAGTAAGAAAGTAAATCTGATTCTTCCACGTGTGACCAGCAGATCTGAGCCGATAAAGAAAAAAAAAATGGCGGCTATTTTATTAATTGCTTGTTTGTTTCGGTTCTGTTTTTTTTACATAATAACAACACGTGGAGACTAAAAGTCAACACTGTAAAGAACAGCATAAATGTAATGTCTGGGAAATAAAACAAAGACAAAGAACAACTGACCTATTCCTATTTCTGGCACACTTGTTATTGACACTTTATACTCTAAATCTAAAATATATGCTTTAGATAGTTCATTTATCATGTGAAGTATAATCGTACATTATATTATTATTTCTTTTGAGATTTTATGAAATGATGAAAGAAATGGAAGTTTTGTGTAATTTATTACACGATTATGTTTTAGTTTGTTTGTGTAACCAGGGATTTACCCACAAATTGACATCGTAGTGCTTTGTGAAATTTTCAAGCGAGCAGTAAGACATTTCGGTCATTAATAGCATAAAAGAGTGCCTTCAGCAATCACGCAGGTAAGATTCCTCAGCAGATGTCCCGCTGAGAAAAGGCCGCTGCATCCAATCAGGACAAACAAACAGGCAGATAGTGATGTTTGGGCAAACAGCACACATAACACTGCAAGCTAAACAAAAGAATGAGACCTCGCTTTATTTACGCTCGTAATCGTTACCCGGCTCCTGGCCGGCTGATCTTACTGGAAGGGCAAACATGCTGCCGACATCAACCAATCAATACGAGTCACCACTTCAAATTATTGCTCAACCTTGGCACATACAAAACTGGGGAGAATTTCAAACAAACAGTGACTCAAACGTGGAGAAGAGATCCCAGCCTTGCACAACATCCAGTTTCAGAAAATTTGGCACAAAAAAAAGAAAAAAACAGCAGAGGTTGTAATTCTCACCTGATGTGTCCCAAAGACTGAGCTCCACACGCTGGTCTTCAAGCTCCAGACAAGCCGTGTAGTTCTCAAACACAGTGGGGACGTAAGTCTGGATGTGGAGGATGGGAGAACGGGATTAGGGAAAATTCTCCTCACACTACCCAGTGTTGAAGGTTTCCATCATACATGAACTCTAATACAATGTATGGATTATGCGCTAAACTGATCATCGCTGTGATATTGTTAACATTATCATTTGCAATATTATCATATGCAATATTACACTGATTTATCTACGCACTACAAACTCATACTTACACAACTGCACATGTACTACTGTATGCACATTACAAAAAATATTGTTTAATACTGTTTTTTTTCAAGGATTTGTCTCTGTTTTTTCATTCATTACTTTTCTTTTTTCTTCTTTTTATTAATTTCAGTGCAATAAGGAAGCCGCCTATGATTATGTTGTATGGGACACACTGAAAATAAAAAGCTATTAGTATTTCTTTCATTTTTGTTTATTGTATGAAGACATCTTTATTCCCAGTGCGAACAGCCTATCTTCTATAAGCTTGACATCATACTTAAGTGGTCTTCACCACACTCTGAAATCCAACAATTTTATTGGTTAGAAGGAATCAATAAAGAAATGTTGGGATATTCAACTTGAAACTAAAAGCGCATAATGACTTACGGGCAGTATATTCTACCGTAAAATCACAAACAAGCTTTTTTCCCCCCCTATATCACAAAGATTCAGGTATGAGCAGCAGCGTCTTACCTCTGGATAGCAATCCTTCACCAAGACTTGCAGCATCGCTGTTTTACCGCATTGAACGTCTCCAACCAGCACCAGTTTACACCTCGCCACAAAAGGCTGCGGGAGTCTTCTCTCCTTCATTATGACTGTGGGAAATAAATGAAATAAAACTCGTTCTTACGGAGAAGAAAAGGTCGGAGAGAACCGGGTAAAGTGCGCGGAATGCTGTCGTTAACCTGTTAGGTTCTGCTGACTCTGCGGCGGGTGATGCTGAGCAGCTGCAGTTAGTGAAGTCAGTGAAGGAGCCTCGGACGCAGCAGGACTTTATGTCGTCGCGCCAGCCAATCAGAGCAGCGCAAGTGCGTGCACGAGGACCGCGCACGAGAAGGAGTCCGCCACAGCCTTAGTTACTTTTTCCATCTCGCCCATCGCGTGCTTCCCGTAGCCTAGTTGTCTTTTTGGGTAAATTAGATATTACAAAATAATGGATATTCCAAATTATTTCTGAAGCAAAATTGGTAAATAATTCCATAAAGTTGATTTGTAGTTTAATCACTTTTTGTCCTACCAACATTGATATTCCTTCTCTTTCCCACAGTCTGGATCACAAGTACATGACCAAATATGCAAATTAGCTGATTATGTCATCTAGCCACTTCTAGCGCAACACAGTCTCGCTGAAAAACGCGTAACGTCTCCCTCTGTTGACTAACGTGGATGTTACACGTTTTTCAGTGAGACTGGATTGTGTTTTTTTGCGGGAGAAAAAAATCCAGCTGGTGCATAATGCCCCAAATGATATGCTATGGTGGGAAATTAAGAGAGCTCTTTGCAAAAGCCTAAAGAATGAAAGCCATGTTGTAAAGAATGGGCCTCTTCCACAATGACTCTAAAACAGAACATTTAAACGAATTGCTTCAACTGTTAACAAGTAATTGAATTAAGTTTATCCAACTTGTTTTATTTAGTTTATAAATTGTAATTTTAAACCATTGTAAATAAAATAGGTAATTCCATCAGTTGTTACCGACTGAAGCAATACTCTTTTTTTTAACATTGTCTTTTAGAGTGTATGGTAAAAAGTAAAACATTTTGCCGACAATTTTCCAAATGTAAAAACTAACAAAAAAAAGTGTACACAGACTGACGTAAAACTACAAATCTCTGGGGTATTACTGCTGGTGCCTTCCTTTAAATCTGTATTTTATTGTGAAGTTGACACAGAAAATGTGGCAGGCTCCTTCTGTCTCTGTTGTTGTGTCCTTGGGCAAGACACTTCATCCTCTTTGCCTGCCGGGGGTGGTCTGAGGTGGTGGCGCCCATTGTGTGGCAGTCTCGCTCCTGTCAATCTGCCCCAGGGCAGCTGTAGCTATGTAGCTCACCACCATCAGCGTGTGAATGTGAGAAAGAATGGGTGAATAACTGACTGTAGCGTGAAGTGCTATAATAGTGCAGGCCAGCTACAATTTTTAGCATTTAATAAAATCCAAAAATCAGTGACTCAGGAAATTAGAAGATTACTTACAATTTAGTCATCACATGATGATTGGAATGAAAAGGTGCACCAGCAACCAGGATGACCGAAACCATGAGAGGATTTTCAAGTAAAACTCACTAAAGAATTTGGGGAAACTTGACAATGAGTTGATTGAGCCTGGAATCAGTGCATCAAGAACCATTACGCACCTTACTGAGATAATAATAATCCAAAAATAAAGCAGCGTGAGAATATTTCATAAAATCAATTAAAAATCAGAAATGTCCGGCTTATGAGAAATCTGGGGAATGCGTATGAGGGGTAATCATCTGCCTTGTTAGGTCTGGTGTCTCATCATCCTCCTGAAAATAACTTGTGGAGTCTCTGTGGGATTCAGACCCGACCAGATTGCCGGACAATCAAGTGCAGTAACTCCATGGTCACTGAACCAGCTTTTGGTACTTTTGGGAGTGTGTGCAGGTGCGAAGTCTTGCTGCTAAAAGAAATAAGCATCTCCACAATTGTCAATAGAAGGAAGCATGAAGTGCTCTAAAACTTCCTGGTAGATGTTTGCGTCGATTCATTGGACTCAGTGGACCAACACCATGCAGACGACGTGACATCCAAAAACCATCACTAACGGCGGAAACTTCACACTGAACCTATAGCAACATAGATTCTGTACAACTCCACTATTCCTCCAGACTCTGGGACCTTGATTTGAAAATGAAAGACAAACTTTACTTTCATTTGAAAAGGGGACTTTGCACTGGTGAGCAAAGCAATGGCCCAGTTCTTTTTCTTCTAAACTCAGTTAAGAAGCTTCAGTCTCCGGTTGAGGAGTGGCTTGACATTTGTAGCCCAAGTGTAGAATTGATCTGTCATATTGGCACCTGATGCGCTGACTCCAGCGCATCAGGTAATGATAAAAAAAAGGACATGAAGGCTTTACATATTCACTCTGTGTGTGTTAAATTTACATAATACACGAATTTCCCTTCCTGAAATGAGAAACAAAAGATATCTGAAACATTTTAGCCGTACATTACTGAAGTTGTTAATTGCAAATCACCTGAACTAATTAGGAAACACTGGACTAGTGGGAGAAAGAGAAAAACAGGTTGTGTTATTTCAGCACTTTGCATTCATCCACCCACGTTGTGCTGAGTCGACAGTACAGCTTCAAATCTCAAACGTTAGAAATCCGAAGACAGAAAAAAGACAGACCGTCTTTCTCATCCTTTTGAGTCTCAGAGTTTATTGATTAGAAGTTAGACCAAGCTACATGACCTGGCGTCATGTAAATCTGGAAATTATGAAAGAGAATACACTGGTGCAAGTGGAAATATGCTGCAAATAGGTCTGGTTTTAATCCGCTTGAATGTGGATGTGAACCACTGATCCATAGAAGAAACACTTCAAACAATATCTGCCGTTACACATTATGTTGATGGGCGTACGACTGCAGCAAAGGCAGGTAGTCCCAAGTCTTCAGCTATGAAATTGTACTTCTCTCCAACAGAGTTCTTTTGTTTTTCCTTTTTTGTCATAATTAAGTATTTCAGACAATCAAACTAATTTTAATACCACACAAAGATAACTTGAGCAAATGCAGAATTCTGTTTTAAAATTAGGATTGTATAGTAAAACATTGCTATACTATAGTAATGACGTTCTTTATCTGAAATGCTGTATTATTTTACATCTTCCGAAAAGTTCCACTTTTTTTCTCGTCAGTCAACAGAATATTGTCGGGTATCATTAAGGTTTTGTTGGTAAATGTGAAATGGACCTTTATTCGTCTTTTTTGTCAGCAGTGGTTTTAGCCTTGAAACTCAATGGTGATGAAACACATGCTGTTCTGGATTTTTGTCGTCACTGGGTTCTCTGAGCAAGTTTGGTAGGCTGGCCACTCCTGGGAAGGTTCACAACTGTTCCATGGTGTCTGAAAAAGAGATTTTATTATCAAAAACCTGTCAAAACAGCCAGGCTAGTTTGGACCCCCCCCCCCCTTTTCCTTTAATCAATAAAATCATCATTTAGAAACAGATTTTTATTTTTAATTTGAATGTGTCTTATGATAAACATTGAAATTTTCCCCAAGGTTTTCCTTAAAGAGGAACATAGCTTACAATTTACATTACCCAATAATAAAACTGTAATACTGTGGATAAAAAGCGATAACATGTTTGTGTTTCATTTTTCTTTTCAATGTCAAAGGCAAAAATACAGATAAATATGCATGCCATGGGATAAAATGGAATGAATACATTCCAACAGCTTCATCTAGAGTGTGCAACGGCACAAAGAAAAGGTGGAGCTGTTTAATATTACAGCTACAATAACCAACAAGTTCTCGCCGCTGCGCAGCTCTCAGTCTTCACAGCGAGCAGTGTCACTTCATTAAAAAATAAAAACAGTGAAGAAGACATAATAATGTGAAGCTATCAGCTATCACGGCAGAAAAAGGGGTTAGGGTGGGGGCTTATTTGGTCTAGATGCAGAAAGCTGGATTTCTCTAGTTCTCTTGCACCAAGTAATGTGTTGCTGCATCTGTTCAGTGTCCCACAACTGTGAGCTGGAGAAGAAAAACAGATTGATTGGATCAGATCTACATTAGATCTACCAGGACAAAAAACATGTTAACATGTGGTTCAGTATAGCAATAGCTAAAATATTGTTGTAAAGCTTCCCTGACATCTGAAGGTGTGGAGTGCAAAGTGCAGGATTAAAAGAAAGAGCAGAGGGCACCATCTGATCTGATGTCCCTAGCCAACAAGCAACAAATGCAATTTCCTTCAAATGTGGCACCATTTCATGAAAATAAGCATGCTTTACAACGCAATGCGTTTTTTTGCCAAAAAGCATCGTTGCACAGAAATAATCAACAGAACACAGGTTTCCTTACTTGTTGTGCCAACTTATTTTTATTTATTTATTGTCACACTTCAGTCATAACATCAAGAGTCAGAAATGGTTGTTTTATTGGATTAACATGGATGCCGTTTTATAAGATGAATAAGTTCCTCAAGAATTGCTTCTGCAAATACGCAAGAAGTTCATTTTGATTGAGAATATGTCTTCTTAGCCAGACTGAAGAAGTTAACTGTCTATGAAATCCAAGTCTTCGAGAACATGTTGAACTTGTGTCACCAACCTTTTTGAAACTAAGAGCTACTTCATTGATGTTGTGAAGGGCTACCAGTACTGACCTGTGAACTAAAAGAGTCAGAGTTTATCTTAACTTTATGTAAAATAAACATATTTTGTTATAGATATTGTCTTGTCGTTTTTAAATCTATATAAATGCAAGTGTGAATAAACAGGAAGAGTAACGGAATAAAATAAAGTTTTAGTTGCAGCTCACTGGAGGGTTGTGCTGTTTTAGAACGGGCTTGTGGGCACCACATGTGGTATTGTTTAAGTGACTGAGTCTAACAGTAGATTTGCCACATTCAACATGGCGGACGATCTGACGCATCCGCAGCATAGGCAGAACCTGCCCAACGAGGCGTCTAGACTCTAGTATAATGTCTATGGTTTTAATAGTCTGAATGTATCGTTCGACCTAATTTTGAAAAGCATGGTTTATTTACGTCACTTCCGTCTTTTATTTAGGTCTGCACCATTTAAACACTGCTGCTACGAAGCGTGAACTAAATAGACCTTGTATATAATGTCTATAATGAAACCCTTCGAGAAGAGAACGGGCTGGTGGGCCGGCAAGCGGCCAGCGGCTGCGCCGAGACAACAAAACGAGCGCACCAGGCAGTGTCGGCCGCGTTAAAAAAAAATCTTCATCGCCTTTAATCGGTGACGTCACTGTCTGTGGTTTGGGATTAAGGTTTTAACTTAATCGCACTTTTGATTTTTTTTTTCTGTTCAGTTTAACATCAAGCAAGATAATAATTATGAACACAGATGTCATTTCTATGGAGTAAGAGATGTCAGTAAAGAGCTGTCATATCAACACATTTCCTTGTTCCGGTGACGTCATCGACCGAACCTTGCGTTATTGGTCCACTCTGTTGTTTCGTAGTTTTCCCGCGCTGTTCTCCACAAACTGCACTGTTGCCACTCGGCGTTGAGAAGTGGAACCCCGGGCTTATTTTTGACACAACCGACTGCAGACTGGTTTCAGGTCTTAGAATGTCGTCCTCAGACTATGACCCGGCGTGTTTGCCGGACTTACTGCCGCTCTATTATCGCCGCCTCTTCCCCTTCGCGCAGTATTACCGCTGGCTGAGCTACGGGGGTGGTAAGTGTCCTCGAACAGGCCGGGAACGGGTGCAGAAACCCGGCGTGGGGAGCAGGGGGGGTCTCCGTGGACGTGTGAATGAAGTCGCAGATCTGTGCTCAGAACGACCACCAGTATACATAAAACTTTAACCAGACAATCTGAGATGTAACAATGTACTTGATTTTAGTTATTAACATAAAAGCAACATTTTACTTGCAATTTATTACTGCCAACTTAATAAAACTGTAAACTAGATGCATATATTAATATATGCATATTTCTGTAGAATATATTTCTATATATACTATTTGATTTATTTTGTAATCAGACACAACATGTATATTTAAAACATAGACACTATGAACCTTGTTGGAATCTATATTGCCACATGTTTAACATTAGGCCTATTTGGCTGATTTTAGTTTTAAGTTACATTTGGCTTCTGAAGGATTCTTTCGAGTTTATTTTTGATATGTTCACAGAAGGAGATTCCTTCACTTTTAACATCTTTAGTGCCTAT